>NC_137174.1:81590200-82015200 GCF_951804945.1 Podarcis cretensis | reverse complement strand
CAACTCCCCCCAAACAGGTGGTTGTCATTCAGGCCACATCATTTTATTCACACGCTAATCCATCTTCCTCTAGCAGACGGTATGCAGAAGACCATAAACCTTTTGCTACAAACAAAGTGATGCTGGGAAACTGTTATGCTTGGCAAAATATTGATCATTCAAAACGCTCCAGAAAGAGCAGAAAGTGAATTGTTAGCAGCAATGAGGACATAATTACCCCTAAATTTAGAACAAATACAGTAAAACAATTGGGAAGTGAATGGTTTTCTATTTAAACCTTATGCTCTCTATTTTATTACCAGGCAAGAAAAAGTGGAATGGTATATTAAGATCAATACTTCCTGTTCCTATGGTAGCCTAATTTTTCTTGGCAAGTCTTTGGTAATTATTCATTCTAAACCAGTACATTAGTATTCTAAAATGTGCAATATCTTACAGTATTCTTGGTGAAAAATATATAAAAAGCATGGCTACATCTCTTGGAGCAAGTGAGTAGGAGAGGAAAGAAAGGAGCTGTCTCTTGTTCTTGTCCATATGCATGTGTGCAAATTTAAAAATATTCACTTTGTCAAAAACTATGCTAGAAAAGGAGTCACAACTGGTTTACAAACACCCAGAAGGCAACTTTTGAAGCTCAAACTATACAACCACTGTTGCATCCATTTCCAGACCATGGTTGTTTCAGCCCATAGAGTGATGGAGCTGCAGGAACCACAGACAGAAGTGGTCATTGCTTGGGACTTCTGGGAGAGGAACATGGCGGACTGAATGTCTTTGGTCAGCAGGCTGCCAACAGAGATAATTATGTGATGATTGATGATAGCCAAGCATAAAACTTGGCTATCAAATTCACTCTGGAGAAAGAGTGAACAGGGGATGAACGTCTGATGCTCTTAAAAAGCCATTTTCTATGACTGAAGACTGAGAAGTTGTCAGCTCCTGGGAACCTGAAAGGGGTGAGCAACTTATGAGTGGAGGAATCAACATTGTGCCCAAAACCAGTAAGAGCCCTGATGGGCCTGGGGTCTGCAAAAGTCTCCCTTTCTTAATAATCTCTGAGATGGTTATAATTTACAACTGAGAAAGGTTTCTCCGTCTGCCAGTGGAAATTTACATTCAGTGTGTGCTACTTTTTGGCTTTAAGAAGAAAGGAAAGGTCAATCATTAATGGCTGAAGGCAGAACCAAAAAAACAACACCATTCTCTAACATTCAGCAAATATTTGATGAGCAAGTAAAATTGATTAGGTCTAAGACTTATGAAATGGGGAATGAAAGTAGAGCAGAGAAGAATGAAATAGGGAAGGTGGAATCAAAGTGGACACAAAGACTTTGGATATGGATAAAAGATTGTCAGAACAGGAGGGTGAAATGGTAGAGTTGGCAGCAACAGATGGTGAAATGGAAAAGCTTAGAGGAATGAAGCAGCCAGATGGTGGAGTTGTCTTGTTGGAGAAGTGGAATGAAGCCATGGATGGAGAGATGAATAGACATCCTGAGCTAGCAGCAATAGAGCTGAGAGAGAAAGGACTCTGTGTACAACTTGGACTGAATTGAGAAGAAAGGCTATCAAACCTCTGGCTCTTTTTATTGTGGGGGGATGGAAAATGTGTAAAGGGAAGGGATAATTTTTAAAATCAGGATGGAAGACCATGGCAAATACAACAGGAAATGGGAATGGAAGATATAGAACTGGGTGTGAGTTAATGAATACATAACAAGAAAAGAACTATGGAATGTTATTTTAATACTGTATATGATCACAGCTGAGAGACTCCTGTGTTGGACAAAGACAGAATAACTTATTATTGTTTAATATGGAGGAATGGTCGTTGAAGTTATTTGATTAGAGAAAACCCATTGCTGACATTTATTAATAACAACAATTAGAGAAACCCTTTTGGACTATTTGTGTGAAAAGGCAAATGCATGAATGGGTTGGAAGATTGGGAAAATATTCTCTAACAGCTGGATGTCATTCTAGAGTGAATGTTTTGAATAATTTCTTTCTATGCGTCTGACAAACGGAAAATTGAAAGTCCTTTTTATTTTTTATTTTATTTTTTCTTTCTTCTTTTTTTCTTTTCCTTGAGTGTCCTCTGCTCTGGGCCATTTTGGGGGTCCATGCATTACACACACATGAAGGTGGTGGTTGGTTGGTGGATGGACCCTGAGTGATGACAAGGAAGGGAGGACCTCCCAGGGTGAGAGAGACTGATAGAAGAAAGGAAAGCTCCCAGGTGAGAGCTGAGAGGGTTCTGTGTAAGACAAAGGGTAAGAGCTACCATTGAGAGGGGACTCTTTGTTTTCTTTTTTATTTCTCTCTGACTTTGTTTTTATTCAGATTAGTCTATTTTATCTTATTGTATTACGGAAAAGCTTTAATAAATAATTATAGAAGAAAAGAAGAAGAAGAAGAAGAAGAAGAAGAAGAAGAAGAAGAAGAAGAAGAAGAAGAAGAAGAAGAGGCCATTGCTTCTTTAACACAGGTTCTGGCTTCTACACGTGATCTAGGGGATCTGAATAACAAAATAAACAACAAGTGATGATGATAGCAGAGCAATGACCAGATCCAGTTCTTTAATAGGACGAGACAAAGCAGCTGAATATATTTTGTTTGCAATTAAAAGTTGTTTGCATCACTCCTCTCTTCATCTATCAAACAGAAAGAGTGTTTAGTTTTAAAAACAGGCTGTGATGTTGTCTGGTGGGAATACGGTTCAGTGACAAAGGTTTATTACAGGAAATCAACTCTGGAAAGTTACAAAGTGATGATGAAGCTAATTGAGCTGCCTTTCTTTCCCTCCTGCATTGCAGCAACACACACACAACGATGCAGGTTTTATGGTGGCAGCACTGCTCAAATATTGTCTCCCATTGCTTTTTTAATTAAAACACAATGCCTACTGGGTTAATAAGCAGGTGCCGGTCTGTAGCCAAGCAGTTTGTGAGCCTCAGGCTACACTCTGTGTGTGTATGGGGGTGGCAGCATTAATCAATCGGAAACAACCCAAACTTATATGCAAGCAGCCTTATTTGTTTAAACTAAAGCTCTTTGATGCAATCATGAATGATAATTTAAAAAATATATAATACAATTAAAATATGCATGTCATGTGTCCACATCCCTGTGGGTCAAGCCAGTGCCTTTGTACTGATTGACTAGTAAACTAGTAAACAAAGAGGGTTCGATTTTGACTTAGCAACTGGCAAAAACACTGTCTCCATGTTTTTCTGTACCACTCTGTAGGAAGACTTAAGCAGGGGAAACTTTTAAAAAGCACAAAAATGGAAGATTTGGGGAACTAAACCCCTTTACATAAAGTTCACCAAGCGTATGCTTGTTGAAGTTTAGTGACATTTCTGGAAATGGTTTCTCTCGCCCCCCCCCCCTTTCCCTCCCTTTCTGCTTCAAGAACAGAATTTGCATTCAAATTAATGTGACTGACACATGGCAAGGATAGGCAGCAGTTCTGAGCACAGTCCACTGAAATGTAACTGGAACTTGTACAAGAGCAGGGATGTGGAAAGGTGTTTTCTTTATATATATATATAAAAAAATCCAACTGGTATAACAAGGAATGCATTATTATCTTGCATATATTTTATATATTGCCATTTTCCAAATAACAATTTGAAGACACACTGGTGTGTTTTGACAAGTCTGCAAAGGCATTGAGAGGGATTATCATATGGAACAAGCTCAAAGCTAGGGCTCAAAACTAGGGCACCTTTTGCTACATTTGTGATTTAATGGAGTAAGGAAGCAATCTTAAGAAGAGGAAGCCAGAGGAAGTTACGCCAGCTTAAACTATGCCAGATCCAAGCTCCATTCAGAAGCAGTGTTCTTGCTTGCTGAGCCAATCTGGCAGAGGGAAAACCTGGCAGAGGGAAAACAAGCCTTGTAAACCGAGTTACACCACCCTTTCCCGCAGTTTAGACTATGCTGGGTTGTGAGGTCACATGACCAAGCTGAACAGGCTGAGGATCCAGCTAAGTCTAGCCGCCTCCTACACTCACCTGGAAACCCCCTTTTCAGGGTTTACACCAGTTTTCCCAGTAATGATGTATGGAAGTGAGAGCTGGACTATAAAGAAGGCTGATCGCCAAAGAACTGATGCTTTTGAATTATGGTGCTGGAGGAGACTCTTGAGAGTCCCATGGACTGCAAGAAGATCAAACCTCTCCATTCTGAAGGAAATCAGCCCTGAGTGCTCACTGGAAGGACAGATCCTGAAGCTGAGGCTCCAATACTTTGGCCACCTCATGAGAAGAGAAGACTCCCTGGAAAAGACCCTGATGTTGGGAAAGATGGAGGGCACAAGGAG
This sequence comes from Podarcis cretensis, assembly GCF_951804945.1. NCBI lineage: Eukaryota > Metazoa > Chordata > Lepidosauria > Squamata > Lacertidae > Podarcis > Podarcis cretensis. The sequence goes on along the minus strand of NC_137174.1, from coordinate 82,010,873 downwards.
AAGGAGACGACAGAGGACGAGATGGTTGGACAGTGTTCTCGAAGCTAGCAGCATGTTTGACCAAACTGTGGGAGGCAGTGGAAGACAGGAGTGCCTGGCGTGCTCTGGTCCATGGGGTCACAAAGAGTCGGACACGACTAAACGACAACAAAAACTGCTGGATCTGAGTTGGGATGAGACACTTCAACATGTGTAGCTCTGGCTGAAGCCGGGCTCAGGATTTATGTCGGTGACTATTGAACTGGAAAAGGTTCCCTATTCTGAGTTAGGCTTTTCTCAGTAAGCCTTGCCCCCTTGGCCTCAGGAACCTGGCAGCTACCCACCTTGTCTTACTGTCCTGTGGAGATGCACAGGTCTGATTGGTGCGCATAGTACTGAATGCAGCCGCAAACGGTGCAGTAAGCGAGAAGTAAGCAAGCAAAGAGAAGATGGATCACTCCCAACTCTTAGAAACTCTCCTGTAAAGACAGAACCTGAGGCACTGCCTATATAGGAATTTCTGTGAAAGCAAGTTTTGCACTTCAGTTTTTAAACAAATATTTTAACTGTTTATTCACACTAGCTTTGAAAGGAAAATGTTTGCCAGTCTATAGCAGTATCTTAGGATATTTCCGGACAGGTATTTATTGTAGGATCGGTGCTTCTCATACGTGCAAGGTATTTTTTGCAGCATTCACACAAGTAATAGCACCTAACTGCCAACGCCTACTCCTCCCACCACTTTAATCCAGGTTTAGGAATGCAGGAATCTGCCTTACAGAGTGTCAAATCATTGGTCCATCTATCTCAATATTATCTGCACTGTCAGCAGCTCTCTAAGGTTTCAGATACAGGTCTCTCCCAGCCCTACCTTGACACTGAAACTGGGTCCTTCTTTGCAGAGCAGATGCTCTGAAATTGAGCTACAGCTCTTCCCCTTTCCGGGGAAAATCTGATAAGTAACTTTTTGCCAACAACCCAACTGCAAAAACTCAATGACCCATTTGCAAATTAAGTCCCCATCTGGAACCACCCTTAATTAATTTTTATATAGGGGAATGTTTTGCTCCCCCAACAATCAGTGTCTGTTCTCATTTCGACACTGCACATCTCTTCTTACTTCTTCCAAAATGTTTTGGCATGCATAACGTCTTCCCCCTGAGATGGTAGGCTTGGTACAGACATCTATTTGAATAATTTAAATCAATTTACTTGCATAAATTATACAAAACACTCGTGGGTACTGATTCCTCCTTTGTATGCATGCCTGGAAGTTGATGGAAACTATGTGCACAAAACCAAGGCCTAGAATATGCAACTGAAAGTCCTTAGCTGAACTCCCTGCTCATTTATTCAAAAGCTATTAGTCATATCAGACATCTCATTGATGTAATAAGGCAACTGGCTAGATTTCCACAAGAATCCATTTCATATTTGAGTGTACTCACCCAAAAGCAATAATGCACTCCTGAAATTCAGAGCAATTATTTATTAGAAACATTTCCATTTGATGGCAATTTTGAAATAGGGGACTGTGATGATTACCTGGCTGTTTATATATCTGGTGGGGGGTTTTTTTAAGGAGAAAAAAAGAAATGGCAAGAGCCTTTACAAGCACACAAAATGGCTATCTTAGTGACTAATGGTTCACCTCAGATCAAACACACAGTACATTTCCTTCACAGTGAATAGATTGCACATTCTTGACTCTATTGACTCTTCTTTATTAGTGCTTTGTATAACACTAAGTAAATGTTTTGTCACCAAAATTTGACAGACAAAATTATTCTTTGCTGATTTTTCCAGCTCTGAAACACACATTAGCCTGCCTCTGTTGGTGTGAAGTGGAGGGTGCAAAATGGATGTGATCATTCAGAAAATGTAATTTCAGGATGTAGCAAGCATGGTTCCACCTGGAAATTTCTAGAGCACTAGAAATAACGAAAGGCTAGCTTAAAAGTATTCTATCCTCTAATCCTTTAATCATGTCCACAACCATGTTTACAAAAGTTAGCAACATTACCAAGCAAGCTATGGTTAGAGTCAAGGTCTAGTCTGCATTTCTCAGATGGATTTCATCATAAGATCAGTTTTTCTAGGCCCACACCCAAGAATTCAAACTCAAGTTTGATGTTGGTCAAATATCCTGTGTATTTCCCCTTATTCTTTGCTTTGTTGTTTAGCACTTGAATGTGAATGCTGTTGTCGTACTACAGCATCGGACTTGTTGAATTTAAGTTTCGAAAACAATAACCCACAAAGGTTGGCTGTGTGACTTTGCCATTCTCTGTTTGAAGGTTTGTTGGGTCAAAGTTGAAAAATAAAAGAGCAACAGGAGAGAGAAGGGGACTTGAAGTTTCCCATCAAGAGTTAGCACCTGGACATTAGAACACCAGCTCTGAGCAGACACACCTTATTTTCGCAAAGAAATTGGGCATTTTTCAGCTATTTTTTAGGAAAATTTTGCAAAAACAACATTGCTGGTATCAGTTGCCATACATCTAGATTTTCCTGGACATTTAGCCGATTTCTGCCCGGACACTGCTTTCAGATGCAGTATTCCGAATTTAACATGTTTTGAGCATTGGTTTTTGGAACAAGTTGGACTGGAAAAAAATTATTTCAAGAAGAGTCAGATTTTCCTGTTTTCTTGGACAAACTCATACTAAGCTCATATAATGGATATCATCATCATTAATTAAATTTGTATACTGCCCATCAGCTGTAGATCTTAGGGCAGTTCACAACATAAAAATACAAGATAAAAACTCTCTCTTTAATGTTTGGTATTCAGGTATGGATAGGTAAAGGTAAAGGTACCCCTGCCCATACGGGCCCAGTCGTGTCCGACTCTGGGGTTGCACGCCCATCTCGCTTAAGAGGCCGGGGGCCAGCGCTGTCCGAAGACACTTCCGGGTCACGTGGCCAGCGTGACAAGCTGCATCTGGCGAGCCAGCGCAGCACACGGAAACGCCGTTTACCTTCCTGCTAGTAAGCGGTCCCTATTTATCTACTTGCACCCGGAGGTGCTTTCGAATTGCTAGGTTGGCAGGCGCTGGGACCGAGCAACGGGAGCTCACCCCGTTGCGGGGATTCGAACCGCCGACCTGACGATCGGCAAGTCCTAGGCTTTGTGGTTTAACCCACAGCGCCACCCGCGTCCCTCAGGTATGGATACATGAGTATAAAATTCAAATATGCCCCATCAAGCACAAAGGACATCCCCGATTAGGGTAAGTGTGTGTCCTTTTTAAAAAAATGGGAAGCAGGGGCAGAGAGAAAACCACCCTACTGTTTTTGTGCTGCTTTAAGAAATGTATCTAATTCTACATGCATACATTTCCCATGCCTGACAAGATGTGCATGTCTTTTGGCATGTTCACCTGGTCCAAAAGGAATCTGAGGAGTGTTCGTCTGGCTGGAAAGTTACTGGGTGTTATTCAAGTAAGCTTTATTCACAGTAGACCCACTGAAATTAATGAACATTATTAAGTTAGGCCCATTAACTTCAGTGGTTCTATTCTGAATAAAACATAATTGAATACCACTCACTGTCACTGCAATGACAACTGCTCATATTGCTATAGCTTATGCAGATAAATTGAACTAGAACACTGATGAACATTCAGACCTTTGTAGCATTATCTTATTAGAGAAAAGAACTATACCCAAATCTATTAACTCACTGACACTTAAAACAACAACACACACCAGAAACATTTTCAAATGCTAACAAAATACATCTGACAACAAAAGAAGTCAATATATTATTCTGAACGTCATTTGAAAGATGTTTATCATTGTACAGGGACCCTAAAAAGGGGCCTTCTCTGTGCTGGCACCCAGTTATGAAACACCCTCCCCTTGGATGCCTGAATGGCCACTCCATTGATGGACTCTTGACCCATAATGAAAACCCATTTGTTTCCCAAAGCCTTTGGAGGTTAAATCTGATTAAATCTGCTTGGATCTTTCTTTTTGTATCACTGCTAAATAGAATTAAGCTGTTATTGATTACTACAAATATTTTAATAGTGTCTCATGATACTTTGTTGATTTCGTTATTATCAATACTTGTTTTATGGAAATTGCTTTGGGGTTTTTTTTAAATAAAATGATGCATGTAAAAAATAATAATAACCAACCACCACCCCATATTCTCTCACGTACACCACGAACAGGGAGAGACATATTATGCAGATGACTCCAAAACTGTGGGAAATCTGCAACAGTGTACAAAGTCCTCCACCGAGAAGCTTCATCATTCTGACTGGCATTTTATTTATTTCTTCCCTCAATTAACAAACATGAAATCATTCAACTTCAGATGAGCACTTTATGCTGGCTGAAGCTGGCAAACAAAAGCCATTAATTACAGTCTCTAAATTTAGTGATGTATGAAATGTTGGCATCTATGAAAAAACACTGTAAGGAAAAACAGTTCCCAAGCTGGACTCCAGGAGCAGGGCAGGCAGTGCAAGCACTATGATGTCGTACTCTCTAATCCAAAGGTAAAGAAGCAGCCAACCCAATCCATTGCCCAGAAACAATGTTAACTGTAACTATTTGACGTTTGTGGCAAGGAACTGGCAGTGCAATGTAGAATGCAGAAGCTGTCTTCCCTGGCTTACACAAAGAGAAGTTTTGAGGTATTTGAAGAAAGAAACAAGACAGGAATTACAAGTGAGTTGTGTTTCCTCTTATTGTGCTTCTACTATGACACTCATAAAAGAATGCATAAGAATGCAAGAGCCCATCTGGGTGAGACCAAGAGCCTTTCTAGTTCCCTCATTGGCCAACCAGATGCCTATGGGAAGCCTTGAAGCAGGACATGAGTGCAATAGCAGTATCCCTCTCTGATTCCCCCAGCAATTGGTATTCAGAGGCATACAATCTCTGATACTGGAACGTAATGCATAAATTGCTTTCTCCGCACCTAACACCACCCCAATCTAAGTTATAAATGGAACATTCTACTTGGGGATTCAGATGACCCCACAATTATGAATGGGGTGGTGCACATGATAGCCATGTCCTCTGGTCTTCCACCCACTGAGCAGGCTTTTTGTGCATAGTGATCCACATAAGCAGAGGGTGGATCGTGGTCCAATTAAGGTCCCATCACATGAAGGAGCTCTAGGTACACATATTGGTACATCCCTAAAGGTAAAGGTAAATGACCCCTGGATGGTTAAGTCCAGTCAAAGTTGACCCCTTCACATACCAGCGGGAAGCACAGATGAATGAGGAATGGCTGTTGGGACTGCAGCCCCCATCACACATTCTTCTCATGGAGAGAGGGATCTTAACTCCCTATTAGAAGAATGAAAGGAAGAGCAAATCTCTTTCCCTTCCTCTCCCGCTTCTTTATCAGAACATCTCAGGTTGTTTAAAGAAAGAGTACAGTATGAATGAGAAAGTCAATTGCCCTTAAATAGTACCAACATTACAGTAAAATAAGCATAGATACACAGAGAGAATGAAAAAAGGCATTGTGTCCATGCACTTGACTTCTCATGTGATTTCGGAACTGACCACAATAACCTGGTGCTGAAATATCGTTCCTTCTCAAAGGTCTGCCATCTCCCCTTCTAATGGTCATTTTTTTAAAAAAATACCCCCCATTCCATATCCAAGAGGTAACAGTTTGTGTCAAAACTATTAAAAATATGATAATTCCCCCAAAATATAATATCCCCCAAAACAATAATCCATAACATCACTATATAGAATACAATGAAGAACTTATTAACAAGGTACTAACACACAACCAATAATAACCAGCGAACAATTCATGAATATATAATAAAAAGATAAGTGTCCAATAGAATGGGGATGAGGAACCTTTGACCCTCCAACTGTTGTCAGCCCTAGGTGGGCAACGGTCAGGGATTATGAGAAGTGACAATATTTTGAGGGCCACAGGTTCTCCACACCTGCAACAGGAGATGCCCAATGGGGCAAAAAAAAATACCTGATTAAGAAAAATGAAATTATAAACCAATAACCCATTAACCAATGCGTAAGATTGGGGAATATGTAAGCAACAGCCAATAAGACTAGACAGTTCAGTCAGTGTGTTTGCCTGTCTGTTCTCTAATAGAAACTTCCTGGCTTTCCTCTCCATGTGGATGTGGTTCCCTTGGAACCTTTAGCAAGTCCTATTTGCTATTCTGACTTGTTGATCTGCTGGTCACAAATAAATACAGCTACTGATGTTTTCCTGACTCCTGCTGCTTCCTGGTGTTAGGACAAAGCTGTTGCAAGGTTTCCTCCCACAGGGAGTACCTTTCCCAAATCCACAACATACTATAACCAAGACAGGTTATAATTTAAAGCCCATTCATAAATTCCAGTAATATTCCCCAGCAGGTTCTATGTACCATTATACACCATAGTTTCCCTCTCCGACCTCAACACAAACAGGAGGTAACTTCTAAAAACCCAGATTCTCCAAAAGCTATAATGCAAGGCGACACAAGACGTTTTATGCTGTAGTAAGGAATGGGAAGAAGATATTAGAGCTTGATGCCTCTCAGGGGTACAAAAGTCAAATACTATATAATAGAAACTCTGAAAAGCAGGCTGACTAAACAGCAGTGCAACATTATCCATGCTGAAGAACCCCAACCAGTACATAACCCGAGTCGCACATTCAGAGAGCTCCCATCTTGCCTTGCTGCTCTGAGCAAATTTAGAAGTGTAATAAAGCCATTTACACAATTAACATACATACTGTGTAATGGTGAGTGGAAATGTTAGCATCCTTTTGTTAGCTAGGCAGAGGGAAAGAACACAATGGAAGCTCACGGTCCAATTTTGCAGCCATCTGGGGTAGTGAAAACAGCAGTAAACTTGAAAAGTGCTGTTATTATACACATTATTGGTCCTAACGAGCCGATGTTTTCAAATATTTATGCCATTTATACCTAGGTTAATGCTTTCAGATTTTTGTAGGGAGGAAAGGAAATGTTTTCAGCTTCTTATTGCCATTAGATGGCCATTAATCATATCCACCAGTAGAAGAATACAGATTACACCGTCAAAGAGCACTAGGCTAGACTGTCTGTTTGAACATCTAGGACATTCAATTGCTATTTGCAGCACAATCCTCTGCATGTCTTTACTCTTGGGTAAAGGACTGCAAGCCATATGCATTTATTTTATTTTTGTTTATGTGACAGGCACCACTAGTAACTATTGTCTATGACTGTTTTATCTCTTCATGTCAAGAATACCTCCACATATTGCATTTAGTGGAACGTATCTATCACTAATCTCATTGCTTGGCTTATGAAATGAACATGAAGTTACTCACAAGGACAATAAAGCCCAGATTTTAATTTAAAATTCATGTAAGGATATTCATACACTTCTTTGTGACAGGCACTGTCACCAAGGTCTATATTTAATTGCTTCCTCCACCCCCAACCCAAGTGAATATGTTTGCTGTCCCGATGATAAATCTACAGCCTATCCCTTGCCAAAGAAAAATTGCACAGGCTTTTCAGTATGTTGGCGCTGCAGGTCACATCTATCATCCTCAGGCCTCTGTTTTGCTTTTAATTACAAAACTTCACTCAAGAATGTTACTTCCAGTCCTAAAGCGAAGTGAAGGAAAATGTAGGTTTTAATTTGCAGAGTAGCACTTAAATTTTCAACCCAGACGACATTAATTTGCTGGTACTAAGCAACCGCCACAACAAAAAAAGTGTAATTTAGATTTCCATGAAAACCTTGTGACTATGTTACAACTCCACATTTCCTGAGCACGTGGTACATTTGCTACAAAATTGTGGAATATTTCTCTTCCACTGGAATAAATGGGATTTAATTCCTTTGAGTTTGATGAAGTTTAAGGGCACATCCTTTTGGATGTGGGACCCCCGCCACCAAAAAAAAAAAAAACCGTAGTGGAGCTGATTACAGAGATTATTCATCTCATTTTGGAGATGTTTTGCAGAACATGAGTGGAAAACAAAACAGAAGCCATGTGAATCAATATTCACTTCTTATAGTACAGTAAATAAAACATTCCTCTTATAGTTAGTACATATAAATTTCATACATGGACATTATTGTTCCTTTGGCTAATGCTTTTTTAAAAAAATGAATCCTGAAACAAATTAATTCTGTGATCACTTCCTCCTGCCCATTCTCCCAAGATAAGATCCTCCAGGCATTCAACAATACATTTACACACATTAACACACATGCACCAAACACATTACATAGCAGCTCTGATTGCAGTGTGCCAACATTAAGGACTGCAATGAACACAGTGTTGAATGTCTCTGCTTTTATCTTCCCATCCCACTAAAGGTCATGGAAACTCAGTTGCCCAAAACAATGAGATGGTTTAAAGAAACAGAGGAGTTAGGGCAAAGCCTTTTATCCACAGATGGATCAGAAGGCAGCAGTTATTGATGTGGCGCAGGAGGAATCTGAGCCTGCCTTTTAAAAAGTCCATAAACTTCAGCTGGTAACACTGCCACCAGATTGCCATCACTCAAGCATATTATTTCAGCATTTTTCAATCTACCTCTGTTGATTTTCCATCTCCGGGCTCAATTTAAATATACTAGTTCTTCTATTTAAAGTCCTAAATGGATTGGGACCTGGGTATGCCTATTCCTAGATGTGCTTTCCTATGCACACCTTGAGCTTCTGGTCCGTATAACCCTTCTGACGGGATGTCTAACAGGAGCAGGGCCTTCTCAGTAGTGGTGCCAACTTTATGGAATGCTCTCCACAGGGAGACCCACCTGGTCCCAGCCCTGAGCACCTTTGGGCAAAAGAAAACCTGGATTTCCAAAAAGACATTTGGAATCCGGTGGTTTTTATATTTACCACTTATCTGTTACAGCCATATGTGTTATACCCCAATATATATAATTTAACACACAAACATGATCTACTTGAAATTCTGGGCATGGTTACTGCATACTTACTATGAAGATGCCTTCTATAGTAACCTCTGTGCAAAGGGTTAAATGTATCAGTATCAGCAGCCTAAGATTGTGGAGCATGATAGAAGTTTTCCATTTAGAGAGAAATCTTTTGATCAATAACTATCACAATAGGATATTTTTATTCTATGAAAAATTACATAGCAAAAAACCCTGCTATGACTGGTTCTATATATATTTAATAGCCTCCAAGAAAAGACATTGCCAAGTGAGTTACAACATTGACTTGGGTTCTGTAAGATAAGGTTTTAAGAGAATCAAGTGTGAACTCCATTATGATCATAACTTTATTTCAGGGGAAGTCGGTAAATGGCAGATGAATCATGTTCTACATACACGACGTTTCTTGAGCATTTAGGCATATCTGACATAAATGTGCTAAATGCCCAAAGACCAGAAAGATTGACTGTTTTATCCCTTATTAGTATTTATGCAGCCCCAATTTGAAGCACAGCCCAATTTCTGTGACCATGTTTACAGATGAGTCCCCAGAAAGCATGTATGGGGAGGAGGGGAGTGATACTTACATGTTAAAGGCTCCAAATAAGGAAGTATTCAAGATTCATTGTTAACGTGTTATAAATACATAGGTAGCTGTTACCCCAGAGACTATACACGCCAGAAAAATAAATCATCTACTAGAATAATAATAGTATCTGGACAAGTTTATATTGAAATAATATATGAGCGTAAAGTGCATTTGTTTTAATTAACAAAGCCTTGAAATATTATCTTGCCACTTTTAAGGGAACCTTAGAGGCTTTTTCAAAGTCTTTGGGCAGCGTCCAGAGATCCAAAAGTGGAGTTCTTCCCAGGTAACAGAGCTTAGCCTGCCTCCTTCCTGACATCAAACCTTTACACTGCCCCCCAAAAGTTCTTCTAATCATCTAGGTACCCTCTGGAATTAAAGTGGCCACTCACACACCCACTCACACACCCACAAAAAGCGGAAATGCATCAAAGAGGACACCAGTTTGCATTTAATTTGCATATGCTAATTTATATGCCTAGGTGTACACAAGGTTGAATTTGCAGCAATTCTTAGTGATTCAAGGTTATGTTCGATTTAGTGGTTCATTGAAGGCTGGACATCACTAATAACACCCGGTTGCAAATGACATGACAGAAGCTAGATATAAATATTACTGTTAAGCCAGCACAACTTTGTGACCAAGCCAAATGCAAAACCCTAGAAGGATATTGCATTATTTTTGCTGCCTGGGGCTTCAAGAATGAGGAAATTGTTGTCCAGTTTAGGGCAGCGCTTAGCTTGGCAAATGACAAGTTGGCCATGCCTGCATGAGTTACAGTCACTATGAAACATTATATATGTATGAAATATATTTGGGGAGATTTTATTTAAAGAAGCAGACAAAATGGCTGCATACAGCACCCTTGGAAAGTTACCAGAGACCCAAAGTCCTGGCATGGCCTTTCCTGAGCCCTCATTAAATCAAGTCTCCTGACCACCACTCTAGTTTCCCACAGTGCCCTGGAGTGACACTATGTTGGGTTATGATCAGAAATTAAAGTGGCAGCCACCTGAGACTGACTGGGAAACCTGTTGCTGTTGCCACCGGTTGCTGATGCTCCTACCAGGTAAGCCAACTGGATTCCTGTAGACAAGAGAGCCCACCAGAGGGGACTTTACCACCACACACTCCCTTGAACCTGGAGCAAATCCTGTTTTAAAGTCCTTTTAACAGTTTAACAGAATCTGTTCAGTTCCTTTTAAGTCTTCCTATCAAGTATTCTTGGTTGCCTCCTACTGTTGCAGTAGCATATCAACTGTCAAGTACATTTAATGTAAATTAGCAAGTGTGTGAGTGTAAAAAGTCAGCTTGCTACTCATATTAGATTTTATTTTTATTTTTGAAGTATGCTAAATCTCCAGTAACCTTTTTGGAAAATCAGGTGTGTCTTTCACAAATCATGAGAGAGGATCAACTGGAATTAAGTCTCGGGCTCTTAATATATGTTTGTCAAGAAGGAGATTTAAAAAAAACAAAAAAAAAACACCTTTAATTTTAATTTTATTGTTACACAGCTTCTTTCCACCACACAAATACAATCTATTGCTCAATTAATATGGAGCAGAACATATTCAAGATAGGCTCAGTTAATTGCTCTCATATTATGGATTCATGGAATCACCTGCATAATATATTCTAGAAGGCTTCTGTAAAACTTTCTGAAAGAAAAATGCCCTCCAGGAATCACAAAATTAACCTCTGATCTTATTTTATTCTTTAAAAAATAGTATTAAGACTAGGGAACAAAAGAACAGCTGGCTGAAAATGTGCAGGAAACTGCATTACATCAATGAGTTTATTCATCAACGCACACATACACACACGTGTTGTGTATCCCTCTTTGTAATGATTCCTCCCTACGTGTTGACACAGGAAAGTTCAAAGCCCAAAGCTCGATGGTTAACTGGAACTAGAAGCTATAACACTGGTTCTGGCCTGACTGCACCGGCTGCCAATTTTGTACCTGGGCCCAATTCAAAGCACTGGTTTTGACCTTTAAAGCTTTGTGCAACTTAGGACCTCTGTACCTCAGGACTTTCCCCGTAAGAACTTGCCCAGACCCCAAGATCATCACTGGAGGTCCTTTTATGCATGCCTCCTCCCTAGGAGGTCCAGTGCAAATTTCTGCTTTTGAATCCACTGAAACCTGATTTGGAATAAACAAATGTCCCTCCTGTGGCCCAAGTATGGGTATTTCTACAATATTCTCCCCAATGAAATCATTGAACTTTTCTGCAGTCTTCAACTTTATTAATCCTTTTACACCTCTGCCATTATCTAACATGCCAACTAGGTGGTTTTCTACTTCTAATGTATTTAAAGAAACGTTGTTTAAATATGTTTTTTGTTATTTGCAGTTCAAAAATCTATCTTCCACTTGCCTCATTGCCTGCTTATAGTTGCTTGGTCAGAGTTGAGGATGCTTTTATTTTCCACATTTGGATCTGACTTCCATTTCTTTAAAGAAGCCTTCTTGGCCTTTGGATCTTCCTTAACTCTAACTCAACACCCATGCTTGCACCCTCTTGGACTTTTTGTGCCTTTCCAAATCTGTGGCATGTATTTTCTCACTGCTTCTATTCTTCTGGCTTTGAATAACCACAAATTAGGAATGCACCATTACATTGTTATTGGCTGCATATTGTTAAACGGTAACTAAATTGTGTGAATTTCAGGCAATTAACTTCAGCAAGTTGCTCAGGCTCTGAGTGCACTTCTACTGATAATGTCAAAATGCGCTCCTTTAGAGGCTAGTGACCAGATTTCTGCAGGATAAAACTACCAAATTTTCACCAATATATATATATATATATATGCAAATGTTACTTTGCTTCAATGCAAATCATTGTTGGCAAACAGTTTCCCTGAAATGAGAGGCAGCAAATTAGAGCTCTGATCATTCAACTCCAATCATCCCAGGCATATAAATTTCCATGTGAACCTTTTTTTAAAAAAAAATAAAAATCACAAATGGAGCAAACCAAACTGATTGGGAAAATGATAAATAAATAGAAACTAAAGCTGACATCTCTTCCCACAGGATCCCCAGCACTGGGTAGGTTCATACGCCAGAAAATCCTTTAGATGGGAATCCAGTAAAATGTATGTTGAATACACATGGATATTTCTTTATAAGCAAACTATAAGCAACCTATTACACACAGCTTGGTTGAAATTGGATGGGCTTTGCCATCACATTTGATTCAACAGTGGTTTCACTAGACTGTGCCTAACCCTAGAGCAGGGAAGGGGAATTGTAGGCCCTCTAGTTGTTGCTGAACTGTAACTCCCGTCAGTTCTGGCAAGCATGGCAACATCTGGGAGGCCAAAGTTTCCTCACCAGTGCCCTACTACAACCAGCTTCTAGGATAATGCTGGACTTGGCTTCAGTAGGGCTAAAGTAATTTTTAGATTTGCCCTGTTCAGAATGGTTCTAGGTAAAGGTAAAGGTAAAGGTACCCCTGCCCGTACGGGCCAGTCTTGACAGACTCTGGGGTTGTGCGCCCATCTCACTTAAGAGGCCAGGGGCCAGCGCTGTCCGGAGACACTTCCGGGTCACGTGGCCAGCGTGACATCGCTGCTCTGGCCAGAGCCAGAGCCGCACACGGAAACGCCGTTTACCTTCCCGCTGGTAAGCGGTCCCTATTTATCTACTTGCACCCGGAGGTGCTTTCGAACTGCTAGGTTGGCAGGCGCTGGGACCGAGCAGCGGGAGCGCACTCCGCCGCAGGGATTCGAACCGCCGACCTTTCGATCGGCAAGCCCTAGGCGCTGAGGCTTTAACCCACAGCGCCACCTGCGTCCCTTCAGAATGGTTCTACTTCCTGCTAATTTAAACCTAACTAACATAATGCCTTGCTCTTGTGGCTGACAGTGATCACTTGAACAGTTCTCATCGCTTACAACCTTTGCCTCTAGCACTTTCAACTTTTAACCACATAGTTCATAATACAAGCATGGATTGCAATCAAGAGATGTAGAAACACTCAGGAAGCAAGGCGGTTGCATTCTGATACGCACCTGTGCCTTTGGAAATTGCCAAGTGAAGGGGAGAAAAATACATAAGTGTCAAAATAATCCATTCCCTGTGAGTCAAATTACATGACACAAATTCTGTGGGTCACATATACACACACCAAAAAGCCCTTAGACAGGATATTACTCAGAAGAGAAGAAGAGGAGTTTGGATTTGATATCCCACCTTTCACTCCCCTGCAGGAGTCTCAAAGCGGCTAACATTCTCCTTTCCCTTCCTCCCCCACAACGAACACTCTGTGAGGTGAGTGGGGCTGAGAGACTTCAGAGAAGTGTGACTGGCCCAAGGTCACCCAGCAGCTGCATGTGGAGGAGCGGAGACGCAAACCCAGTTCCCCAGATTTCGAGACTACCGTTCTTAACCACTACACCACACTGGCTCCACACTCAGAGTGGAGGAGTCACAGTTTGACTGGTTGTCCTTCTGCTCCCTCCCAAGCAAGATTGTTTTTCACCTGATTGGTGTATGTGAACAACCAGAATGGAAATGGTAAATCATCCTCTTATCTGAACACCCTTCTTTTGACCCAATCCACAGTTGAAGGAATTGTCGCTGGCTCACATAAATGCCCAGGGAGTAGACCAAAGACTGCTGATGCATGATCTGCTCCCTGGCTCCACCCCACCCTCAGGCCACCGTGAATAGGCCAGAATTCAAGATTGGATGATGTTGAATGGTTACTTTAAATGTAAAGGTTCATCATTGTTCCACCTAATGTGTATGTCTTTAAGGGGCCAGAGCAAGGGCCAGAGCAAGATAACGAGACCCAGCTTTACAGCTGTGAAACATAGCAGGTGCTGCTGAGTTGCATTGATTAAGGGGTGTCAGCATTTGCATGTAGTATATAAGGAGCACCACCTAGCTCTCCCATTACCCTGGGGGTTGGGTTGGTGGTTGGGTCTGGTTTGTTGTTGATGTATTTAGTGTATAAGGAGTTTTTGTTTTGTTTTTTGTAATTAAAACCTTGTTTAAGTTATTTTTGAGTCCCTTTCTTTTTAATGCATGGTCTCCCCAGCAAGCTCTCTGCAGCGCTACCATACTGCAAATAGCCAACATCTTTGGTTATGGGCCCAGCTGCTTAGTGGATGACTGCATGTTTTTGGACTCTGAGAAAGGTTTGAAAACTCCTTCTCCTGTTAGCGTAGTTTTGTGGGTCTGGAAGATTTCCAGAATGGTTGACCGGGTTCCTGAAGCTGAGAAGGCTCTGGTCTTCCCACAGCTAACAGATGAGAACTATAGTTTATGGTCTTTTCGGGTGGAGGCGCTTTTGACCTCTAGGGAAGTATGGACCTATGTAACTGAAGACCCTCCTGACCCTGTAACTAATGCTTGGTCGAAAGGAGATGCAAAAGCCAGGGCAATAATTAATTTGGCAGTCAGCGACCAGCAAGTAGTCTATATAAGGAATAAGAAAACTGCCAAAGAAATGTGGGACAGTCTTGCAGCAGTGCATGTTAGAAAAGAGTCAGCGTCTGCATTGACGTTTTTCAAGCAGTTGTACAAGACTAAGTTGCAGCCTGGTGGTGATTTGGCAGCACACTTGAGACGTCTGGAGGCAATACGCGGCGAATTATTTGGAAGGGACATGGACATACCTGATATTCAGTATGTTTTTATCATTCTTTGTTCCCTTAACGAGGACTTTGATGGCATAGCTAGCCAGATATCTGCCGTTCCACCAGCACAATTAACTGTGGAAGGGGTAACGGCAAGATTAATGGGCGAGTTGGATAGAAGGGAGGCTTGTGCCATAAGCACTCCTATTTCCAGAAAGAATGAGGAACGCCATATGCAAACTTGTGGTGATACAACTGCATTTAAAGCTGCCAAGCGTTGTTGGTTCTGCAATAAGCAAGGACATTTTGCAAAGGACTGCAGAGCCAAAAGAAAGCAAAGTACTCCTAAGCCTGTTTCTGTTCGTCAGTCACGGTTGTCAGCCCAGCAGTCGACATCGTACCGTAAAGACAGAAACGAGCCGCGAGCTTTTCATGCTCGGACTACAGATCCTAAAAGAATTAAAGGTGCCAAGTGGAATTCTTTTATTGTGGACTCGGGAGCATCTCACCACGTTTGCAATGATCGAAGCTTGTTTATTTCTTTCGAAGAGGAAATTGGTAATGTACATTTAGCCAATTCGCAAGTCTTGCAGTCACTTGGCAGGGGTACTGTTAAACTTGACTCTTTAAACATTACAATAGCGAACTGCATTTACTGCCCATCAGTGGACAATTTATTATCAGTAAGGTGTTTTGCTCGTCAAGGCATAAGTGTGTGTTTCTTAAATTCAATGTGTGAGGTTTTTTGAGGGGAACAAACGTCTATTGTATGCCCGGGACTCTGATGGTTTATATAGACTGTATTTTCGTACCTACTCCCAATCTCCTATAAATTGCAGAGCAGCACAGTCAAGCCAGGGGTTGAGGAATGTAAGGCCTCACTCCGGGTGTGCCCACGAGGTGCACAGAATTCTGGGACACCTGAATTTTGCTGATGTAATTAAGACAAAGAATATTGTTAATGGCCTCAACTTAAAACCATATAAATTCTTTATGCAATGTCTATCTTGTTGCAAGAATAAGATTAAGGTTGCACGCAAGGGCAGGTGCTCAGATAGGAAAGTAACTGAGCCATTTGAGCGTGTACATTGTGACTTAGTTGGGCCACTCCCACCATCATTAGGAGGTTCTAAGTACTGGCTCACTCTCATAGACCAGTATAGTAGATATTGTTGGACTTATGCAATAGCTGAGAAGTCCCAAGCATTTGAGAAGTACAAAGTTTTTTGCAACTGGGTAAAAACGCACTTTAACAAACCAATTAAGAACTTGTTTTCTGACCGGGGCGGAGAATTTGTTTCTGAGGATTTTGAGAAATTCCTGGAAGCGCAGGGGACTACTCATGAGTTATCTTGCCCCCAAAGTCCCTGGCAAAATGGGCTTGTTGAAGTTGTGCAGCGTGACTTACAGGCAGGGGTTAAAACATATCTGCACGATGCTAACCTGCCCAAAGACTTTTGGGCTGAAGCGCTTAATGCGTTTTGTTATGTTAGAAATCGCAGTTATCATTCTGGTTTAGATGTCACCCCCTATGAGAAGCTGTTTAAAAAACGCCCTAATCTGAAATACCTACGTATTTGGGGTTCAGATGTAATTATGCATTATCCCGCTAAGCAAAAATTGGGTGAGCGTAGTGTTCAGGGAAAATTAATGGGCTACCAGCAGGGGGCGTACAGAATTTACATACCAGCAACTGGCAAATTTCATATTACCAGAAGCATGATACAAACTGTAAATTGGAATGGAGTTGCTGTTTTCCAAGATACTGACGGTATAGATAGTACTGAGGAAGAAGAGGAAGCAGCAGCAGCAGCAGCAGCAGCAGCAGGAAATGGTGCTTCTGAATTAATGGAAAAAGACAAAAAGCCTGTTGAATCTGATAATTTGCTTGATGATTTAAAGTCACAGGCACCCGAGGGGAGGTTAGATTCTCTTGAGTTTTCTGACCGTGAGCTTAGCCTACAGGCACCTCTTCAGTCTGACAATGATGATTTACAACCTGAAACTAGTAGTTCACTTAGTCCCATTAAGTCTGAGGAGTCTGACTCTCCTTTTGGACTAAGACGTTCAGATAGAAAGAGACAGAAGCCACAACATTTTGCAGATGAACATTTTAATACTGTGTATGCCAATAAGGCGGTTTTTGAGCCAAAAAGCTACAGTGATGTTCAGAATTTACCTAAGCACCAAGCTGCAAATTGGTATAAAGCAATGAACTCTGAGATAGCTTCTTTAAAAGAGCATAACACTTGGTCTCTTGTACCACAAACCCCAGATATGAGACTTATTGATTCAAAATGGGTTTATAGAGTTAAAATGAATGACAAAAATGAAGTTGTAAGGTACAAAGCAAGATTAGTTGCTAAGGGTTTTCAACAAATTCCTTTTTTTTATATAATAATTTTTATTAATTTTCCAATTTTAAAACAAAGTAATAACAACAACATATAAATATCCACCAATACAAACATACACACAAATATAGATTCTTAACCTCATTTTCATAAGCCTCCTTTCTCAGACTTCCCCATACCTCACCTTTTTTGCATCCTTGTTTTACAATTTTTCAGCAACCCTTTTAGCCAATTAAATTTAAATTTGTTATCTTTCTCAATTTCACCTTAAATAACATTTTCAGCTGCAAGGGTTTTCAACAAATTCCAGGCGAAGATTATGATTTGTGTTATTCACCAAGTGTAAAATATGAAACAGTTAAGCTTTTGTTAAAAGATGCATCACAACATGGACATTCTGTTTATCACCTAGATATAAAAACTGCATATTTGTTTGCAGATTTAAAAGAACAATTTTTTATGCGTGTCCCTGAAGGCATAGACACCGATGAAGGTTTGGTATGCAAATTAAATAAATCCCTTTATGGTCTGCACCAAAGTGGAAGGAATTGGCACCAAACTTTAGCAAAAGAATTGCTGGATATTGGTTTTTCACAAGGAAAGGCAGACAACTGTGTGTTCATAAAGGAAAGGGCAAACTCTGTAACAAAGATATGTGTGTATGTAGATGACATGTTAATTTCTACAAAAACTAAACAGGAATATGAACAGGTAGTATCACAGTTACAGAAGAAATTTGTTGTGGTGGAATTAGGCATAGCTAAAAATTACTTATCCATGCAAATTGAGAAAGGCAAAAATGGATCTTTTCTGGTTCATCAAACTGCAAAAATTGATGATCTTGTTGAAATGCTATGTTTAGAAAATGCAAATGGGAAGGAAACGCCTATGGTGTGTGGTTTCACCTTTACAGGTGAAGATAAGCCATTTCCTAACAAAACTTTGTATCGTTCTGCTATAGGCAAGCTAAATTTCATTCCAAGAATCTCAAGACCAGATATAACTTATGCTTTTCACTTTCTGGCAAAATTTGTGGAAAAGCCCACTACACAATGTTTCTCTGCTCTTAAGAGAGTGGTAATGTACCTTAAACATACCAAACATTATAGGTTGCAGTTTACATCAAGTATTGACAAAGGTTTTGAAATTTTCTGCGATGCATCTCATGCAGTGGAACAAAATAATTGCAGGGGTGTGTCTGGTATGGTGTTTTGTTATAACGGTTGTCCATTTGAATGGAAGTCCCAGACACAAACCATTGTTTGTCTCTCCACAACCGAGAGTGAATTATGTGCATGCGTTCAGGCCACTCGTGATGTAGAATGGTATCTGCAAGTATTTGCAGACCTACAGATGCAAGTAACACTACCAGTAAAAGTTTACCTTGATTCCCAGAGTGGACTCGCTATCCTATGTTCAGAAACCAATACGCAGCGCACCAGAGTCTTAAGATTACGTTTACAGTTTGTAAAGAAACTAATTGCTGACGAAATGATTGTATTTGAATATGTCCCAGGTGATAATCAAATTGCGGACATTTTTACAAAAGCACTTCCAAAGGTTACACATGAAAAACATGTACAAAGTATGCTTTATGTTTTTGTTCCACAATGATGAACCGCAGGGGAAATGTTGAATGGTTACTTTAAATGTAAAGGTTCATCATTGTTCCACCTAATGTGTATGTCTTTAAGGGGCCAGAGCAAGATAACGAGACCCAGCTTTACAGCTGTGAAACATAGCAGGTGCTGCTGAGTTGCATTGATTAAGGGGTGTCAGCATTTGCATGTAGTATATAAGGAGCACCACCTAGCTCTCCCATTACCCTGGGGGTTGGGTTGGTGGTTGGGTCTGGTTTGTTGTTGATGTATTTAGTGTATAAGGAGTTTTTGTTTTTTTTTTTGTAATTAAAACCTTGTTTAAGTTATTTTTGAGTCCCTTTCTTTTTAATGCATGGTCTCCCCAGCAAGCTCTCTGCAGTGCTACCATACTGCAAATAGCCAACACCTCTTATCTGAACACCCTTCTTTTGACCCAATCCACAGTTGAAGGAATTGTCGCTGGCTCACATAAATGCCCAGGGAGTAGACCAAAGACTGCTGATGCATGATCTGCTCCCTGGCCCCACCCCACCCTCAGGCCACCGTGAATAGGCCAGAATTCAAGATTGGGTTTGGCGGGAACCCAGGATGCTCTGCAACAGCCAGGAGAAGGGGCCAACGGCCACAAACAAAATGGTGTGGCTCTGGGAGGACAGGGGAGCCGCCGCGCCGCTTTGCAACCATCGCCCACCCAAGCACTGGGTAAGCAGCCTTTGCATTTGTTAATCTGTTTCAATGGAAAACAAACAAACAAATAAATTAAATGGTGGTCCTGAAATCTGCTTCTGACAATTTAAGCAAAGGACGGTAACAAAATGTTTTCAAGGTAGTGGCAGCTACACTACAGCACTTTTACGCACTGAATCTCAGGGATACCACAGACACATCCCCAAACAGTGAAACTTTACAGATTCCTATTAAGAAAAGTCACTTTAAATTTATTCCATTCTCACTCAATAACCATTCTTTGTCAATTCATGGTAAAAGATACCGCATTCAAAAATATCAAATGGGGTGGAAAATTTTGGTGAGATACTTATCAGATTGTGGGGGCTTTGTTGCTCTTACCTTACTTTTGTGGGGTGGGGGGGATGTTTGTTCTACCAAACATCAGTCCAATGGTCAATTTTCTGAAGACTTCTCTTGGCTGGGCTTTTACGTAAGTACAGGAATACTAGGAGGCTGTGTACCATAGCTGTGCATTATGGTTAGTGGCACTATTTAAACTTAGTTTAAAGTTTAGTTTATAGTATAGCCAATGTGGTGCCATACATATATTGTTTGACTACAGTTCCCATCATCCTTGGCTGTTGGCCATGCTGGCTTGGGCTGATGGGAGCTGTAGTTCAACAACATCAGGAAGACACCACATTGGCTCTGTTTGACTTAGGTCATTTGGGGAAATTTTACTCATGCCACAGTACTCTACAGAATACCAGAAGGCAATGACCCAAAAATGAAAACTTTCTGCTATTGCCTCTATGCTCTGAAATCCCCTTCATTTTGCCATACATGAGCCATCACCCATTATTTGCTTCAGACATCTTGAAAAGCCTATTGTTCTGCCCAGGTCCATAAGATTGGACCCTAGTATTACTAGATTTCTAGTTTCCCCCCCCCCCCTTTGTTTTTCTGATATGGTTTTATTATTTGTAGGTTTGTTTGTTTTTGTACACTGCTTAGAGATTTTAAATATTAAGTAGTTTGGACGTGCTTTTAAATAAATAAAATAAATAAACTGGGATTAAATTCAGTCTGAAGCTCCAGGGCAATGAAGACATATAAATAAAATAATAGCGGAGGGAAAATATTAGGAAAGATGCAACCACTGGGAATTTGTAATGCAATTTTTGGAGTTGGTGGTTATATGTAATTTATCTATTCTAATGCTTGTTTGGGTTCAGTTGGGAGTCGTTGCAGGTTGCCTTGTTGTGTGGAATAAATAAATAAAAATATGGAAAATCTCCTGAGCTCAAACTTAGCAGAGTTTTAAACATTATAAAGCTGGAGGAACATTCTTGACAGTTATAAATTCAGGCTTAGGATGCAGCAGCCAGGATGCACACAAGGCATTTGAGAACATGGTCCATGAATAAGTTAGAGCTTAGATGAAACTTTTCAAGAGTGCCTTTAAAAGCGATCTGTAGTGTATTTTTTTGTTTTGTTTTGTTAACAAAACAAGCAAAAGATACGCATTGGCCAAGTGTGGGAAAATGAGCTGCCCGGGCTGGTTTCATATAGCCACTTTCCCCATTCAATCTAACTTTGGGAATTTCTACACTACAGAATTTAAATCATTGTGGTTTCCCTAAAGAATCCAGGGATTTTTTTATTAGAACCCTCAAGGTTCCTTGTTAAACCAGCTTAGGTCTACAGTGCAGGTGTCGTCGTCATCATCATCACCATCATCATTATTATTATTTCTATACCATGTGCATGCCAAAATTGAGATATGCTTGTTCAGCTCATATTCTGAAGCAACCACATGGAACTCAGTGTTATGAGCAGACTCAATGAAAAAAATCAATTTTTCATTGTGGTAAGGTAGCCAAACTCCTAATAAGCCCAACAGCAAGAATCATGTAGATTTTTTTTGGTGGGGTATTTTAACCTAAAGTGCCTGTAAAAGGAAATCATATTATAGAACAGGAAACCTGACAGCACAAAAGCTTGCCAAACAAACCTGGTATTTGCAAGGTATACAGATGGGAGAAGCTGGAGCATCTGTGCTAATTCAGTAAGGCTAAAAATGTTTTAAGGGAAAAACAACAGCTTAAAAAAGAGAGCTTAGCATGTAAATACTAGAGTTTGATTTTGAAAGACAAAAGAGTAGATAGAAATGACCTTTGGGCAGCATGATATGAGCAGGAGATCAGAAGACTGCATAAAAATGGAGACAGGTACTTTAAAACACCTGACAGGAAGCTCACAGACGCCTACATAATGTAAAGTTCAAGATGTCATTATTTTCTCCATGCTGTTTGAAACCAGCTGAAGTCTATTTGAACTTGATATGGTCTGTTCCAGATTAATAACTAGCCAAATGTGTTTGGCAAGACACACGTTGGATGGAGTGTTTTGGATTTGGCATGGAAACAAAGACTCTGGTGATAAAGGGTGTTGAAGACTCAGCTGTCACAGACATGCACCAGGTACTATACAGACAGCATCGTCGCAGAGAAAATGTTTTAGGCGGCTGTTCTGCAGCAGCTGGACTCCTTAGTGACCAAGCTACCCTTCACGCATGGGAGCTGAATGTCTGTGATTACATCCCACGTAGCTGAGGGCTGTGTATAAATGATGCAACCATGCGAGCAAGGGACCGAACCCAAAGGTCTTGCCTATTTCAAATGGCACCCTCCCTCCTAGAGAGGGTTGAATTCTGAACAGATAGGAAAGACTCATTCAGAGGTACAGAACATGTTTTGCAAGCAGAAGACCCCACAGGTTCATTCTCTGGCATCTCCAGCATTAGGCTTGGGCAGATAACCTGACTGGGACTTTGGAGAGCCACTACCCCTCAGAGAAACCAGATATGAGTTAGATAAGGCATCACCCTACATATGGACCTTTAGTTCAGTATGGTGCTTGGGGTGCTAAGCTGGGGTGCTCATGGGGGGGGCAGTGGTGTCCTCCCAGCAGCCCAAGAAGCTCCAGGTTGGGGATGTGAGGGCGACCTGGCTGCGACATCTGTCACCCCATTGATCACCAGGGTTGATTCGGCTGATCTGGCTGGCTAGGCGGGTGTCCCCTTCCTCCCTCACAGCTCCATGTGCGTCCCTCCCGAAGCTGCGTGCTCGGTGGAAGAGGACGACCATCCCAGATAGAAGGAGTGTACCGTTCTTCGGTCAAGAAGCTCCAGGTTGGTAGCAGCTCTGCAGGTACCCATCACATCTCCATCTCAATGAGCAACGTGCCAGTACCAGGAGGACACCACCGCCACTGCTGCCCTCACAAGCCACCACTGGTGTCCAGGCTGATTCAAGTTCCAATGGCTTGATTATTATTATTTGTCTCAGAACTACTGGAATTGACCGATGATTGTCCACAAACCGGCAGTGTTCCACGAAATCTGATTTTTAACAGCTAAACGAAGCAAGCAGAAGAGATCATTTGGAGCTCAAAAAGAAACTAAATTTTGGAGGCACTTGGGAGGCAGAAATGCATCTGAAAACCAGTTGCTGGAAACCATGGGAGGGCAGAGTGCTCTTCTGCTCATGTTCTGCTCCCACAGGCCACTGTGAGAACAGGATGCTGGACTAGATGGACCAGACAAGGTGGAAGTGGTGCTGTTGAGTAACCCCTTCATTCTTGCAGGAGCTGTGATTCTCATTTTTAAAGACTGGTGGTGATATTCACACCCACCCCAGGGCTCCTCCAGATTACCTGTTTATTCAGCATTAATCCTGATTTGCTTGTACAAGTCATATGCAGTAGTTAGACCATGGTAGGCAAACCTAGGTCCGGGGACTGGATCCGGCCCAATCACCTTCTAAATCTGGCGGTCGGTCCAGGAATCAGCGTGTTTTTACATGAGTAGAATGTGTCCTTTTATTTAAAATGTATCTGTGGGTTATTTGTGGGGCATAGGAATTCGTTCTTCCCCCCAAAAAAATATAGCCCAGCCCCCCACAAGGTCTGAGGGACAGTAGACTGTCCCCCTGCTGAAAAAGTTTGCTGACCCCTGGGTTAGACTATATCCCATTTTTGTTGATCATTTGTGGATGGTCATACAACAATGAGCATTCATCCTCCATTCACCTTGATTTGCTTGCAAGGTTTTTTAAATATCTTCTCACAAGTCATTTCTTCACCTCACGTTTTTCAAGTCACTTCCCTGTCCCTTTCCAAGCTGAAAGAAGGCCCATGTTTTTTAAAAAGTGGGTTTGTTGCATTAGGGCGGCAGAACCCTTTACTCCACTTTACATGCACAAACCTAAAATTCTGGCATCCACTTGAATCCCTTCCACAAAATAATGACAGCCTGGATGCATGGACCGAGACAGATAAAATGAAGGGGGGAAATTTGTAGAAGGGTTAATGAAAGACCCGTACCAGTTAATAGGAATGATAACCTAGACAGGACTGCACATGGAAGGGGTGAATGGGACACTGTGACCAGAATAAGGCTAGGACAGCAACTGAACCAACTTTTTGTCTACCAACAGTGGTCAAACAGATGCTATAGCATAGATTCACACTAAGGTGATAGCAAATCCCCTGTGGCTATTTGGTTTCTGGTTTGAAAATGTATTGTCATTAGAAATGAAGGCTGCACTTCTGGTTGTCACGACAAAAAACTCTCATGGCTTATAGTCATGCTAATCTGTTTTGAATTGATTAAGCAGTATTGTGCAGCCACTGCAGCTTTTGAGTCATCTTCAAGGCGGCCCAGCGCTGAGTAGATTATAGTAGCCAACTCTCAAGGTTATATGGCTTATCATGGTAAAATGTCCTGTTCTATGCAAGGGTAGAAACTGCACAAGTGCAGCACTCCTGGCTGCTACCATTACCTGCTTTTTCAGGAGTAAGGCAGGTTTCAGAAGCACTTTAAAAAAACACACACACCAAGATCTCAGTGCACACTGAATGTAGAATATAATGTTGTGTGTACACAGCCTTAGAAGCATATTCACAAATGAGAACCCTGATTAACAGAGAGTTAAGAACCACTTTGAACCAGGGCGATTGAATGAAACAAGGTAGCTCAGTTGGTAGTGCACGGGAGTCTTAATCTCAGGGTTGTGGATTCGAGCCCCAAATTGCCCAAAAAGATTCCTGCATTGAAGGGTTTGGACTAAATGACCCTTGTAGCCCCTTCCACCTCTATAGTTCTGCGATTCTATGCAGCACTCACATACAAACACTTCCCATGCCACTGAGACCAATTTTGCACTTGTGAAAATCGAAAACATTTTTGGCTTAAATTATTTTTAAAAAACTGGAATCATCAAAACATTTATTCTGGAGAAGCCAGATTGGTTTCAACAGCATTTTTCTAGAGTAGGACAAATACATCATTTTCAGTTTTTCACCGTTTCCCATTTTTTTAGTCTACAGTTGTCCTTATTTCAATATCAGTTTATTATTTAAAAAAAAAAGTTCCCATGAAAATTCATCAGCATTTTAGTGCAAATTTCTCCTAATATACACATTTCTATATGCAAGTTTGCCCAACATACATATTTTTGCAAGGCAAGTTCCCCCAGTTAATATATTTTTAAATATCATTTTCACTAATATATGCACTTTTGAAAGCAAACTTTACCATGGTTATATGCATTTTTGTACATCTTAGTTGACTAGAGAGCTGCATTGCAAAATTCAGAAGAGTGTGAATTTTGAAGAAGGTCTTTGTTTCAGTTTGTGCACTGTTTTGAAAAGTGTGGATTTGGTAGATTCACTTTTAAAGGCAAACTGAAAGTCTCAACCCCATCCCTACAAAAAGTAAAAAGCTTCATTATCATAGATCAGAAATATGTGTTTTCTTCCAGGTGCAGCTGATTTCATATCAATCAAGTATTTCCAAATTTGGAACTGCCAAACATATCATACTGGCCCACTTTTTTCGCTGTTTAACCCTGCAGTTACCCATGGAAACTAGTGCAAACTAAAATCAGTTGCTCATGACCTCCCAGTTATTACCTTTTTTAAATGCAACAAGCACCTTCAAACTCATCCTCTTCCCAACACCTCATCCAATTAGCGGGACTCATTCACAATTTCCTTCTACTCATTTTAATTTTTACGGAAAACAAGCTGCAGGCACTGTGTGTGGAGAGGGGTTTTGTACCACCCTAAAATAAAGGCACAGCATTATGAATGGGAGCTTTTGTATGCCAGACAAGCTATCTATAGAATTTTCACCTTACTTGTTGAGCTAGTTACTGAGATTCAAAGTCCACTGTGTGCTCCTTTGGTACATTATATTTCCTTATTATATCTATCACTATGGTTGCTTTGTGTGATGTCATTATCATCCTGTTTTATATACTCTGGAAGCCAGCAGCCCATAGAAGAAGCTGGTTAATACAGAACAAAATATGAAACTGTTCCCTGTTTCCCTCTGCTTGCCTCAGACCATTTTTTAAAACCTCTCTGTCCATTTATTTCAACATCCCCCTCTTCCCTCAGGTGCCTATACATAGGTCCGTTACTTACTCTGCATCCTTCCTTCAGCCACTTTGTTTCTGGACCGCCAGCAAACCCGTCCTCAGACTCCCCCACAGAATACCGTATTTTTTCGTGTATAAGATGAGCCTTTTTGACCCCAAAAGAGGTTGAAAATTTAGGTTCTTCTTATACACGGGTAGTGCTGAGGGGGAGGGGGCAAATGTTTTTTTTGACACGAGCCTGAGATTTTAAGTGGCGTTTTGCCGCTTGATTGTTGTGGGGGGGGGTGCTGAAAATCGCTCACCCACCAGAACGAAACATGAGCCCGAGATTGGAAGCGGCAATTTTAAGCGACGCGAGTGGTTGTGTGCTGCGTTCTGGTGGGTGAGTGATTTTCAGAATTGCCCCCCAAATAATCCTCTTCCAAAACTCAATCCCCCGTATTTTCTAAATTTTGAGGCCCCCAAAATAGGGGCGTCTTATAAACAGAAAAATACGGTATGTGTGATGTTTTAATCCTGGCCAATTTGGAAATTTATCCTTCTCCCACAGTCAACAGCTGGGCTGAACATGTCCTGAGAGCTTTGCTGTCTGAGGACTTGGAATAATTGTGAACATTCTATGCCATCTGGTAACAAGGGCTTCACCAGCATAATCACAGTCCAGTGTACACAATTGTGTACACAGTTGTCACATATTTATCCCACCCATACTGTAAGGACCCACAACCAGCATATATGGGGGGGAGTAGCCCATT
Organism: Podarcis cretensis; assembly: GCF_951804945.1. Lineage (NCBI taxonomy): Eukaryota > Metazoa > Chordata > Lepidosauria > Squamata > Lacertidae > Podarcis > Podarcis cretensis. The sequence continues at coordinate 81,983,975 of NC_137174.1, read as the reverse complement.
TTATCCTACAACAACACTGAGAGGTAGACTAGACAGAGATAATAATTGACAATCCAGTGGTGTTCATGATTGAGCAGATATTTGCACCACTATAAAGAACTTTCCTGAGGTTATATAGCAGCCAATTTATCATACTCACTGGAAATTATTGCAATGATTTCACAGCACGTATGACTTCACAACATGTATGGCAGAGCCAAAACATATATGTGCATAGTCAGTTTACATTACATTGCATTATATCCACATTCTTCACGTAAATGAGAATTGCCATATACAAAAAAGTTATGGGAGAGTCATCCGCAGGTGCGCATGAAACATTGTGGTTCTTTAGGCTGTACGTCAAACCTATAGAAGAGCAGAAAACCCAAAGCAGGCAATGAAAGACGCTTCTGATCTATAAAATGGCTTAATTTGTGAACAAGTAGAGCACAATTACGGTGTTTTATGCCACTAAGCTGCCTTTCAAATAAATTATGTATTCAATATGTAATTAAAGTTCCAAGGTTGGCACTTTGTGTGTGCTGACATTTGTAATATATAGGCAACCATTAGCAAATGGATACCGAGGCTTTGGCTGGACAATTGAGTGAATCAAAGTCTAACCACCTTTTGGTAAATTAATCATCACTAATGCACATTTTCATTTGTGTGAATTAACAAAATAGTCTGTAATTGTCCAATAAATTTGTTAGAGAATGCTGAGGCTTAGATTTATAATAGTTCTGCATAGCCCATTAGTCAATATTTTAAATTCCACGCCAAGAACTGGTGTAAGATTATTCTCCTGAACAGATATCACCGTATATTTGAGTCATAATACAACCCTGTCTGCAAAGATTATGGTCCAAGGTTGGTTATACAGCAGGGAACAGAGCTGAACAAAACACACAAACTTCCTTTGGTGCAAGATTCACACAACCATATTAGTTTTACGGGGGGGGGGGGGGGTTGTTTCATCATGAATTGATTTCTGCACTCCCTAAGAGACAGATCTTTACCAAATTGAGTTGTCTCACAGCGAATCTTATCAGACACTATCTGAGCATTCAAAAACATACAGTGACAATCACATGAGAGGGTTGTGTGAATTTGCTCTGCCCCTCTCCACAAGGTTTCCACATGGTGAAAACCTTGTGGTACCTCGGGTTAAGTACTTAATTCGTTCCGGAGGTCTGTTCTTAACCTGAAGCACCACTTTAGCTAATGGGGCCTCCTGCTGCCGCTGCGCCTCCGGAGCATGATTTCGGTTCTCATCCTGAAGCAAAGTTCTTAACCTGAAGCACTATTTCTGGGTTAGTGGAGTCTGTAACCTGAAGCATATGTAACCCGAGGTACCGTTGTATCTGAAACTGGGCAGCCTGTCAAGTGTTGCCATGAAGTGGAGTCCTGCTTTAGACAAGTCCTCAATTCATAGACATCCTTGTATGCAGGGGAAGGTGGGTAAGTGTGGCGCATTCCCATCGCTCACACAATTACAGCTGCTTATTTTTGAACACCTGAATAATGCTACTATCATACCATGGAACTGCATGCAGTTCCATGTGGAACTGCAAAAGTATTCCAACAAGACAACACAATCCACCTTGAAAAGGCTTTCCAAGAGCTGCTACCACAAAATATTTGAGCTTTATTTGACTGTTTTCTAAGGACGCAATAAGGGATTAGCAGTTTGGGAGTATGTCCAATCAAGAACATGCTTTCTCATGCTGCTGGTGGCTTGCACAGCTTGTGGATGTGGTGAATTGTAGGCTGTGGTGCAGTTCTCATGGAGCACTGCCGGTATGAAATCTATTGCACATCTTTTGTATTATTCATAATAGAAAAATCTATAATGCACCTTTTGTCTTGGTACTGATTCCCCTAGTTCCAGATTTGCACTAAAGCATGAAACCAGGGGCACAGGAAACTCCCATATGACATGCCTCAACATGCTGATGTGCATGGGATATTGTGGAATTGGTCCAACTTACACCCACTTCTCCTAGTCTCCTAGTCTTCAGCAACTCTGCTCCCTATCATCTTTTGCTACCCTCCTTGAATAATGTGTTTGCACTCAGACCCTCAACCTGGAGCAAGTTAGCAACTTCTGTACTGAATCCAGGAGCACAATTTAATACCAATGCAAAGCTGCGATGTCATTTAACTCATATCACAGCTTTGATGCACCAACATGGCAGAATACTGTGGATTAGTTTACAATTCACGCCAGAGGTATCTTTCCAAAGGACACGCTCAATGCAATAAAAAAAAATAAAATATGAATGCAGCTTCCAAAGGTCAACCTGCCAGTGTTAACCTACAATTGCCCAAATAGTTGCATCTGAACCGAATACCAGTTAGCCATCTCAGAAATGCACCATTCCACTTTATTTGTCCCTTAAGCTAATAGCATGCAATGCTTGGATTCTTAGCTATGCAGCCTATCCACAGGTTTTGTAAAGATAGAGCAATGCTGTAAAAGTTTAATCAATACATGAGGATATTTAAATAGGGAGTGTAACAACAAATTAAAAATTAGATTTTTAGGAAACAGTATAGTGAGTTCACAGAAGCTTATGCAGTGTAACAGTGCCATCCTATGGCTTTTGTACTCAGAAGTCTGTCTGACTGTGGTCAGTAGAGCACTTACTCCCAGGTAAGTATAATGATGGCAGACTAAGTGAATGTTTCATGCCACACCTATCAGCCAACAAGTAAAATGTGGAGCCTTTCTGTACTTGGGAGTGATATCGGTACTTTTTTGGGATCCTTCTATGCCATCTCACATCTAGATCACTAGATGCTAGTGAACCATCAATGGTGACACTGATCTTTAGATGTCTCCCCCAAAGCATTTTGATAAGTTAACTTTAATTACTACAAATTTACACTAGGAATAAGCTCAGAGCCACATGTCAGACAGATCTCAACTGAACTGCCTTTTTACACAAATATGTAGGTCCCCCACAGAAATACTCATGGTAAAACAACTCAGTTCTTGGCTTCAGAGGTTTACATTGATCTACTTATTATTCAAGGTGAAGTATTTAGAACAGCTATAATGCCTCCTGAATAATGAAGCTCAGGAACCCTAGGAGGTTACTCTGAACCACAACCACATTTTTCTCTCTACAGGAGTTGCAAAACGAAAAGACAAAAGATATTTAAAAAAAAAAAAAATCTACAAAGATTCTGCCACAGCAGCAGGATCTTTGCTATTTCAGAGTTCATTGAGTCTCTAGATATTTATTCAGTCCTTGCTTTTAAATCTATTGCTGTCAGACAAGTATCTCATCTCAGCACTCAGACATACTGGTGTGAACAGTAGTCTTCAATTTCAGTTTGCTTTGAAAAACTTACTCATTCTAAATTGCCTGTGCTGATCTCTATTTGCACAAGATTTGCTCCGAAAGAAAATGTTACTTGGATGAGAATCTTCTACGCAGACACTTTAAATACATTTAGTTTTAAAACAGCACAACACATAACTACACATATACCTTAACACACACACACACACACACACACACACACACACACACACACCATATTCACATTCAGTTCACTCAGAAAGATGCATAAAAATCAAGGGGGAAACCCCTGCATGGTTTATTTAGTAAAAAGGTATACATTACCAGATGCATGGTGAAGTTGCAGGATCACCTGCAGAGGAGAGAGAAAATGCTAGGAATCGGATGCTGCCACAGTATTCCTTAATATTACACAGAGCCTGATCTGACTGTTACAGAATACCAGCAAAGTGTGAGGCTGGAAAACCTTTGAGTTGAGCTCACTCTATAGGCATCAGAAAGCCTCAAAGGGGAGTGAGAGGAGGGAGGGAGCGAGGGAGGGAGGGAGAGAGAGAGAAAGAGGCAGCCCACAAATAGCTAGATGAGAAACTTCTGGCACCTTTCCAGCCCAGGAATGAATTCACTGTAATTTGGAGATATATAGTGAAGGAAATGAAGGGAAACTTAGGTTTACAGATGGATTTGTCCCTGCTTAACCGGCTCTGCAAATATGTGCAGGCTTTATCTCAGCTAATTTTAAAATGCTGTTCCAGAAATAATACTGAACAAATCTGACTCTCCCCCCACAAACACACACAGATATCCTACAAACACACACACACACACACACACACACACGTAGCCATTCTGACCAGCTCCCCCAGATACCAGTACCAACTTCAAACGGATCATTCCATCAGCTATTTGCTCTGCATTTTATTAATCCCAGCACAGAGCTGCTGTAGCAAATCTAATTCCTTTTATGCCCGAAAGTGGATTCATACCTCTTTATAATGCACTTTAGACATATAAACAGCTTTATGCCATACTGAATTTCTGATACCACACCAAGAAACTAAAATATAGTTCCCCCAAAAAATCTGTCTCTCATGCACTAACACACACAATCTCATACAAGAAGAGACCAGCACTATTAAAATGAAGGTATTTGAGACTTTGAGAGCATAAAGAAAGAACAAAAATCTGAGCCCTGAACAAAAATGGCTGTCAACAAATTGTAGATATATAGGTGAAAAGAGGCAGTAAAAACAGTTGCACCTAATATGAAAGCCATTTCTACCCATTCAGTATAGGGAAATCTCCCCAGCTAAAGAACCCCCTAAAAAAGAAAAGACTAAATGACTGGATCCAGATAAAGTTTGTTATAGTATTTTAGTCCTACTGAAATTAATGGGTCAAATTAGCCATGACAAACTTGTCCCATTTGATTTCAGTGGGAATGTGGCTGCTGTCCTTCAGCACTTAGCTGGGAGTAAATCCCATTGAATCCATGCTTACTTCTGAGTAGGCATGTATAGAATTGTATTGTAAAGCATGAATATCTGGATCTAGCCCTATATTTTTTTACTGACCAATTGTTCCAAGAGCATAAAACAAACCCCCATTTAGGTGAGTTCAGATATTTTTTGAAACTACACTTATTTAAAAATTCTCGAAAAGGAAATACATCTTTCCAAGTACTTACCACATTGCATGCTGGTTCCAGTAAAAAAAACACTGTAGCAAATAAGAAAATAAAAATAGTATTAATGTTCAAAAAACCAACCACTATGATTAAAATGCATTTTCTAAGGTTGTGCTTCATACTGTATATCCTTAAGGCTGAATTCACACAACGGCTTTTCTATCATCATGGGATTTTTTAAAAAATATACTGACTCCATGGTGGGAACCATGTCAAACTGAATATCGTAAATGGCCCAGCAGGCATTCAGTTCCCAAGTCACCCCACAAAACGCAAACCTTCAGGTCTTTCAGTCTGCAGATAAGTCATGCATTGGACTCTTTTCACAAGAACGAAGTCTGTTTCTGAAATAAATATTTGAAACATACAAAGAAATAGAAATATCAACTTCTAAAATGTTGATTTGAGAAGCATTCTCTCTCTTTTTATTATTTAATACTGGGTTTGATTCTCAAGTTCCTTTAACTATCAAATGGATAGAATCCACCTCCTACAGAAGGAATCTGTCCACTGGTTAAAGGAGTCCATGCTTCAGATCAATTCTTCTGTTGGAGGGAGCCAATAGAGCCCAATGGTTGTGTCAAGGATGAGGAACCTCAGAACCAGGAGCCAAAAGCAACCCTCCAGGTTATCAAAAAAATTCCCAGGCCACATCACCTCCCCAGCCACACTCCTCTTCTCCAGTCCTACTTTGTACCCTTCTTGAGAGTTTTTGCTGGAATGTGTCTTTGAACTCTAATAATGCTTTTTGCTTGGCTGGATGGAGACTAGCTGGCTGGTGCAGAAACAGGGCTACTGAACATGGTAAAAGCCACATTTGTTGCTCTGCCTGCTTCTGCCACTGGACCCACCCATCCCAGTATGATTTTCCCTGGAAAGTAGCCCAGAAAGGTATGTGGCCCTCAGGCTTGAACAGGCTTCCCACCACTGCATTAGTTGTATTAGCTAGGGAGACCAGCGTTCAAATCCCCACCTGGCCATACAGCTCACTGGGTGTCAGGGGGAAATCACTTTCCCTCAGCCAAATGTATATTGCAGGGTTGCTGAGCAGGTAAAATAGTGGGTGGGGATCATATAGGCTCCTTGGGGTAAATGATGAATGTAGTAAATGATGAATCCATGTGTAAGAATTCAGAACAGGATACAGTGGTACCTCGGGTTACATACGCTTCAAGTTACAGACTCCACTAACCCAGAAACAGTGCTTCAGGTTAAGAACTTTGCTTCAGGATGAGAACAGAAATTGTGCTCCGGCAGCACGGCGGCAGCAGGAGGCCCCATTAGCTAAAGTGGTGCTTCAGGTTAAGAACAGTTTCAGGTTAAGAACGGACCTCCGGAATGAATTAAGTACTTAACCCGAGGTACCACTATATATTGGTTTATGAATAAAACCTCACAGAATATAGTGGGACATGGGAGAAGGGTTAATTGGTTTCCAGGCTTATAGTGCTAATTATTACCTGACAGAAAACGATTTTACTGGTTGTACTAGGACTGTACCAGTTGGGTGTCAACGCAGGTTGCATTATAGTGCAAAACTAGCATGCAGAAAAGATACAGGATCTAAACCCCAGATTCCTATTCCTTCCTGTTAATAACTCTTTCCTAAAAAAATCCACAGGGTTACCTTTCAACATTACCCACCCCACCCCGCCATCCTGTGCTCTTCCATAAATTTTACTCCACAGGAAATGTAACATATATGTAGGACCTCAGTTCCACTTGGATCTCATCATACAGAGACAGTAGGGGGGATCATCATGTGGTGAGAGAAAGTGTGCTCCTGGTAGATTTTGAGCACATTCAAATTATTTGCAAATAAGATATTACAGATATTAGTAATGAGTCTACCCAGTTGAAATAGCTAGATGGGTTTAAGCCCCAATTCAGGATGGAAGTCGAGCAGACGCATAACTTCAATGGTGTATCACTGAACTGAAAAGGAAAGTGCAAAATAATCCATATGTTAGAGGGCACTGTGGACAATTAACATTCACAGGCTTTGACAGGAAGAGTCAAACTCTCCCCATGTAATCCCATCATGACCCATAGAACAGACAACCCAGAATATTTACATCTAACCGAAGGGTAGCCTATATGAAGCCCTCCAGATATTCTTGGATTCCAACTCCCTCCGGATAATAATAATAATAATAATAATAATTTATTATTTATACCCCGCCCATCTGGCTGGGCCTCCCCAGCCACTCTGGGCGGCTTCCATAGAAAGCAAAAATACAATAAAATATCACACGTTAAAAACTTCCCTGAACAGGGCTGCCTTAAGATGTCTTCTGAATGTCAGGTAGTTGTTAATCGCTTTGACATCTGCTGGAAGGGCGTTCCACAGGGCGGGCGCCACTACCGAGAAGGCCCTCTGCCTGGTTCCCTGTAGCTTTACTTCTCGCAGTGAGGGAACCGCCAGAAGGCCCTCGGCGCTAGACCTCAGCGTCCGGGCAGAATGATGGGGGTGGAGACGCTCCTTCAGGTATACTGGACCGAGGCCGTTTAGGGCTTTAAAGGTCAGCACCAACACTTTGAATTGTGCTCGGAAACGTACTGGGAGCCAATGTAGGTCTTTCAAGACCGGTGTTATATGGTCTCGGCGGCCGCTCCCAGTCACCAGTCTAGCTGCCGCATTCTGGATTAGTTGTAGTTTCCGAGTCACCTTCAAAGGTAGCCCCACGTAGAGTGCATTGCAGTAGTCCAAGCGGGAGATAACCAGAGCATGCACCACTCTGGCGAGACAGTCCACAGGCAGATAGGGTCTCAGCCTACGTACCAGATGGAGCTGGTAAACAGCTGCCCTGGACACAGATTTGATCTGTGCCTCCATGGACAGCTGTGAGTCCAAAATGACTCCCAGGCTGCGCACCTGGTCCTTCAGGGGCACAGTTACCCCATTCAGGACCAGGGAATTCTCCACACCTGCCCGCCTCCTGTCCCCCAAAAACAGCACTTCTGTCTTGTCAGGATTCAACCTCAATCTGTTAGCCGCCATCCATCCTCCAACCGCCTCCAGACACTCACACAGGACCTCCACCGCCTTCACTGGTTCTGATTTAAAGGAGAGGTAGAGCTGGGTATCATCCGCATACTGATGAACACCCAGCCCAAACCTCCTGATGATCTCTCCCAGCGGCTGCATGTAAATGTTGAAAAGCATGGGGGAGAGGACAGAACCCTGAGGCACCCCACAAGTGAGAGCCCAGGGGTCTGAACACTCATCCCCCACCACCACTTTCTGAACACGGCCCAGGAGGAAGGAGCGGAACCACTGTATGACAGTGCCCCTAGCTCCCAGCCCCTCAAGACGGTCCAGAAGGATGTTATGGTCGATGGTATCAAACGCCGCTGAGAGATCCAGCAGAACTAGGAAACAGCTCTCACCTTTGTCCCTAGCCCGCCGAAGATCATCAACCAGTGCGACCAAGGCAGTTTCAGTCCCATGATGAGGCCTGAATCCCGACTGGAAGGGATCCAAATGGTCCGCTTCTTCCAGGCGTGCCTGGAGTTGTTCGGCCACCGCTCGCTCAATCACCTTGCCCAAGAATGGAAGATTTGAAACTGGGCGATAGTTGGCCATCGTGGCCGCATCTAAAGATGGTTTTTTAAGAAGCGGTTTAATAACCGCCTCTTTCAGCGGGTCTGGGAAGGCTCCCTCACGGAGGGAAGCATTCACCACCCCACGAAGCCCATCGCCCAGTCCTTCCCGGCTAGCTTTTATAAGCCAGGATGGGCAAGGATCCAGGAGACAGGTGGTTGGCTTCACTCGTCCAAGCAGCCTGTCCACATCCTCGGAGGTAACAGATTGGAATTGATCCCACTCAACTTGACTAGACAGAACTCTAGCACTCTCCCGCCCCGGCCCTGCTCCCACGGTGGAGTCTACTTCTTCCCGAATCTGAGCGATTTTATCTGCAAAAAACTTTGCAAAATCATTGCAGGAGAACATGTGGCCCGTACTGGGCCCCGATGTTACAGGTGGTTCCACTAAATTGTGAACCACCTGAAAAAGTCTCCTGCTGCTGTTTTCTGCAGATGCAATAGAGGCGGTGAAGAAATTCTTCTTCGCCATCGCTATCGCCACTTGGTAGGCTCGACGTTGAGCTCTAACCTGTGTCCGGTCAGATTCGGAATGAGTTATCCGCCACCGGCGCTCTAGCCGTCTCAACGATTGTTTCATTGCCCTCAGATCCGTGGAAAACCACGGGGCTGTCCGGGCTCCATGCAATCGGAGAGGGCGCTTCGGAGCCAAACAGTCAATAGCCCTGGTTAACTCCACATTCCAGCGGGCCACCAGGGAATCGGCTGAAAGGCCATCAACATGGGATAAAGCATCCCCTACCACTCTCTGGAAACCATTTGGATCCATTAAGTGGTGGGGGCGGACCATCCGAATTGGTCCCACCTCCCTGCAGAGGGGATGGGTCGCAGAGAAGTCCAGTTGCACCAGGAAGTGATCTGACCATGGCACTTCTTTCGTTTCGCTTTTACTTAGTGTCAGATCACCAACATCCATAGAGGTAAACACCAGGTCCAAGGCATGTCCGCGACTATGGGTTGGGCCAGACTTATTCAGGGACAGCCCCATGGAGGCCATGCTTTCCACGAAGTCCCGAGCAGCCCCTTGTAAGGTCGTGTCGGCATGGATGTTAAAATCCCCTAGGACGACCAGGCTAGGTGTCTCCAGGAGAACATCCGCCACGACCTGAAGCAGCTCGGGCAGGGAATCCTTGGTGCAGCGGGGAGGTCGGTACACCAAAAGGAATCCTGTACTGCCCCTATTGCCCAACTTCCAGAACATGCACTCGGAAAACTGGGTCTTCCCAATAGGACGCCTGGTGCAAACTAATGACTTCCTAAAAATCACTGCAACCCCCCCTCCCCGCCCACATGACCTGGGTTGCTGTGCGTAAGAGAAACCTGGTGGACAAGCAGCGGCAAGGACAGGCCCATCTGCTTCATCCAACCAAGTCTCTGTTACACATGCCAGGTCAAGTCCTCCATCCATGATCAAGTCATGGATGGCAGTAGTCTTATGAATCATTGACCTGGCATTGCACAGCAGCACCTTCAGGTCATGTGGGTATCCCTTGCTGATTCTAGTATCCATCCGGTCAGGACCAGACCCGGAGGCAGGGATAGTCCTCAGACAACGACTAAACCTGCCTCCTCTGTAATGACATGGTCTGGTCTTAGCGTAACTCCTCCTCCTACCCGTGATCACTGAGATCGGTTGTCCCAGTGCATCCCCCCCTGTGGAACATGCCCCAGCCATTTTGTGGGCTGGGGCCCACTCTCCGGCAGCCCTGAACCCTCCCCCTAAGAACAAAATAACACCTTAAACAAACAAAACCAATAAAACAATACAAACAAAAAATGTAGAAATTACAAAACATCAAAAAAATAATTAAAAAATAATAATCCCCAAACCCAACCAAACATCCATCCCACCCCCACCCCCCACATATAAAAAATGTTTTAAAAACATTTTAAAAACACTCTGCCCCTCCGGCAGTAACAACAACTGTCCTAGTGAGGCTTGTCAGGCCCCGCCCTGGGCCAGGTGGTAAGTGGCAGGAAGGAGCAGGACCCTCAGGCACTCAGGGGAGTCCTCCTGGGCAGCAGGCAGCAAGCATATAATGAAGAACATTATACAAATTTAATAAATCATCATTACCATTATTGACCATAGGCAATGGGATTTGCATTACTAATCACAGAGATCACTATTATCACACACCAGTTCTCCATATCCCTGATTCAAATTCCTAGGAACATTGGCATGGAGACAAACAAAATTATAATCATGAAGTGAACAGTTCTAAACGTTGCAAGCCAGTACAGGATTTGCTCATGGGAAGCTGTTTCTGGTGATGTTCCCTAATGTGAGCTTAAAAGCCTTTTAGACAACATATCATTTATATGGAACACATGGCATTATATGGTATTGTTTCCCTATCACATTTCACCCATTTATTTATTTATTTATTTATACAAAATATATGTGCCACTTAATATAAAAATCTCTCTAAATGATTTGCATAGAGAATAAGGCAAGAACAAACAATAACATTCCATACAATTTCTAGAAAATAAGTAAAACGAGAACAAAACTATACTGATCTGTGTACAAAGATAAAACTGATCTGTGTACAAAGCAGAGAATTAAAAAATGAAGAGTTGGGGCCCATGAAAGCTTGGGTAAATATATATGTTTTTAAGAGGCATTTAAAAGTCATTAATTTCTCTGCCTCGTGATTTTCTTTAACCAAGTTTTTGCTGCTTCATATTTGTTTCAGAAAACACAGGCTGGTTTTTATGTTCATGCTCCTGTGTGGTGAAAGAGTCACACTGAGAAAACTTAACTGGAAAAATAACGAGGTACATACATATGTCTTATCCACAAGACTGGTGAGCTAAACAAATCCAGGATGCACAGTAGTTAAAACAGAGGCCATTCACTGTTTACAGTTCTTTTAATTGATAAAAAGGAGGTGGTGACACCCTCCTCCTATGAGAACTTGCCAATCCTCTGAGAGGCCATTCTGTGACAAGCTCACCTGAGGTGAGGAAAAGCTATCAGAGACAACGTTTTTGGTGACTGAACTGAACCTCTTCTTTGGAGCAATCTCCCCAAACAAGGCCTAAATGGCCTTGGCCCTGTATACCTGAAGGAGCGTCTCCACCCCATTGTTCAGCCTAGACACTGAGGTCCAGCTCCAAGGGTCTTCTGCTGGTTCCCTCACTGCAAGAAGTGAAGTTACAGGGAACCAGGCAAAGGGCCTTCTCGGCAGTAACGCCCACCCTGTGGAACACCCTCCCTTCAGATGTCAAAAAAATAAACAACTATACAACTTTTAGAAGACGTCTGAAGGCAGCCTTGTATTGGGAATTTTTTAATGTTTGATGTTTTATTAAACCTGGCCAGATGTGTTCTTATTCTTCTTAGACACCTTCACAAGTAACATTTAGTTACTGTGGGATGTAATCCACTGAGAGCAGTCAAGTACAACATTCCTTGTTTTCCTAGAGTGGACATGCAAGGGAATGTTTGGTCCAGCCAGTCGAAACTTTCTCTTCCTCCTGGCCTGGAGCATCCTTCCTTGCATGTGGCTAGTGGGTGGCCATGACCTTTTCAGACCTGGTAAAAGGACAAGGCATGCTGCCACACTCTCTCTTTTCCATCTTCCTTTCGTCCTGTGAACTGCTGGACTGCTAGCCTGCAGTCACTAGGTAAATTAGAACACATTTCAATCTGGACAAGCCAGACTGAATTGTGTATTGTCTTAAGAACCTCACACAAGTTTGCAACTAGTTTTCTGCTGTGTGTGAGAAGGGGAATGTAAACTCTGCTAAGTAAAGGAACTTGCTAGCACAAGTTAGGAAGGATATTAATAAACACTATATTCTCTCCTGCCACCCTGAACATTCCCACAGTTACCAAGTCAAAACTGTCCCATTTACTTGATTGCTGCAGCTTTCTATTATAAGATTTTATGTTTTCATGCTGTTTGATGGTTTTGCTCATCTACTTCTGTTTTATTATAGGTGTGGGGCAATACAATCCTATACACAACCCATGGAGCAGAGGCTGAATGTGGCCCTTTGTCTTCTTAAGATGACCCCCCCACCCTTCAATGTTTCTCACTCTCAAGATTCTTCAGAGGGAGAAAGAGATGCCATATGGAACGGTGATGTTCTTGGGAGTGGAGTGACTCTCTGACCCAACCACAGTGAGCTTTGTCCTCCTCCACATTCAGTGTGTGACTCCTGGAAAATTCCCTCCAAATGATAGTTGTACTCAAGTTCAAAAAATGTTGTGTTTTTTTTAAAAAATAATATTTATTAAGATTTTGGAAATTACAAAAAGAAAAAAGAAAAGTTAAACATAGAAAAACAGAAACAAAAACAAAAACACTACATAAAACATTAAATTAACCAAACAAAACAAAAACAATTAAAAACACTTCCAATATTTTCGATCTTAACTTTCATACACTTGTTTCATTGACTTCCTCAATGCCTCCCTTTTTGTATTCCACTTCAATTAACTATTTCAGCAAGTCCTTTCCATCTTCATCTATTTTCTGTCTTATAGTTAATTTTAACATATTGTAACCTAGTTTTTTCCCCTTTTAATGCATTAACAATCTATCTATACCTAGTTCCTTCTAACATTTCTGCCAAAGCCATATAACTTTATTCCACCTTTTTTCTAAAGCTCCTTATTTTTACAGTATTTCTGTAAATAATTTTTTTCCAATCTTCCTCCACCGACTCTTCTCCCTGGTCTCGGATTCTCAAGTTCAAAAAATGTTGTCCATCCCTAGTACTGTTTAATTGTGCTGTTCCATGTATGTCACCTTGGAAGTAGAAATAATAAATGTTCTAAATAAAATAAAAAGCAATAAAAATAAAATAAATGCTTTGAATAAAAAACAAATGTTTTAAATAAAAATAAATGGAACATGTTTTTCTATTGTGTTGAGCCTTGCTGCTTCTGCAACTTTAACATTTTAAAACCGTATTTTAAGTATTGACTCTTATTTTATAGGACCATTCCAGTATGTGAGCTATTCTGGGAGTGTGTGCTTTGTTTTAGCTGAGGACTATATGCTGGAGGGGGCTGATGAGAAGTCGAGTCCACCAACACCTGGGGAGTCACCACTTCCCCATCCTTGTTTTGACTGAGGGACATCATGCAAATAAATGCATAAAGAAGTTAGAAAAAAGTGTGAAGTTACAGTGGTACCTCAGGTTAAGTACTTAATTCATTCCGGAGGTCCGTACTTAACCTGAAACTGTACTTAACCTGAAGCACCACTTTAGCTAATGGGGCCTCCTGCTGCTGCCGCGCCGCCAGAGCATCATTTCTGTTCTCATCCTGACCGGATGAATACTAGAATCAGCAAGGGATACCCACATGACCTGAAAGTGTTGCTGTGCAATGCCAGGTCAATGATTCATAAGACCACTGCCATCCATGACTTGATCATGGATGGAGGACTTGACCTGGCATGTGTAACAGAGACTTGGTTGGATGAAGCAGATGGGCCTGTCCTTGCCGCTGCTTGTCCACCAGGTTTCTCTTACGCACAGCAACCCAGGTCATGTGGGCGGGGAGGGGGGGTTGCAGTGATTTTTAGGAAGTCATTAGTTTGCACCAGGCGTCCTATTGGGAAGACCCAGTTTTCTGAGTGCATGTTCTGGAAGTTGGGCAATAGGGGCAGTACAGGATTCCTTTTGGTGTACCGACCTCCCCGCTGCACCAAGGATTCCCTGCCCGAGCTGCTTCAGGTCGTGGCGGATGTTCTCCTGGAGACACCTAGCTTGGTCGTCCTAGGGGATTTTAACATCCATGCCGACACGACCTTACAAGGGGCCGCTCGGGACTTCGTGGAAAGCATGGCCTCCATGGGGCTGTCCCTGAATAAGTCTGGCCCAACCCATAGCCGCGGACATGCCTTGGACCTGGTGTTTACCTCTACGGATGTTGGTGATCTGACACTAAGTAAAAGTGAAACGAAAGAAGTGCCATGGTCAGATCACTTCCTGGTGCAACTGGACTTCTCTGCGACCCATCCCCTCTGCAGGGAGGTGGGACCGATTCGGATGGTCCGCCCCCGCCACTTAATGGATCCAAATGGTTTCCAGAGAGTGGTAGGGGATGCTTTATCCCATGTTGATGGCCTTTCAGCCGATTCCCTGGTGGCCCGCTGGAATGCGGAGTTAACCAGGGCTATTGACTGTTTGGCTCCGAAGCGCCCTCTCCGATTGCATGGAGCCCGGAGAGCCCCGTGGTTTTCCACGGATCTGAGGGCAATGAAACAATCGTTGAGACGGCTAGAGCACCGGTGGCGGATAACCCATTCTGAATCTGACCGGACACAGGTTAGAGCTCAACGTCGAGCCTACCAAGTGGCGATAGCGACGGCGAAGAAGACTTTCTTCACCGCCTCTATTGCATCTGCAGAAAACAGCAGCAGGAGACTCTTTCAGGTGGTTCACAATTTAGCGGAACCACCTGTAACATCGGGGCCCAGTACGGGCCACATGTTCTCCTGCAATGATTTTGCAAATTTTTTTGCAGATAAAATCGCTCAGATTCGGGAAGAAGTAGACTCCACCGTGGGAGCAGGGCCGGGGCGGGAGAGTGCTAGAGTCCTGTCTGGTCAAGTTGTGTGGGATCAATTCCAATCTGTTACCTCCGAGGATGTGGACAGGCTGCTCGGACGAGTGAAGCCAACCACCTGTCTCCTGGATCCTTGCCCATCCTGGCTTATAAAAGCTAGCCGGGAAGGACTGGGCGATGGGCTTCGTGGGGTGGTGAATGCTTCCCTCCGTGAGGGAGCCTTCCCAGACCCGCTGAAAGAGGCGGTTATTAAACCGCTTCTTAAAAAACCATCTCTAGATGCGGCCACGATGGCCAATTATCGCCCAGTCTCAAACCTTCCATTCTTGGGCAAGGTGATTGAGCGAGTGGTTGCTGAACAACTCCAGGCACGCCTGGAAGAAGCGGACCATTTGGATCCCTTCCAGTCGGGATTCAGGCCTCATCATGGGACTGAAACTGCCTTGGTCGCACTGGTTGATGACCTCCGGCGGGCTAGGGACAAAGGTGAGAGCTGTTTCCTAGTTCTGCTGGATCTCTCAGCGGCGTTTGATACCATCGACCATGACATCCTTCTGGACCGTCTTGAGGGGCTGGGAGCTGGGGGCACTGTCATACAGTGGTTCCGCTCCTTCCTCCTGGGCCGTGTTCAGAAAGTGGTGGTGGGGGATGAGTGTTCAGACCCCTGGGCTCTCACTTGTGGGGTGCCTCAGGGTTCTGTCCTCTCCCCCATGCTTTTCAACATCTACATGCAGCCGCTGGGAGGGATCATCAGGAGGTTTGGGCTGGGTGTTCATCAGTATGCAGATGATACCCAGCTCTACCTCTCTTTTAAATCAGAACCAGTGAAGGCGGTGAAGGTCCTGTGTGAGTGCCTGGAGGCGGTTGGAGGATGGATGGCGGCTAACAGATTGAGGTTGAATCCTGACAAGACAGAAGTACTGTTTTTGGGGGACAGGAGGCGGGCAGGTGTGGAGGATTCCCTGGTCCTGAATGGGGTAACTGTGCCCCTGAAGGACCAGGTGCGCAGCCTGGGAGTCATTTTGGACTCACAGCTGTCCATGGAGGCACAGGTCAAATCTGTATCCAGGGCAGCTGTTTACCAGCTCCATCTGGTACGTAGGCTGAGACCCTATCTGCCTGCAGACTGTCTCGCCAGAGTGGTACATGCTCTGGTTATCTCCCGCTTGGACTACTGCAATGCGCTCTACGTGGGGCTACCTTTGAAGGTGACCCGGAAACTACAACTAATCCAGAATGCGGCAGCTAGACTGGTGACTGGGAGCGGCCGCCGAGACCATATAACACCGGTCTTGAAAGACCTA
Organism: Podarcis cretensis; assembly: GCF_951804945.1. NCBI lineage: Eukaryota > Metazoa > Chordata > Lepidosauria > Squamata > Lacertidae > Podarcis > Podarcis cretensis. The sequence continues at coordinate 81,967,556 of NC_137174.1, read as the reverse complement.
CATTGGCTCCCAGTACGTTTCCGAGCACAATTCAAAGTGTTGGTGCTGACCTTTAAAGCCCTAAATGGCCTCGGTCCAGTATATCTGAAGGAGCGTCTCCTCCCCCATCGGTCTGCCCGGACACTGAGGTCCAGCTCCGAGGGCCTTCTGGCGGTTCCCTCACTGCGAGAGGCCAAGTTGCAGGGAACCAGGCAGAGGGCCTTCTCGGTGGTGGCACCCGCCCTGTGGAATGCCCTCCCATCGGATGTCAAGGCGATGGACAACTACCTGACATTCAGAAAACATCTGAAGGCAGCCCTGTTCAGGGAAGTTTTTAATATGTGATATTTTAGTGTATTTTCATCTCTGTTGGAAGCCGCCCAGAGTGGCTGGGGAAACCCAGCCAGATGGGCGGGGTACAAATAATAAATTATTATTATTATTATTATTATTAACCTGAAGCACTATTTCTGGGTTAACAGAATCTGTAACCTGAAGTGTATGTAACCTGAAGCGTATGTAACCCGAGGTACCACTGTATTCTCATTTGGTCATGATTGTGCTTCACAATACACAATGCCAAAAACATTCTAGGAACGTACCTCTCCAAAGATTTCCCCAAATTTCTTGTTTTGGGTTCTTTATACTGCCTTTAAGGGCACAAATAAACTTGTCTAAAGCGATTAATGCAGAGAAGCAAGCCACAAACAGTGGCTTTTTTATATTATTGTTTTTGCCACAAGCAGGTGAAAACAGCAGTGTTCCATGACTGGCATTGTGTCAGGCAGATGAAGTAACTGAAAGGTATAAATAGCTTAAAAGCTTTCCACATGAAATACTCAACTTGTTCAGCAAGGCATCCAGGAGGATACAATATCTCGTGTGACCCGGGAAACTACAGGAATATCAGTTTATTGTCAATAACTGGGAAAATATATGCACGGTTCTTGTTAACTAAGCTTACTAAGTGGGCCGAAGAGAACAACCTGATTGGGCCTGAACAGGCTGGTTTTAGACCGAATCAGTCAGCGGTTGATCATGTCTTAGTTTTATACCACCTTGCCCGGAAATATTCCGCCCCAAATAGAGGCCAACTTTGTGCGGCCTTTATTGATTTAAAGGCCGCTTTTGACAGCATCCCCAGGGGATTACTTTGGGGAAAACTAGCACGATGGGGAATAGACAAAAGACTTTTGTGGCTAATAACTAAATTGCATGACGGATCAGCCGTAAGGGTGAGAATCACTCCGGCCGGCGACCTCTCAAATTCAGTAACCATCAATAGAGGTGTCCGTCAAGGATGTATCCTTGCTCCGACCCTTTTTAATCTATTTATAAGTGATATGAGGGCGCCTCTGATAGATTCTCAAGAAACGATCCATGCCCCCCGCCTTGCCCAATATCGTTGCCCCCTTCTACTCTACGCAGACGACGCAGTGATCCTATCTTTCTCAAGAGTAGGCCTTAGGAGGGCACTGAAAATTTTTGATGCTTACTGCAAATCAAATTTTCTTACAATTAATCATGCCAAGTCCAAAGTTCTAATTTTCACCAAGAGTCGAAAAACCTATAATTGGAGAATAGACGGAAAAGCCATTGACCAAGTCTTTAAATTTCAATACTTGGGAGTCCTTCTCCAACACAACATGGGCTGGAAGGTCCATCTGGCATATGTATTAAATAGAGCTAAAGCCCTTTCCTTTGCGCTACTGCGTTTTTTCTTTTCAGATGGGGCTTTCCATATTCCATCAGTGTTAAAAGTTTTCAAGGCAAAGGTGATTGCAACAATAGCATATGCAATCCCAATATGGGGGTCCTTTGTTAATCTAACCCAATTGGAGGTAATCCAAAACCAGCTGCTAAGAAGGTTGCTAAAATTACCCAGGTGTGTAAGCAATACTGCTATACGTCTCGAACTAAATGTTACAGCTCTAGAAACCACATTATGGAAATGCATCCTCTGTTACTGGTTGGCATTATGGCATAAACTTCCAAATCTCCACTTGATACAGTGTCTCTGGAGAGACGACTTCCCTAGCCCTTGGGCAAAAATAATACATGGGAAACTTGTGTCCTTAGGACTATCTCCATCTGAACTACTAAAATTGGATTTAATTTCTGCCAAGAGAATTATAACTCACAAATTAGAGGAGATGGACTTACAATTTAATATTGCGACAGGTGGTGGCACCTGTTCGCCAATAAACCTTGGCTTAACACCACCAACGAAGCTTCCATCTTATTTAACTACCTTATCTGTGGTGATGCACAGGTATGCCTTTATAAAGGCTAGATTCAATGTTTTCCCATCAAATGTGTTGGGTAACAGACTCTCCAACGGACAGATCTCACTCCTCTGTGACTGTAAAAGTGGATCTATAGAATCGTTATATCATATAATCTTCTGTTGTCCTATACATTCGGCTTCACGGTCCAAGTTTCTGGCCCCATACTTATCGAGAATAGCTGACAGACCTCAGGAAGCCCAAATAATATACTTATTAAACGACGAAGACTCAAGTAGATCCCTTGCAGTCGCTAGATACCTGATTAATGTCTTATTTCATAAGAGGAGAAATGGATCACTGTATGACTCTGACAGCTTAGCCAAACTTAAGAACCATCAATAAGTGCCAGAACTAAGACGCATATCCCCCAAAATCTGAGGGATTTGAATTGCGGTTGACATAGAGGGAGCTTATTGTGTATAGTTTACTTAATTGAAGTAAAATTGGTTTTATAGGGGTGTTTTAACTTGGAACTGTTTAAATTGTATTGTTTATGGATAAATTTTGATGTATTGTTTTTAGATATGGGCCAATGGCCGTAATAAACCAATCTCACATTTGGAATTTATAGCACATTCTGAAATTGAGTCTTAATGAGAAACCTGTTGGAGTTGGCAAGCTTCTGCAGTCAAAAGGGTGAGGAAATGCCGTATGACAATCCTAGTAACATAAGCGATGAACTTGGCACAAAGCCAGCTATATACATTTTTTAAATGGCAGCCATTCTTTTATCAAAAGTTAGGGAGAATAAAAATAGATGTGCAAAGCTAACACTTCTTTTAAATATGCTATAGAGGCCCCCAGGCACACCATACCACTTTAAATAGCCATGGCCCCTCTCCAAAAAATATCCTGGGAAGTGTAGTTTGTTTAAAGTTCTGAGAGTTGTTAGGAGACCCTATGCTGAATTTCCTTTAGGTCTGATAACAGGGTAGCTTTCCATATACGTAGTTAGCAGCTGAATAAAATATTCAGGCAGCCCTGCACGCATCTCACATGAGCGTGAAATCACTCACACAATGCACATCCAGTGGCCAGCTCATTCAGAGCACTCCTGCATCACATACATGTCATCATCCCGGTGCCTCTGGAAAGGCTTCTGGAAGCAAGAAGAATTACCGATGAAAGAAGAATGGCGGACGAAATTGGACTATGCAGAATTGGATAAATTAACAGGAAGGATTTGAAACCTGCGCAACCCGAGATTCTTAGAAGACTGGAGCAAATAAACGAACTATTTGGAAAGTAATTGCAATGAACAGATTACGCTAGTAGGATTGCAGGAAGTTTTGTAAAGAGGACTATTTGAAATATTGCAAGAAAGACTATGAGGAGAATTATTAGTTAATGATAATTAAGAGTAATAGAGAAATTAAGAAATGCAGAATAAGTGATAAAGAACGGAAAATCATCAGAGGTGTTGACGGAAGTCTAAAATATTGTATAAGATAAGAAGTTATGTTATTTGACTGTTGGAAACGATATGTTAAAAAACCCCAATAAAAATGTATATAAAAAAGGGAAAGGCAGGTTTCTATTCCATTTTTTTTGAAATACTAGCTAAATGATGCCAACGTCATGTGGTGACATGTCAGAAAACCCCAGCAGCTGTTCCGCTTTAAATGGTAAGTGTGGAAAGGTCCTTCCTCTCCCATTCAAGCAAAAAAAGGGGGTGGGGGGAGAAATAGGTTCAGAAAAGCATACCTCAATTTCCTCCTTAATTTCCTTTGAATTCTACTAATTTGGGTCATGTTTACTGAAGCAATCTATGATGACTGCTACTTAGCCATAACTCTATGAAAACATATGCTGGTGGTGGATACACAGCCCGTTCCTATAGGCAAGAACTGTGCAATCCCTGGGCAACAGGATCAGGGAGATCAATACCAGACATGCTAATGTACATTATAGCAGTGAGAAGAAAGAGTGAATTTAAAGCTAGAGATTGTCCAGTCGAGTTCAGATGCCTGCAAAGTAATATAGCATTATTCTAACTTGCTATCTCAAGGTAATAGATTGTGTAAGCCAGGCGCAGACTCATCAGCTCTGGACGTAAAGGCAATCCATTCATTCACACACACAAACGTATTTCTGATGATACTCACTGGTACGAAATACCAGCACCACTTTTTATGTCATTGTGTGCTGGCAAACACAGCACATTTATCAAAATGTGAGTACTGGCAACTCATTTTTTACCACCAAGGCACTTTGTGTGTGTAATATGTATATATATGAGACTATGGACAACGAAGTACAAAATGGATGAGTTGTTTATCACATTAAAGAGGGTGCACATATTGGCATCAGGCATGTGCCTTTGCTGAAAGCTTTTTGGTGCCTGATTTTTTAAAAAAAAAAATTATCCAGACATACAAAAGTTTTTAATATCTTCTTAGCTACTGTTAATTTTCATCATCTCTGGAATGTTTTAAAATATGTGTTTTTAACTGCTATAATCAAGAATTTTATTTTATATTTTTGTAAACTACTAAGGCGTGTGTGCGTGTTATTTTTTTAAATCAAGTGGTATCTAAATTATGTTAAATAAATAAATGTATAACATTTTGTGTGCGTACCTTTGAAAGAAGGGGCACCAACCCCTCCCCTGATTGGCACTTTAACACATTTTAAAGGGCTATGTGCCAAATCTGAAACACACATGCCTTTCATAATTGGTAAGAGGCTTGTGCATTTTTGTACCTTGGATACCTTTCGATATACTAAGAAGAAGAAGAAGAAGAAGAAGAAGAAGAAGAAGAAGAAGAAGAAGAAGAAGAAGAAGCCGACAAACACTCCCCTAATATGTGGGCACTTTATACTCTGGTAGAAAATCTAATGTGTGTATTGAGTCTCACCAGCCACAAATTAGAGTGGAAAAGCAGAATGCCTGGCTGGCTCAGCATCTTCTGATGCCCTGCATTACTCTCCATCCCTCTGTAGCCTCAGAAGCAATAACGCTGATGCAAAGTCAAAAGCCACAGATGTTTTACAGAGGGAATTCTCTTGCAAAAAGTCAAGAGAGGCAAAACAGCATGCAGCTACAATGCTAAAAAGAAATGAAACATTGACTTGTAGAATTGAAGAGCTGAAAGGGATCCTGGATCCTGCTCCCCTAAAAAAAAGCTTAACAACTTTGGTCTTCCCCCGCCCCCCGCCCCCCATAATGGTAGATTGCTGCCAGTTCTTTTCCCTGGGAGTAGATCTCTTGGGAGTTGGATGTCCCTGATCTAGCTCAACCCCACTGCAACGCAGGAATCTCAACGAAAGTACCCATGATAGATGGCCACTCAACCTCTGCTTAGAAATCTCCAATGAAGGCGAGTCCACCAACTTCCAAAGGAGTCTGTTCCACCGTCAAACAGCTCTCACCGCCAGAAAATTCTTCCTGATGTTCAGTTGAATTCCCCTTTCTTGTAACTCAAATCCACTGGTTCAGGTCCTACCCTCCAGAGAAGGGGAAAACAAGTTTGTTCCCTCTTCCCTTAAGATATTTGAAGATGGCTATCATATCTCCTCTCAGTTTCCCCTTTTCCAGGCTAAACATACCCAGCTTCCCTAATGGTTCTTCGTAAGGCTTGGTTTCCAGACCTTCAGTCGTCTTGGTTGCCCTCCTCTGCACACACTCCAGCTTGTCTATATATAGAGAGAGATCAGTTGCCTCATGCAATGAGACCCTCTGGGCGATAATGACACTTACAGGAAAAACCATGATCTCTCTGCAGGGAAAGCTCTGTGTTTCCTCCCTGAAACAGATAGCTAAGGGGGGAAAGCTAGGATGATATATATGGGTGATCCTGGGCTAGTCACTATCTCTCAGTCTAACCTACCTTACAGGGTTGCCATGAGCTTAAAATAGAGATTGAGAGAACAATGTGCATCGCCTTGAGGAACAGTGAGATGTAAAACAAGTAAATAAATTAAATACATTACAGTGGTACCTCGGGTTAAGAACTTAATTCGTTCTGGAGGTCTGTTCTTAACCTGAAACTGTTCTTAACCTGAAGCACCATTTTAGCCAAAGGGGCCTCCTGCTGCCACTGCACGATTTCTGTTCTCATCCTGAAGCAAAGTTCTTAACCTGAGGTAATATTTCTGGGTTAGCGGAGTCTGTAACCTGAAGCATATGTAACCCAAGGTACCAATGTAATGAAATCAAACTGGTGAAGTTTCGTATCTTTCCTTTCTGGCTCCAAATACTCTCATAAACATAAGCAGCTCATTTGTACTGAGTCAGGCCCTTGGTCTATCTAGCTCAATATTGCCTGCACAGACAGACAGCTGCTCTGCTTAGCCTTAGATGTAGATGCCAGGGATTGAACCTAGGACCATCTGCAGACAAAGCAGGTTGCTTTCCCTCTCTCTGAAGTTTGGGGATGGTAGCACCCTTCCTCTTAAGTTTAAATTTCCGCAGCCTTGCTGCAGCAAATCCTACCAGGGTGTTCCTCTGGCAGGATCTCTCATGCAGAGTCTGCATCTTGTCTGCATCCTGTTGCCACGGCACTGCCCCATGTCACATCACTCCAACTTAAACAAGATGGGTTTTTCACGCTCCAGCTGGCGCTGAATTCCGCATAGCAGGGATATGAAAATTGTGAGCTATAGCCAGTTTAGATCAGCCAGAAAACAATTTCACAAAACATTTTCGCATGTAAGCAGACAACAGGAGGGATCCCCCAGTGCCTGCACAATGTAACAAGAAGCTTTGGATGGCGATCACGCGCTAACACTCATGAATAAAACCAGTTTGGTTTTGTAAGCCTTTCTCTCTCTCTCTCTCTCTCTTTACGCAGAATAATAGTTTATAGGATTTCTATAAGTTAGAATGCTTCACATCTTTTCATTGGCAGTAAAGATGCTCATCTATGCAAAGCAAAGGAAAAGGAAAAGAGTTTTTCTCCCCAGGAATAGAACTGTTTGCAAAAGGATTTTTAAGAGAGAAAGATATATAGTATATTTGCAATTTACTACCATTATAAACTGGAAAGCATTATAAACCCAGATTTGCTCTCTTATGGTCAGATGTGACACTAAAGGACACCGTATGTTTTACATCTCTCCCTTGGTATCTTTTAAAATGCATCCACTTAGTTTACTAGCATAGCCATGTTTTTACTACTTTCACTAGAGAGCTAATTCACACTTCAGAAGAACAATCTGTATCCTTATCCTGCCTCATAAATCTACAAAATGACCAACTAACTGTTCTGGTTGTGGAAACTTTATTGCTGATGGCAAACATGTTTGGAAAAACTTACCTTAAAGGGATCTGGCTGGGTTTGACACATTTGGGCTTTAGAAAATCAGGTGTGACTCGCAAAAGAAGTGCTCCTCTCTGGATTTGGGGTGCTATGTTGTCTTACTTCTGTTCAAACAGTATGCCAGAGATGGAATAGGGAGAAGTTGGTTGCACAAATGCTAGGCCATTAAATTCCAGAGTTTCTACGTATGGCTCTCGATAAACACAGAAGTCCACGAAGCTAGAGGGAAGAGGAACTGAACTTCAAGGCGCTAACAAGCACATCCCAGGCATACCCCTGCCAGGCAAGAGGCGAAAGCATGACAGGACTTTGAGAACAGCTGAAATGTGTGATTACTCAGAAAATATGAGCAGTAAAGGGTTTGCAAAATAAAAAGAAGTGGCATTAACCTGAGGGACAGGTTCAAAGATATCTTTCAACAGGCCTTTGATGGCATGTTCTAATGGATGGGGGTGTTACACACACACACACACACACACACACACACACACCAAGTATAACTGCATGTTTATTTTTATTGTTGTGAATAAAGTCAGAAGGCAGGCAGCAAATGAACCTGCAAATAAATTAATTAAAATGCAAAGTGAATACTACTTATGTGTCATTTTTAAAGTAAAAGAATGGGAAAGTGTTAACAGCATCAGGGGGGCATTTAAATAAGAGAACAACACCATTTCTTCTTTTAAACAGGAAAAATAAAATGAAAGCAGCATTGCAATAAGTGAACAGTGCCCACGAGAACACTTTGCTGAACCCCATTGCTCCTTGAACCCATGCCCTCCCCTTACGTGGGGACCGAGCAATGCCCAACTGTCACAGCAAAGGACTACCTGTAGCTCTCCTCCAGGGAGAAAAATCACATCGCATTTCTGAAGGATCATTTGCTGATGAGGGTACATGGCCAACAACATGTAACACCAGTTGCCTGGACTGGCTTCACATGTAACACCATTGTTAAAACATCTGCATTGGCTGCCCAACTACTGCAAAACCCTGAAGAATTTAGGTCCAGGTTACTTTAGGGACCACCAGAACAGCGTCCTACATCATAGGGCTATCACCAACACCAGTTGCAGGGGCTTCATTTGTTGTTCCCCAAATTGCTGAGGCTCATAAGACATCAACATGAAACTGAGTCTTTGGCGTCATCAGCCCTTCCTCTAGTGATTCAGCAAAGCACCTTCTATTTTAACTTTTGAATGTTTCCTGAAGAATTTGCTAAGCTACCAGGCTTACGCAGACAATTAAGAAACCTTCTTCAGAAATAGTTAGCTGACGATCTCTGGTTCAAAAACTTTATGTAGTAAAAAGTTAAAAAAAATAAAAATGTTGTAAACCAATCCAGCATTCCCACTGGTGCATATGCAGAGTCTTGGCCTTGGTGCCATCCACTCCACCTTGCTCCACACCAGCCCAGGTGAGCTGCGGTGATGTTGGTGTCAGGAAAGCAGTTGCCCTACTATGTTCCTCCACAGCCTCTACTGCGCTGTCTTGCCCAAGCTAATACCCACTCCCATGGCTTTCCAATTCAGCACAGTGCCTCACTGTAAACACAATAAATTGCCGAAGCTCATTAAGTTTATATGAACACACAGTATTGTCAGCATCCTATAAATCTAACACCAGGGTCAGTGATGTACGCATAATGGCTAATAGCTGGCACTGGGTGAGTCCTCCCATTTCTAAGCTTCCTGAACATGTGCATTTAGAACACCTATTTATGTTAGACATATTGGCGCACAATGCATACTTTGTTTGGAATATGCGGGGACTGTCATAACCTTTTATGTTTATGTGCCATATAGTGTGTGTTAGGAAACCTCAATATGCGAATGTTAGTTTGGCAATAGATTTTTGTGAAGAAACATCTATGTGCCGCATAAATAACACACTGCTATGTAAGTATAACACATGCGATAGGAACCTTTCTTCTTAATTCATTCTTTGCCTATGATTGAAGTGAGATTGCTACCAATAGGCACAGGAAAGTTGCAAAGCACATATGATGCATTTGTTTTGTTTTCAGTTTTTTGTCCTTCCATGAGAACATGAACAGCACTGTCCAGTATGATAGTTCATCCTTGGACAGCTTCCCTTCCCGCTGTGTGAAACAGGGTTGTGTTCTTGCCCCAACTCTCTTTGGCATATTCTTCTTCCTGTCGCTCTCCTATGCCTTCAGCTTAGATGATGTGTCCTTCCATTCAACAAGCAATGAAGGTCTGTTCAACCTGGCATGTGTCTGCACCAAGGCAAAAGTGCAGCAGGTTCTTATCCGAGATAAGTTGCTTGCAGATGACTTTACCCCTGAAGGCACACATTTCCATTGTCTCCTGAGACAGAAAGGTGCCAACAATATTTTGGAGGTGTTTGCTATTTGCTGTATGACAGTCTACTGCGCACACGTGGGTGTAGCTGATATCACCTAACAATGTACACCAGAACAGCTATAATTTTTGGCTCCTGCACAACTCCATTTACACTGTTATACGATTCTATTTCCTGCAGCTAGTCAGACAGAATGCAAGACATGGAGAAGAGATTTCCCCCTCAAAACATCCTACCAGCACAGAATAATGTCATTGTTGCCTGTTCCAGTACAATGCTTTATTGGGGAGACACACACACACACAGAGAGAGAGAACATCTCGATTCAAGCAGAACTATAAGCTTCCTTCCTGCATTATTTTTGCTAACATAAATAAGCAGCTAAAATACATACAGAAATGTCAAAACAGCAATAGAAGAGGCCAGCCCTGAAACAATCAGCAGCAATAAACAAGCAATACAACAGCTAGAGAAGCATGAATATTATAACAAGCTACAACAATCTAGAGCTCAACTTTAAAAACAGCAACACTACAGGCATAGGAATAGGGTAAGTGTCAAAGGCCAGGCCAAATAACTGCACCTTCAGCATATGACTGAAACGATATAATGAAGATACCAGATGCACCTCTGTGGGTAGGGAATTCCACAACAGAGGAGCTGCCAGAGAGAATGTCCTCTCCTGCAAACATCCACCACCGAATCTTTGAGGGCAGCAGAACTACCAAGAGTGACCTATCTACTGATCTTAACACTGGAGAGGGTGTATGAAGAAGGAGGTGCTCTTTCAGATGTTTGGGGCCTATGTCATACAGTGGTACCCTGGTTCTCAAACTTAATCTGTTCTGGAAGTCCATTCCAAAACCAAAGTGTTCCAAAACCAAGGTACACTTTCCCACAGAAAGTAATGCAAAAGGGATTAATCCGTTCCAGACTTTTAAAAACAACCCCTAAAACAGCAATTTAACATGAATTTTACTATCTAACAAAACCACTGATCCATAAAATGAAAGCAATAAACAATGTACTGCAGTCACACAATCAATCAATCAGTAGCTGAACTGGATTTCACACAGTCACAAAAGGGGGAAAAAAAGCCGCAAAAACAAAAATGCAAAATAAATAGCAAAAACAGACAGACCTCAGTGTAACACTCAAATCAGAAGTGTAACATTCAAAATGGAGCATGTTCGGCTTCCGAAAAAAGTTCACAAACTGGAACACTAACTTCTGGGTTTGCAGTGTTTGGGTTCCAAGTTGTTTGAGTACCAAGACGTCTGAGAACCAAAGTACCACTGTAGCCTGAGCACTTTAGTTCAATTGGCCGTATAAAATTGACTTCCCCTGGCACCTAAAACCACATAAAGTGTCATTTGAGTCTTCCTCGCATGAGCATTGTATGGTTGGAGCATCACCACCAACAATCCCCTGTCTCCTGTCGCTAGCTAAATGCAGGGGCATCCGGAGTTGGAACTGAGGGTACCATGTAGCAGTTCCTCAATTTATCTTGCACTTGCCATGCTGCTTCAGTCCACCTGCCTTCAGATTCTATGAAGTTCCTCCATTCTCATCCTCTTCTGCCTCTGTCCATGCCTTCACCTGCATTACAACCTCTCCAAATCTGGCCATTGGCCAGGACATTAGACTCTGGCTTAAAGCTTGCCTATTTTGAAGAACTGTCCAAGCAGTTAATGATTTACACCCTAGCTCTTCTAAAATGCCTGGACAGGGGCCAAGTTGTAGCCTCTCAGATCACTGACAGTATGAATTCAGCTTAGAATAGTTAGGAGGCTGAATGATTCTTCTTATTAAGATAGCATCATTAAATTTTATTACTCTGTTTTTAATCAGTAACTAAACATTAACTGATGGGAAAGTAATTTTTTTAATAAAAAAACCCAGGCTGATTAAAGATGAGATTATTTATGAGAATTCATTCCTGGAGCAGAGTTGGAGGAGGAGGCAGCTAAGTCCTTTTTAATAAAGTATTTTTTAAAATAAAAATAAAAAATCTTCTGTTCCAAGCACTCTTTTTCTTTTATTTATTAATGTAATGCCAATCTGGTGGGTGGGGAAAGCAATGCTTCTTTGTCCAGAGCCATCTGTTTCAGCAGCGGCTAGTGATCTGGAGTAGAGCCCTTTAAGCAGCTGCTATTGATGAGCAGTCACCAAGAGGGAGGGGTGCCCTTAATGATGGCTTTGCTTGTGCAAATGTGCTGCTGATGCATGGCCAAAGGGATGTCATTAGGGAGAGGCTTCAGCATCCACTGGGAAGCCTCTCAGTCTTTGCCTGCCAGTTTCTTATGCAACAGCTTCACAAGGATAGTTCTGCAAGTCCAACTGCTGCTGGACATGAGTCCTTCTCTGGGTGCCCCCAAGACCCGGGATAATACACGGAAGAGGAACACTGGAAAATTCAGGACAAAAGAAAGAACTTCTTCACCCAGTGTGGAAACTGTGGAATTCACTCTCGCGAGATGTAATGATGGCCAACAACCTGGATGGCTTTGAAACAGGTTTAGATAAATTCAGGAAGGATAATGATATCAGTGGCCACTAGCCATGATGGTTATATTCTGCAGTATGCCTCTGACTACCAGTTGCTGACGATCACAAGTTGGGAGAGCGCTGTTGCACTCAGGTCCAGCTTTTGGGCTTTTCTCTGGCATCTGGTTGGCCACTGTGAAAACAGCCGCTGCTGAAGGAATGCAAAAGATAAAGTTTATGGCCAATGATTGGCAGGTGGTTATCTCCTAGACACCAGCTGGGTGAAGTCACATGCTGTGACCTAGAAAGGCAGGGTCATGAGATAGATGCACTTGCAGTCTCATCCTTTTAAACCCTATGGGAAGGTTTTGGGACCTCTGATGTGTGACTTACGTGTGCATAAGTAATGTACAAGTTAGCTTACTCTGCAGAGTGCTACCTAAAAATATGGGAGCTGGAGATACTGGTGCTATGCACTGGTGCTATGCATTGGTCAGCTCCAAGGAGAAGCATTCACTGTCATTCACCCAAGGGTGCTTCAACAGCAGATGAAATGTAAGAATGAAGCAGTATGGGAAAGGCATACTGCCCAACCTTTGGAGACCCAAAACCAGAACGTTTGTCTTTCAGGATGCTCTCCTGGGCAAGTCACATGACCTGCACCTCACTCTTGCCCCAAACAAAGCATTTTCAGCCACTGCAATCTCGCACAAAAGAAGGGTGTCTCTTTTTTCCAGGGCACTTGGCAGATAGAGAAGTAATTTGTGCTTGTTGTGTGTAAATGCTCAATGGTCTGCCTTAGTCTGAGGAGGCTCTTTATAGATTTGGTGTGCATTTTTATGCCTAATGCTTGCTGTGCAACTAATAAAACTTGTAGTCTTCACCCAAAAGTGTGCTTATTGCCTTCAAATCCAAAAGAGCAGGTACTCTGGGTAGAACACTAATTATGGCAACAAGATGGAAAGTTGTGCTCCAAAGTAATATTGAATTGGACATTATCAAGTTGGGAGAAGGTAAGAAGAGTTCGCTGTGGGTTAAACCACAGAGCCTAGGGCTTGCCGATCAGAAGGTCGGCAGTTTGAATCCCCGTGACGGGGTGAGCTCCCATTGCTCGGTCCCAGCTCCTGCCAACCTAGCAGTTCGAAAGCACGTCAAAGTGCAAGTAGATAAATAGGTACCACGCCGGCGGGAATATAAACGGCGTTTCTGTGCGCTGCTCTGGTTCGCCAGAAGCAGATTAGTCATGCTGGCCACATGAACCGGAAGCTGTCTGTGGACAAATGCCGGCTCCCTCGGCCAATAAAGCAAGATGAGCGCTGCAACCCCAGAGTCGGTCACGACTGGACCTAACGGTCAGGGGTCCCTTTTAAGCAGAGTTCCGCAAGGGCCTACCCTAACAACTCACAGTTTCACTAATAACACAGTCCACTGAGAACATGCAGGGGTAACTTTTGAAGAATACAAACAGGGTGAGATTTGCATTCTCAAAAAATACACCAGGGGTTCCAACCAGATTCAGCTTGGTAGCTGCCCTTTAGCCAGGGGAGCAAAGCAACACAATGAAAGGAAGAGAAAACTCCTCTGCACAGGGTTGTTCTATCAACAACAACAACAACAACAACAACAATTTATTTCTTGTACTCCACCCATTTGACTGGGTTGGCCCAGTCACTCTGAGCGGCTTCCAACAGAATATTAAAAAATGCATTAAGAAGGGCCACCCTTTGCTTTGAAGGTTGTGAAATCTAATTCGTCCCTTTCGTGTAGGACTCCTATAAGTCGTCAGTTGGATGTGAAGCCATTGAAAAGAAAGAGTGAGACAAAATGCTTAGCAACTACACTCTACATCAACTTGTACATCAACGCTTCCTCCGTAGCTTTCAAAATGCAAATCAGAAACTACCAACGCTAGTGATTCCTACAGTGTACTATAACCTGCAGAGCAAACCAAAGCGACACATGCCATGCCCAGAGGGCTTACAATCTAAGCGTAACCGATGGGACAGAGATGAAGGGAAGTGAGAGGACTTGATAAAAAATGATACTGAACAGGATAGTTAAATAGAGGACTGCTCAAAGATTTATGAAAGAAGAGTCAGTTGCACATTAGTGTAGCCTGGGGTAACCAACGCGTGCCTTCGAGAAGCTGTTGGACTCCATCAGCCCAAGGCAGCATGGCTAATAGCAAGGGATGGAGGAGTTGCAGTCCAAGCAATATCTGGAGGGCCCCATGTTGGCTACCCCTGCTGCAGACTAAAGTAAATAAGTTGTTTCTCAGGCAGTAATAATCCTTTTAACGTAGGGATGGGGAACCTGGGGCTCAGGGGTCTAATGTGGCACTTTAGGCATCTCTATTTGGTCCTTGGGATACTAAACAGGTCACACCTGCTCCCCAGGCCACCAAACAAATCCATCTCCTCAGGCCACACCCTTTACCAGTGCTTAGGGCCCCACTCTCTTGGGGGCCCCAAAAAAATTAAAGGGGAAAAAACTGGATGTACATTTCCAAAATATAAGATAAAAAACAGATAAAATAAAACCTACATACAGCAACAATGTTTTGTGTTGTGTATGATGTAAGTAATGGGCCCCGCCTGGTAGCCTGCTCCCTAAAATATCACTGGTTTGCTCATTTCTATATACAGTGGTACCTCAGGTTAAGTACTTAATTCATTCCGGAGGTCTGTACTTAACCTGAAACTGTTCTTAACCTGAAGCACCACTTTAGCTAATGGGGCCTCCTGCTGCTGCCGTGCCGCCGGAGCCTGATTTCCGTTCTCATTCTGAAGCAAAGTTCTTAACCTGGAGCACTATTTCTGGGTTAGCATAGTCTGTAACCTGAAGTGTATGTAACCTGGAAGCGTATGTAACCTGAGGTACCACTGTATAGGTTGCCTACATTCTGCATGTGCAAATGGCTTTAGATACCTATTAGGTCCATAAATTACCATATAACATTACCATATAACATATATTCAACACAAAAAAGCAACAATTTGTTGTTGACAAAGGACAGCTGGACATATAAAGGGCCCCATTATCTTCAGTAGCTTAGGGCCTCATCAAACCTAAATCCGGCCCTGCCCTTCACCGACCCTGATCCACAACTTCTTTGAGCACTTCTGCCTGGAATGTGTTCCTTAACAACAATACTGCCTTGGGTTGAAAAACATCCCTGGGTTGAAAGATTACAAGAAGGTGAAATTAAAAACCTCTTGACTTTTGCCTGGCTACCAGGTTGCAGAATAAGTCCTTCGGGCTCATAAGGGTTCCCCACCCTGGGTTAATTTCTGTTGGATGAATATCTGGCCCAATAGTATTATATATTTGCCACTTCACTCCCCAAGCACCCCTGCTCTACAGTGGTACCTCTGGTTGCGAATGGGATCCGTTCCAGAGGCCCATTCGCAACATGAAAAGAGCGCAACCCACAACGTCACATCTGCGCAGGCACACATTGCGATTTGCCACTTCTGCGCATGCGCGTGATGTCATTTTGCGCTTCCGCGCATGCGCAAGTGGCGAAACCCGGAAGTAACCCTTTCCGGTACTTCCGGGTCACCGCGGGACGTAACCTGAAAGAACATAACATGAAGCGGACGTAAGATAAGGTATGACTGTATTTTGCAATGATCATGCAAAACATTTGCAAGATAACATCTTGATAGGAAGTCGTAAAGCACTGGAGAACCACCCCGAACTTTTCAGTTTCTACTAAGTGCAATCAGATTCCCACTTGACATTTGGGGATGGAGGAGCTTTTATCAATTAAACACAGCAAATACAGCTTCACAGCCGTCATTCTGGAGCTGCGTTGTTTTTAATGCTTTTAACTTTCGTTACGGCCTAACAAACTTTCAGTGTAATTTGGCTTTGAAAGACTTGAAAGAAGAATTACTCTAGATGTGCCTATTGTACACTGCAGAAAATTGTACCCTATAAATAGCATATTAATCATTTATGGCTATCAGCTATGGCTTCTGATTTTAAACAATACACATTTTGAATGCCAATGGGAAACAGGGTGGGGGTGGGGAGGAAAGGCTGGCTCCTTCTGTTCAAAGCCGAAGCCAGAACAAAAATCTCTCACCTCTTGGGAGCTAATTAGTGCAGGAAAGACTTGCTGAAAAAAATTCCAGCCATCTCTTAGCATTGGGTCTGTTTGCTATTTCAAATCTTAGATAATAAATCAAAACAAAAGCTATTAGACAGCTCTGAAGCCCCTTTGTTTCACTAATGTCAAGAAGCCGATTTTGTGAAATTAAAAGAATTGCTAAGCCATTTGCATACCAGGAGCATTTTGCCCTCTGAATGAATTGCAAGAATATTTTTAAATTACAAATATCCTCACAGAATTTGGGTGCATTTTGCAAATATTTATCCAATGCACATACAAAATGCAAAGGCATTCAAACGAACAGATTATTCATTGCATATATTTTTTAAAAGATTGAATATTGGCACCCCATTTCCCCCATACTCTGTGGTAATGAAGCTTTCAAAAGAGATCAATTTTAAATGATGCTGGAAAAACAGAGCCAACCACTGCCGCAATGCAGCTTTCAGACATATATCTGTGGGAATGTTATGGGCATCTCTGGGCATCCACAAAAGTGCTTAGTCCATTTCCACCTACATTATGGGTGAGGAACCTGTGGGCTTCCAAATGTTTTTGGACTACAACACCCATATCCCAACAATTAGCTATGCAGGCTAGGGCTGATGGGATTTGAAGTCCAACAACATCTGGGCCACAGGTTTCCCTAAATGAATAAAGCACTTGGCTACACATTCACACTTTGGGTGGTTGCCTCTTTTCAAACAAGTCTTAAATGGACTCCTAACTTTGTCTACTTCCTAAAGTTAGTAAAACAATGAGGAATCTGACCGGTGGATCTCATACTGCCTTCTCCGTAGCCTAAACCTTCATCCACTTACCTTCACCTTTGATCAGAGCTACATCAGCCCAGGTATTCACTATGGTTACAGTTAACCAATGTTGACTGCTGTAATGTTAGAAAAATAGAAAGTTGCTGTATAGCAAGTGAGATTATTGATCTAGTACAATATTGTCTACACTGAAGGGCAGTGAGTGTCTTGGGCTTCAGACAAAGGTCTTGCCCAGACTTACCTGGGAAAGCTAGAGTTTCAACTTTGGACTTTTTTGCAATCAAAACACATCAATCCTTGGTGCTGCTACCCATGGTATGTGTAGCCATAGTTAAGGCTAGCAGGCAAGGCATGCTGCAGGAGGGAAAAGTTGAGAGGAAGAGCATAGGATCTTGCAGGCAACTCTTGATTGCTTGTCTGTGGCTAAGCAAGCAAGAATATTACATGCAGATGAGCCCATAGTTTTATTGCAGACCTCAAAGATTGCTCATGACATTGCATGTTATAACACAGCTTCATGTACCATCCAAAGTCATTTATGTGAACCACCCAATTTGAGCGGCAGATGTCCATTAAAACATACTCAAATGAAGGAAGTGCAGGGAAAGTTCTGCAGAAGTACATCTGTATATTTCCAATAACCTGATATTCATAACATTTAGATATTCTGCTCGTGGACTGGCCCTGCTATAGAAGCAGACAGTTGCAAAACATTGTCAGCATCACTGCATCAGCTCTGTGACTTGCATGCTGCCTTGTGCTTCCCTCTGGGGGTCAGCTAGAGAGTTAGAAGTGATTGCTATGCATATAAAGATCTACATGCAATGTAAAGACTAAGTATTTTTTATTAGAGTGAAACTCCACTGTATCACTGGGCTTGCCACATGCTTAATGAGTTGGTAGAGAAAACTCATTTCCATGTTTAATATATGCAGGGGTTACAGGGAAATGTTAGGATTTAATTAATCACAGCATAAAAGTTATTGAACTTAATTGTAGGCAAATAGTGGTAAATTATTCTTGCAATGCCATAAGTAATGTAGCAGTGGTTACACCACCACCCCCAAGCAATATATCTGGTTTAGTTTGATACATATTTATTGGTATAACTAGATTCTGCACATTTATTTAATATATTGGTGCATTTCTAACAGATCAATCCCAAACACAACAAATTTGTAGCAGGAGGAGAAAGCTCAAGGTCCCACAGCACGGTGCTGAATAGTTAATTATACAAGGAGTATCATATTTTAAACAGAGCAAAACAGACGTCTTCTGTAAGGACAATAATTTCAGCCCTCATTTGTGAGAAAAGAAGGTAGGAATAATCAAGTCTTTCATTTTTCATACAACTCTCCTCTGTCACTCATATCCCTTTATTGCATGCCATTTATAATTAACTAGCATACTCGAGATCTGCTGCAATGACACTCTACTTCCAGTTTTATCATGGACCTGGCTTTATATAAAAGCCTTCTGTGCTTATTTTTATTACATTTTTTTTAAAGTGTAGACTTCTCAGAGTAATATTTAATAGTGTTCTGAGAGCAAGAAATGTGCCTTGTAAAATGAGTTCATCCCCAAATGGTCTGTTCTTTACTGTTGCAAAAAATAGTCCTACTGAACATATGAAGAATGCACTCAGAATGGAACGGCTTGTTCCTTGGCCGCAGAACAGAAGTATTACTTACCATCATTAATTTATGGACCACTCCACTTAGTAACCTCCACAGAAGTTTGAATACTTTTGAGAGAGCCCGATATTATTATTTATTATTCATTGCTCAGCCTCCCTCCCATAGAACCTGTGCAAGGGGTGCCTGTTGGGGGGGAAAAAGAAAGATCTGGCTCACAACATCACATGGTTTGTCCCTACTTGGTGACTGGTGACAGAACATGTGAACTGATTCTCTTGATGTATGACACATCTATGGAGGTTCTATGGGAAAGGGTCTTAGCTCAGTAGTATAGCATCAGGTTTGCATGCAGATGGTCCAGATTCAGTCCCTGGCAACTGCAGGTACAGCTGGGAAAGAACTCTTGAAATACTGATTGCCTCAGACTGATGCCCTGCCAGACTTCGGGGAATCAGCTTCCTCCCTCATGGCAGTAAATAAAAAGATCAAATGAAAGGAACATCTTACCAGTTAGATTCTTTAATAATCACAGTAAAAGATAAAAGAACATGTCTACCTAGAAATGGTGGTGCTCCCAATTAAGGCCTACTCCCCACCTCCATCCCTATTAATTACGTCACTCCTATGTCTTGTAATCTGAGCTTGTACCTTGTACCCTCTGCGCTTTCTGTTCTAACACTTTCTGAGCTCTCCGTGTCTTTGGAGTAGGGGGGTGAATGCTGTCCAGAGACTGTGAATCTGTTAACTCTCTCTCTCTCTTCTCCATAATTATCTTTTTTTTTTTTTTTCTAAACTAGGCAGCGTTTTTTTCCACTTAGCTGCCTTGTGGAAAATGTGGAAAATAATTTTCATAAATAAATATCATAGCAAATAGCTGTTGATGGAATTATGCTCCCTGAAACAATGTTCCCACATGAATAATAAAAGGTCAATGTGCGATAAAAGGACAAGGTTTAATGACTGTAAGATCTAATCATTGACCTGGCTTCTAGAGGAAAAACTCTATTAAGGAAAGATGCATGACTAGAAATTTCAACTCCCATAGCTGATCCTATGTATGCAGAAGCTTTGAGAAGACGACACACTGAGTTGTCAAAACAAAAATCACAGGAGAAATTCAGCAAGGGGAAGCTTATTAGTCGTGCTGCTGGTTTCTAATGAAAGCCAGTATAGCCAAAGTATAACTTTCGCATAACTTAACCATCTCATTCCTAGATAAGAATAGCAACCACATTAAAGTATGGCAATATAAAAATGTCTTAGGCTTTAAATCTTTATGGTTTAGCTCTGGTAAGCATCAGTCATGATGGTTTGATCTGAAAGCTTATTTATATGGCATAGCATGACACAGAAGAATAACCAATTCAGTAGCAATTTGGATGATGTTGGCCAGAATCAAAGTATATGATAAGGTGGTAGATAATATTGAAAACTAAAGTATGTACCTGCCCAGAGGAATACCATCAAAATCGGTAAGTCTGCAATAGAGAGTGGTTGTATTGACACAAAAAATACTTATTTATGAATGAGATCTATATCCTACCCTTAAGCCTAAAGTTTCAGGGTGGGTTCCATCAATTAAAAAAGCCCACAAAATATAAATGTAAAACATAAAAGAGAAAGTTGTGAAGATTAGCATTGGCACATATCTGGCCTCCCTCCACTGGCATCTCTGCAGCTTACCAGGAATAAGGAGGCAGGGAAAAGGTGACGGGAAGGTTGGTGTTGTGCAGACATGCCAGCAGGAACTCTGGATTGGCTCCATTGGTGGGACTACACAGTGCTAAGTTACCTGTCGCCTCCACCTCCCAGTAATCCACAATGATGCCAATACCAGGTGGCTGCTGCTGCCCTCCCTCCAGCTGCTCCTTCACATTGTGAAAGAAAACACACATTAGAAATGTGTGTCTTAAAGAGAAAAATATGTTTTTAAAATACGTATTTTATGGCAACATTGTGCACATTTAAAAAAAAATTTCACACTGATGTGGAAATCTGCATGAACAGACTTACATGCAAGTGACCTGGAGCACAAACAGACGAATTTGGGCATCCTTTAAGTTGAGCAATTTGATCTTTTTCCCCAACGTGTGCATTTGACATTCCGAAAAAGCTTCCACTCTCACGTGCTTTCTGGTAGTGGATAAGCAAGCATTGTGGAAATGGAATTCATCTTTGGAAAAGACCATTCTATTCATCTTTATTTTTTTCACAAAGCTAGAAGCCATTACTTTGACTTCAGGAACCATCTGCTCTGTAATTTTTAATGCTCTTACATCTGATTCCCTCGAGGTGCTCAGAACTGCCGCAGGATCCTCTTGAGGTAATTAAATCTAGTAAAACACCAAACTTCCACAGCTGGGGGACACTTCCAGGAGCAGCAAAGCAGCAGTAATGACCATCCCCACTTGCACAATGGGTCAAAGGGACAAGTACTGCATTCTGTCACTGTAGCGATTCAGAACAGTTAAGCTCATCAGGCTGATACTGCAAGAATTAGATATTCCATATAAATTCTGTAACGGGGCATCATTTTAGCAAGGTGGCTGTTAGGCATTCGACGCCTTTTCAAAAAGAAACACACAGACACATATGGATAGGGTGAGTATTTAAGGGAAGGTCACAGTACATGAGGATATCCACAATTCTGCCCTTCAAATGCGGTATCGATTTTTAAGGCCTCTCAGAATACCTCTTGATTGCTGGCACACATTTCAAGAACGGCAGGGAGTCCCCAAAGCAAGTCTCCATTATTCGGCTGAAGCAAAACAACAAGACATCTTGAGCTTAGAGCCAGTAAACAGGTCTCCACCATGGTCTGCAGGAATCAATATCTGGGTTACAGTGTAATGCATATCTGGGTCATAAGTGGAGCAGCTGGAGCCACCACTGTTTTCACAGAGAAATTGTCCCAATGGCAACATGGGACTAACTAGTACAGCAGGGCCTTCTATAGATCCATATGGAGCCCCAGTGGCAATAGTAGCAGAAAATGGGCAGAAATATATTGTTTTAGAAAACATCAGGAATCAAAGGGGAGGGGAACCAGCAATAGGTTGGCAGATTTTTTAAAAAGTACTGAAAAGAAAAGAAAACAACTGGTAAATGTGGAGCAGTGACTGATCTCCCAAACAGCTAAAAAAATTAGGGTAGCTTCAAACTGGTATCCTGATATTGTGAGCCAGGCTGAAGTGATATAAACTGAGATAAGCAAACAGCAAACAACCCAAGACAGTAGCCCTTCTTACCTACAATCAACAAGGCACATAATGTGGGTTTTTTAAAAATAAAAATGATGCTGATTTACAAAATAAAAATGCCTTGTTAAAAAAGGAAGACATGTTTTGAAATCAACCATAAGGTGATGATTTTGGAAATGGCACGGGGTAGACAGAAGCATAAAATGAAACCAAAAAGAGCATTCCTTTTGAGTTATGGATGCAGTAATTAACAATATTATTTAAGATTTTGTGTAAATGGTTTCTGAGTCAAAGAGTCGGGGATGCGAGATAAATATTGTATTAAAGTCCATTGTGACATGCAAGGAACACTTGAGATATGACCCTGAAACAGTCACAGTACTTTTATGGTCCAGTTTATATTTTCAGCAAAATCAGGTGGTAGTGCTTTTGCTGGACTGTGCTACGATAGGCTACAGCTGTGAATCTACATGTTTGAATACTTCCCCGTGGGCTTTTAAATCAGTGCAACTCAAGCTATTGTATACTAGGAGTGGCTAGATCTGTCTATTCCCATTTTTCTCCATTTCTTATTTTTCCAATCTTATATTCTGTTCTCCCCATGACAATTTGTCATTTTAGTGCAAATTCCTCCTAATAAACACATTTTGCCTAATATATGCATTTTTGCAAAGCAGTTTTCTCTAATATAGTTTTGTGTGGCTTTTTTTGGCCAATATCTGTATTTGCATGGACAGTTTACCCTAATTTATGCATGCATTTTTGTACACATTACTTGACTGGAGAAGCACACCGCAAAATACGGAATTGTGCAAATTTCAAAGGATGACTTTGAGTATTTCAGAAATGTTGATTTAGTTCATTTGCCTTGAATAAACCAGTTCAACAGAAAGGGAGGAGCTGTCTGCAGTGAGGAATAGCAGGGAAGTAGAGTTGATACACCGATCCTTAGTTTTAGAATTGAGACATTACAAGCAGGTCGTCCCCCCACCTTGTTTTCTCCTTCAACAGTGAATTCTTCCAAGAAAAAAATGTTATGACTTGATTCTGCAGAATATACAAACTTGCCACCCCCACACCATTGATTTAAACATATGTTCACACTTCCCATTGAAATCAACAGGCTTAGAAGTGTTTAATTTTATAATTCAATATTGCCTAAATGTGTTTCCCACCATATATTAGACACTATTCTTTTAGCTTCTGGGGCTCAAGCTGAAATACAGGCAAATCAAAATTGTAGGGGGGTTAGCGGGGAGAGGTGAGTTTCAAGGTTTTCTTGCATCTTACTTACAAAAAAAAAAAAAGCATGAAAGTTTAATTCAATTTCTACCACTTACGTTATTTACTTTCGTCATTAGCCACAGAAGCCTGGGGAATGACAATGAACCAGCCATCATCAATTTTGTTTATAGCTCTTTGCTATTAGTTTTCACTATGTGCTTCATAAATTAGCAGAATGCTGCCATATTTAAGGTGCTTAGCTTCAAGAAAGCTTCCCAAACTAAATTGGTTCATTGAATTTAAGAAGTCATGAAAATATGTCCATGTGCCTGGTTTCTTTTTCTTTTTTCTTTTCTTTTTGGGAATATGGCTTTTTCTCTAAGTCTAAATCAAGAGTAAAACTGACAGTAACCCTTAATTGGAACTCTCTAATCATTGGAGTTCTTTAATAATGACCTTCTCTGGAAGAAAAATCAGGTCCTTAATTATATCTGTGGCTGTTTACGGTGGTTTGGGGGGGCACTTTCATTACATCAGAATTAGCACATTCTTTCCTTGGTTTATAACCACACTATTTCTTGCCCTGCTTATGGTTCATACATACATCAAGGTGACTCCCACGTTGCTTCCAATTTTGTAAAACTGCTTACACTGCTAGTCCCATCAGGTCTTACACCGCCTGAAATGAAAAGGTCGCTGACTGTAGACACTGTTCCTTTAAATTCAGGAACAGCATGCAGCGTGGGGCACCAACCCAGAATTGGTGCAGACTGCCAATGTTGTAACTGTAACCACAAGTGTAGCCTTGACGTATCCTTCAGAGATCTTGTTCCCATACAGCCTATTGATGGGTGGAGCAAGAAGAGAGATGGATGGATCACTTGGTTCCTGTTCTGTGCCGCTTTTGCATGTGGCCGTTCCTAAATCCATTCCATCCAGTTTATACATTAATCTGCGCATATGTATAGTCCATATGGAAGTTTGCGTTTAAATATATATTTAAATAGTATTTCTGAATCTATTTTCTTGCAAAACACATATTTTAAATGCACATTGCTACTGTTTTTGTAAGCTCGGCACTGCATCAGAATTATTATTTTTTGAAAAAGCATGAAATCCAAAGGCTAAATATGATCTGAACTGCACAATAGGAGGTGCAGATCAGGAGAGTTAATATCAAAATTCACAAAGATAAAATTCCTGAAGCAGCCCTGCCCAAGAACCCCTGTATGGGTGTGTATTTACCAATCCATCTCTTACAGCTTTTAAAACATTCTGGAGGAAGAAGCAGCAGTGGGTTTGTTGTTGTTTTTGTGATGGTTTTGAAGAGCAGCGAAGAGGTCAGCCTTCAAAGATCACTCCTGTCAGTCTCTGGCATCACAATGCGCTAAAAGTTATTCACTCTTCAGTCCTCCAATCGTAAAGTCCACCCAAGGATTTCAGTGCTCTTTTTGCCGTTAAAGACACATCACGGCACTTTTCAGACACGGCTTCCGACCCCTAATTGCCACAGCACCTCTTTCTCATTTGCAGGAATATAATGATACGAGGCTCACAATCTGTGGGCAACAGTTTTACTGCCAAGAGTAAGAGCATGAGTAATGGAATGAGCCTCATCTCAACTCTTGGCCCTTTGCGCCATCCACCCACGACTCCTTACCTGGGCATTCATTTCCTACAACTGCATTGCATCCCACCCAGCCAGCAGTTGTTTCCCATGTGTATTAGAGGCGCGACATCGAAGGGAGAAACTGCCCCTACCTCTTTGAGCACTACATGAGATGAGAGCTCATTTTAAATCAGAACAGAGCCATCAACACAGCTATTTGCAGCCTCAAGATGCTACACCAGAGACGTTTTATGTGCTCCTTTCCTAGCAGGGGAAATGAACAAAAATTTCAGCATTAAAGGGTGGTGTGAGTAGGTTTGCAGGTGCGTTGTTTTTTAAAGCCATTTCAGAGGCATGCAATTCTAGGGTGGCAAATAAAATCCTGCCACTTCTAAATCACTCCACTGTTATACACCAGCAATAATTTGAAATAATATGAGCCTGTCAAAATTCAAAAGCATCATCTGTAGGAATGGGAGCTAAAGGTATATAATATACCTTTCTTCCATCTGAAGGTTTCCCCTTAACTTGCTTCTTTTTTGATGCTTAACAAACCGGTACCTTTTTGCACAACACGGCGCGTGAAATGAAATGGGAACACATTTGCACTGGTATCTCTTGGGAGCCTAGGATGCTGCCTTACAGCAAGTTAGGTGCTGTGTCTATCTAGCCTAGCATTGTCTATTCTGACGGGCAGCAGCTGCTGGGATCTCACACGTACCTATTTCTTGCGGGAATGTTGTGGATACATTGATTAAATGTTATCCTCCCTTCCTCACGCTAGTGAGTCAGTAGCAGAGTACATTCCCCAGTATATAGCAGGAAGCTAGTTGGTAGATTTATTTGAATCTCTTTACTTAAGCAATCCAATCGGGCTTTGTCTAGATTGGGTTTTGTTCCTGGTAAATTCCCCTTTTTTTCCTCCTAAAAAGAATAAAGACAGAACAGTCTTCTTTAAAAGCAATTAGAAGTTTACTCACATTCAGTTCACAGTAGGTTCCCTGAAGGCAGACTTTAGCTTAGAGTTACAGAAGAGAATTTGAGTTCATCCCATATGGGAATGAGCCCATGTGCTGCTGGCTGAGAGCCAGCAGACAGCAAAATACATCAAGATGGAAGGAGGAGGAGGGGGGTGGGGAAATGGCTATGTGACCAGCCCTTTATGGGGTCTTGCAGCATCACACCCATCTACCTGTTTACACGCGGGGGGGGGGGATGCTCCAGACCAGGTGTGACAGGAAGTCCTCCTGGCTGGAGCAACATTCCCCTGTGTGTCCATTCTGGGCAAACAGGAAATTTACTGCTTATGCTACATCCCACATTTCTCATGCCATAAAAACATGAGAAGAACACCATTAGATTAAGCCAATGGACCATCTTAACAAGCATCGTGTCCTCACAGTGGGCACCCAGATGCCAATGGAAAGCCCACGGGCAGGACCTGAGGCCCTTCTACCTGATCTTTTCAACAGGAGATGCCAGAGATATAACCTGGCATAGTCTGCATGCAAAGCAGGTTGTCTTACACCAAGTTCTAAATTCAGAGGCCATCAAAGATTCAGGGGCTCAGGCCACAATACACTCATTCTGCATTTGTAAGAAACTGATCATTTAGTGGGGCAACATCTACACTTCGGTACCCCCTGCCTACTTACATCAGGCAGGTGCCTTCACTGTATTCTATCCATCACCTCCTAAAAACATGGTAGTTTAGTCAAGCCTATCCAGGCATGTAAAATTTTAGCATGTGTTTTAATCTGGTTCTTAGCTTGTGGCATTAAAGCATGCTAGAGAAAAAAGCTTTCCATTGTTTAGGAACAGATAGCCAGTTCAAGTAAAGCATCCCTTTCTTACAAACGGAATTTGATAAAAAACCAACAACCTGGCCAGGGCAATGGTTGTGCAATACATATCAATAATAAAACAGCTAATCTAACAATGAACTATATAGATGACGATAACTTCAGACAAATGTAGTATTTGACAACTGAACGTGTTTCAGCCGAGTAGGTCATCCTCAGTGGTGCCATCAACAATGTGTATCATCGGCGGGCTAGAAATTAACACAATCTAACATTCAAGAGCTCAAGTCTAAAGATAGACATATAATCTCATTTGTACTGAATTCATTTTCTTTTCCCTAAATTAACTTTGCTGAAAAGTAGCCTTTACAAGATGGCTGTGCAGGGGGAGGCGGGTATGAACAATACAAATATAAATTAGTCAGTCGAGAAATCCTGACTTTCTCCTGGAAGAAATGCTGTGACGGCTAGTAATAATTCCCCAAGGTGAATCTAGGAATATAATGCACTGACTGATGTATAATAGCTGTCTCGCCTGTGAAAAGTAAAGAGCCATTTATGGAATTTTAGCATGCAGGGAGACTAACATGTCTATTAAAGGAAAAATGTCAGCTCTGGGTCTCTCATCAGGGACTAATTTAAATGCAATTTTGCTAAATTAGATACAGAAAGAGCCAGAGGAGGAAGGAAGGCCAACTGTAAACTCAGATAATATAGCAATTCTTGGGCAACAGCAATTCATTTTGCTAGACTCCAGTGACTGGTGGGGTCAGTAAATCGGTTATCACCTTCCTTCACCTCATGTTCTCTAAAAACAAGTTCAAGCTAAACACATGGTAATGATATCTTGCAGGCTGGGTGGCAGGTACTACGCTGCATAATCAGATTAACTTTTTATGTAAAGCGAATTTTGTAGAACATGAAAGGCAGACAGAGGCACAAGTTGCTTTCCCCCCGAAAGAAACACCATTCATTAAGGAAACAAATTAATCCTGTGTTGCTGCTTCGGGCTGTCACAGTACAGACAGAGGTAGTTCTACAAGAGACCGTGTCTGTATGGTAGATAGCTCAGGGGTGCCTTGGTCAAAATACTACAGCACAGGTAATTTAAAGGGCTGTAGCTCAGAGGTAGTGCATCTGCTCTGCATTAAGAAGTGATGCCCCCAACGTCACTAGGTAGGGCTGTGAGAGACCCCTGCCCAAAATACCAGAGAGCCACATCCATTCAGTGTAAATCAGCATTTACCAAACTTGGGTCTCCAGCTGTTTTCGGATTATAATTCCCATCATCCCTGACCACTGGTCTTGATGGGAGTTGTAGACCAAAAACAGCTGGAGACCCAAGTTTAGGAAACACTGGTGTAAACAGTACTGAGTTAGACGAATCAACAGTCTGACTTCAGGCAGTTTCCCCCATGAAGCGTAGTGGATAGCCTTGAGCAAGATACTCTCTGAACCTGGCCTACCTAGCAGGACTGTTGTGGGGTGAAAATGTATAATATAATTTCATCTGTGCCAATCTGAGGTCCTTGAAAGGAGGACAGGAGAGATAGCAATGAATAAGCAGCTAAAATAACGCCTCTAGGGAGCTGTATACCTTGCTTTGCAGCAGCACTGGTGCCAATAGCAAAATCAACACTGGGAACAAGGATATGGCATCACTCTGATGGGCTACATTTTATATATATATATTTTTACAAAAATTAAGGTATTTTAAGGCCACACTTGAAAGGCAAGCTTCACAAAGTGGCTCACGTCATATAAACACGAAATATACAAGTGCAACATTTGATAAAAGTATCATAAATCATCATTTGGTTTTATGTCCACAAGTTGCTTTGCAGAGGGAGAAAGCGGGGGGCGGGGGGAGGTATGTGTTTTAAAAAGAAAAACTAAATAAATAAATAACAGAAGTTGTATTTCTCAATTTGGAAATCAGAAATGTATGTTACAAAGAGAAAATGCCTTTTGAATTACAACAAAGGGTTATAAAGCAAATAACTGCATGTGGGTTCAGTGTGAGAGACAGGAAAAAATGTATCACTAATAATTTACAAAACAAAGGCTACACCAGAATGTTATAATTCAATTTATCATTCTAAAGTTGAACAACACACCCAATGTTCTGTTAATCTATTACCAACTTGACGTCCTTCCCTAACTCGCATGTAATTTGTCCATTTTGTCATTTTGTCTATCTGCCACATTTCCCCCAAGCATTTCTTTTCCCAATTAGCTTCCAAGTTTATCCTGATGCTGCAACAGGGATTAATAATAAATTTCAAGTAATACATTCTGCCTCGCTCTTTCAGATCACAAAGAAGAATTGTGAAACAGTCCAGAGGTACTCGATAATCCATAATTTCTTCAAGGAAGTGGATTAACGTTTGCCACCAAATACGTAAATTTTTTTATAAAAATATAAAAATCAAGGTAGGCAAAGCCATTTCTCCTTAGACAAATGAGTACACATTCACTCCTTAAGGCAGGGTGTGGGGAGGCTACCCTGTGGCTCTCCAAATGCTATACATCTCCCTGATGACTGGTCAAACTGGCAGGGGCTGATGGGAACTGGAGCCCAACAAGATCTGAAGACATCTGCTGGGTGGGCTCCCAGGGGTTTCAATGTCCTCTCAAGGTTATGACATGTGCAGGGAAAGTACACTGACTCATTGTACTCTGTATGTATGGAAGCTTGTTTACTGTGTAGGTTGAAATCATGGGATTGTTCTTCCATTACTCCACATTAGTTGGGGCACTCAGTTCATAGGTAATGCAGAGGCATCATCAGTGCACAATGCTCTGGTAGGTTTGGCCATGGAAGCTGTGCAATTGTCTGTCAGTGCCACGATGTTGTCTCTTGCTTCTGCTGAGATTGTTTTGTTTACTGCTTTGCTGCTGGGTGTGCATAGAACTTCAATAACATTATACCATGGGTCAGTAAACTAAGGCCCGCAGGCCCAACTGCCTTCTAAATCCAGCCCACGGACAGTCCAGGAATGGACGCGTGGATCACCAGTGCGTGGATCTCCAGCGTGCACGTTCCTTCCCTCTCCCTCACACAGCGCCGCCACCTCCTCCCTCCTTCTGGCTTCTCCCTGCCCTGCCTAGAGGAGGAAGGGGGCCACCACCTCCTCCCTCCTACTGGGTTCTCCCTGCCCTGCCTAAAGGAGGAAGGGGTCTGGGCTTTGTTGGTGCCAGCCCCTCTCTGGAGCCCTTCTGTGCACTGCTCATCGTCCCACCGCCAGCCCCTGCTGCTCGCAAGACACAGGAGCTGTGGTTGGCTGAGCGCCCCTCTTGAGTGACTGCCATTTAAAGCAGCCCCTCTCTGGAGCCTTTTCACACACTGCTCATCATCCCTTGTTCTTTTTTTCCCCCTTCAAAATATAGTCCGACCCCCCACAAGGTCTGAGGGACAGTGGACTGGCCCCCTGCTGAAAAAGTTTGAGGACCCCTGCGTTATACCAATGCAGTGCCAGCATTAGCAGCCTGGTCATAGAGGTTGCAGTGCTAGTGAGCTCCTATCTATCAGAGAAGAAGCAAGCTCGAAAACTCAGTTTCATTTACCTTCTTTGTTTCAATTAGAAAAGAAACTCATTCATTCCATTTAAGAATCAGAGCCTCTAATCAGTTCAGCTAGTTAAATACTTTTAATCAGAGAAGAACCAATTCATTAATTAACTTTGAAGTGAAGATGGAATATAGAAAGAATGATACTTCACTCACAGCTCTGAACATCCAATCAATTCCTCCAAAATAGTTCATCAGAATACAATCAATCAATTCCTAAACCAATTCATTTGGTCGAAAGCATATCACTCTCAAATAATCAGTCTGATGTTCTTTGAAGGCTGAATCAGTCAACCAGCTAGAACAGGGATGGGGAACCTGTGGCGCTCCGTAAGTTGCTGGACTCCAACTCCCAACCATTGGTGAGGGGCAATGAGAGTTGTAGTCCAGCCATGGTGCCATGGTGGAGGCACTGTGCTACCTTCCTGGCAGATAGTTCACTTTTGCTTACTGGAGGAAGAGGGGTAAAGTCAAAGAGAGGTCTGCACACTTCAAATACACAGTTCAAATACACCAACAGAGCCAATCCAGTACTCCTGCTGTTGCATTTGGTTTCATATCCTGGCTTCAAGCTTATCCTTAGCCACAGTTTAAGTATTTTAATTGCATTAAATGTCCACACTGATTTTTACTTGCATTTACTTGCTTCTTTTGTTTTTTGTAGTGTATAGAATTAAAATTGCAATACAATAAACTACAATATAGAAGATATATAAGAAGCAATAATAGTACAATTAAAAATCATACAATATCTAGCACAGTGCATTACAACAGGTAGGTAAATCATTAAGTGGTCTACCAAGACCCTCAGCAGTTTTCAAGTCCATGGCAGAAAAGTTTGGGAACCACTGGGCTAGAGCACTGAGTCTATGGAGGTCTTAATTTGAATCACTGTTTGCCAGATTGCAATCTCCCCACTTAATGTATTCCCCAGGGTTATTTTAAACATAAGCAGAAACCGTAAGCATTTTGTATTCTGATAGACACCATAGGAATTATTAAAAAATATATCTAACAATCTCTCAGCTATCTATGGCTGACTCCAAACAAATATTTTCCCTCTTCTTGTATACAGAGCCTCCTGGTTTTCAGAAGGATCATAATCTTGCATTTATCAACAGCCCTGCCATGGAAGTGGTTACAAGCAGAGAAGCAAGGAAGGGGGAAAACATTTTGGACAAAGAGTATGATTTACAAATGGCCATACACACACAAAACAGAAACTCCAGCCTCCAGCTGTAAGAAAGAAATACACTAAAACAGCCCCTTGCACAGAAACATGCTCCTTAATGAAGCTGGGGGAGAATGCATATTATTAAGGAACAGAACTGCACAGCAAGATATGCTTTGTGGACTGCCATTGGGCATGGAGCAACATTCTAGAGGGAAACGAGATGTCATGTTGCCAATCTGTAGGCGGTTCGTTTTAATTGGCTTGTAATAAACGTTGTGCCAGAGCTCCAGGATGTAAATGGGGAAAAAGAGGAAGGTTATTTTAATGCAGTCCACATGACAGAATAAATGAGGAAAACTGACTGAACTAGACAGAAACATGTAGGCAGGCATTAAGGTAATCAGATACATTTGGAAACTGGTAGGGATCCCTCACCTTTTGGTTCTTTTCCTTGGGAGTGAGCATCCCTGCAGATTGGATTTAATGATAATACTCTTACCTCTTTTCAGGATATCAGGTGTGGTGATGCATAAAGCAGTAACTCAGCACAACATTTCCATGGACTAGAATTCTCCAAAACTGTCAGCCTGGAAAGGGTCATAGAGTGATATGATTCAGCCCAGCTGAACCAAAGGTATAGTCTCCACGCTACAGTAATCCCTCTCCTACCATGGATAAACGGAGCAGTTATTCATAAAACCCCAGTGAAGTAGATTATCAATATATCATTTTACAGTCAGAGGACTCACTGTCCTGTCCTAGAATGGCAAAAAGGTTGGATCAGAAGTTAGGTCTGCTTTTTTAATTGTTATGATTATTCATTACCAGTGGCACTCAAGGGTATCACCGTTATACTTTTGCTTAGGAATACAGGAAGCAGATTTGTACCAAATCAAACCACTGATCCTTCCAGCTTAATATTGCCTGTCTCTAAGGTTCTCTCTGGGATTTCCTCCAGCTCTCTGGGATTCCTTTCACAACTCTACCTGAGGGTGCTGCAGTCTGAATTTTGCATGTACACCATGTGGTCTACCGTTGTTTTTCTTCACCTCTGAATTTATCATAGATTCCTATTCAACTAAAAAGGGACATTTTGCAAATGCAAGATAAATCTTACAATAGCTGGGGTGGCTCATAACAGCACCAATCCTATACCTTTGAACTCAACAAACTGAAATGTATCACCTTGCTCTGACAATTACACTATTGGAGGAATGGTGAATGTATGGCTCTACAGATGTTGCTGGACTATAACTCCCATCATCCCTGACCAGTGGCAATACTGGCCAGAGCTGGTGGGACACAGGTTCCCCATCCCTTCACTACCTATTTTCTAAGGCTGGTAGACTGGGAGGAATCCCAGGAAGTCATGAGTTATAAAATAAGGAAATTCCCCCCTTTTTTTCTTTTCTTTTTTTCTCAATCAATAAGAGAAATGTGATTCCTAACCCTTGACAGGAATTCAAAGGATGTTACCAATTTCAGGCCAGTTAATGATGCTGCTCCAAGCTGCTCAGTCAATTTATGGATGCTTCTACCGCACCAAAGCCTGCCGCTTGGCAGTTGGGGGGAGATGTTGGCTTTGCTAGTGGCTTTGTTCACTGGCTGCTTGCCTCTTGGCTTAAGTGCCCAAGCAACAGAGATGCTTGGCTTCCCGTCTCTTCCCTTTTTCTGAAATCAAAGCTAGCAGCTCAAAATTTTAATCAAATTTTTAACATTTACAGCAGTCTCACCTGAACATAATTAAACCACTGAAAATCCCAGCAACATCGGGTGCTGTAAGCATCCTAAATTGCTAGTGCTTCAGCATATTCAGATTCACCCCACACTGATGTATACAATGCACCTGAATTTTATAGACGTGGGTCCAAGTCAAGCAAAGACTAATGTGGACTAATTTTTTTTTGAAGAAGTACCCACTGAGTTGAATGTCTACCCCTTTCATGAATAATTTGTGGCATTTCTTTAAAGAAGGTCTGAGACTCAGTGTACATGATTAGCATGCTAAAGGTCGCCACTCCAATCCTTGAGATCTCTAGGAAAAGACTTCTGTCTGAAACCCTGGCTAGCTGTCACCATTCAGTATAGACCAGAGTTTGTCAGTCTGGTCCCTATAGCCCACTAGTGGGCGTTTCAGGATTCTAAGCGGGCAGTAGGGGGTTCTATGGCACAAGCCGAATCCTCCTTCCATCGAGCACTGGTGGGCGGTAAGGAAATTTTACCATCAAGAAAGATGCATTAGTGGGTTGTAGGTATAAAAAGGTTGACTACCCCTGGTGTAGACCGATCTTCCCAGATCTGATGCCTTTCAGATGTTATTAACTATAATTCCCTGACCACTGGCCATGCTAGCTTCAACAGCTGGTGCAAGTTGAAGCCCAGAACATCTGGAGGGTGGGGGGTTAGGGAAATCTGGTGTAGACAATACTGAGCTTTAAGTGGACCAATGGCCAGAATGAATATACATGTGCTTTGCATTAAAATATTCCAGGTTGTATCTCTTGCATTTCCAAGTGGGGTTGGGGAAGACTCTTGTCTGAAACCCTGAAGAGCCACTGTGTAGACAATACTGAGACAGAAGGACCAGTGTGTGATTTTGGTATAAGGCAGCTTCTTGTGGCCATCCAGTGCCATGACTGTACAAATTTGAGCAGTCCTAGCAATAGCTCTGTGGATTTTGCTGACCCTTAAGCCCAGCAGTGGCTCATCCTTGCTTCCAAGCTGCTTCTATTGGCCCCAACTTTAGTCTGAACTGAGCCACTCACACACCACAGACAAGGAGCCAACCATTACCTGACTGTAAAGAAAATCCAGCAAGTGGTGAGCTTTCATCTCATCATTTGTTTGAGGAATGTCAGAGCATTCTTATGATTGGTCATTGCTCCAGAAAGATGACCCCATTATCATGATTTCACTGTTTCAGATTCAATCATTGGCACAAGGTGGAACATATTCAGCCAGTGGGAATTCTTGGTTGAAATCAATGGGACTTGTGTGATGGATGATTTGTCTCACTGATTTCAGTTCAGTTCAGTCTGGATCCATCCCCACATGACGGTGGAATCTTGCACAATAAACGTTGCACATTCCGCATACCACGCAACTGTCCCTTGGAATTGGTTTTACACAGCAATCCTGAGCACTTTTTGGAAGCAAGCTTCATTGAAAATGAATCCTATGAGATTATAAGCCAAACTAGACATATTATGAGGGAGGGGTGCATATTTTGTGTCTTCTGCATAATGCCCATTAAAGGAAGGGTGATAAAGAACCAGACAGAGAGTTTCTCTGCTCTCCCTACACCTACACATACACATGCACACATGCATCAGTCAACAAAGTGGAGTAGGGCAGGGAATATCAATGCCTTGTTTCATACATATTACCATGGGGGGGCGGGGGCAGAATGCAGAGATACAGCTATCTGTGGCAGCCACATGTCCCTTGCAGAATATAGTTTTACCCACATGTCAGTTTCAGTCCTCAGCTGATCAGCTGTGCTACTGTATGGGGTCCTATTTACACCAGGCAAACACAGTCAAGGGGAGAGGTGTGTGGCTGAAGAGGACATATCAGCTGGGGAAAATCCCAAGGGCCAGATTGAAAGACCTGGAGGGCCACAATTGGTGCCTGGGCTTGAGATCCCCTACCCCTTAAGTATCCACATCTCTGAAAGTGACTAGGGTAGAATACAGAAGGAAATGTCTCATTGCAGAGTTCCCCTCCCCCAACATAACATGTGATATAGTACATAATTAAAGAAGAAGAAGAAGAAGAAGAAGAAGAAGAAGAAGAAGAAGAAGAAGAAGAAGAAGAAATCTTAATTTATTTTGCTATATCATGTCAAATATAATATCCAGCTCTGGACCCATTATTTGCTGAGATACAATTGCCTGCAAAGATTTGCTTTTCTTTAAAGAAGAAGAAGAACTAAAATGTTAGTTTCTCACCGTTCCTCTCAATTTCTGAAAAAAACAGAAGGGATGTTTCACATGAATGGAATCAGAGCATGGCATCTGCCTGCCAAGCACATCTGCCTGTTCTAGAAAACTAGCAGGCAATCTGACTGGGACTAAGAAGAACTCCTGCTATGCAAATTTAGGGGGAGAGAAATAGCTTAACTCAGCATGCACTGGATTCAGCATCCCTCTTGCCTGCCCTGCTGGGATCAGTTCCAGCGTCTACCAGCAGCTTCCACTTCCAGCAGAGCCTCCAAATATACAAAATCATTTTACCATCCTGTAAAATTAACTGTACCTGCTAATTTTTTATTTATTGCAGCTATGAAGAACACCAGTCAAATATTCTGGCTCCTCAAGATTTGTGGGAATGTGGAGAGTCTTTGTTGAATTATAGACCAGACTGGTATCTGTTCCACAGGCAAAGCAGGCAGAGATATCACAGTACAACATCTCCCTATCACTTTTGTCCCCATGTGGGGGAAGCAGCGCCTGTAGATTGTTGCTCACATAACTTTTTTATAGTTCAAGATGATGGCTCAAGGCAAAGCTTGTCCATTGGCGGTGGAGGGGGGGCATTTCACCTAAATGATTGTGCTGATCAAGTAGTCCTTTAAAATAATAATTATGGTTATGCAAGGGTAAACAACCTATGGCATAGGTGCCACTGGCAGCAAGTGTTAAAGGTACTCTTGATTTGGAGAGTAAGAGGCTGCTGTCCCATTCTGGCCTTCTGACAAAGGCAGAGGAGCTGTCCAGCAATGCTAGTAGTTGGGGGGGGCGGTAGTACTGGGCAGGAGAGGAGCTGTCCAATTTGCCTCTAATAGCTTCTTTTAGGGGACGCGGGTGGTGCTGTGGGTTAAACCACAGGGCCTAGGGCAGGGGTCAGCAACTTTTTCAGCAGGGGGCCGGTCCACTGTCCCTCAGACCTTGGGGGGGGCGGGCTATATTTTGAAAAAAAGAAGAAGAATGAATTCCTATGCTCCACAAATATCCAGAGATGCATTTAAAACAAAAGCACACATTCTGCTCATGTAAAAACACCCCACAAATAACCCAGAGATGCATTTTAAATAAAAGGACACATTCTACTCATGTAAAAACACACTGATTCCTGGACCATCTGAGGGCCGGATGTAGAAGGCGATTGGGCCTGATCTGGCCTCCGGGCCTTAGTTTGCCTACCCATGGCCTAGGACTTGCTGATCAGAAGGTCGGCGGTTGGAATCCCTGCGACGGGGTGAGCTCCCATTGTTCAGTCCCCTGCCAACCTAGCAGTTCGAAAGCACGCAGTGCAAGTAGATAAATAGGTACTGCTCTGGCGGGAAGGTAAACAGTGTTTCCGTGTGCTGCTCTAGTTCACCAGAAGCAGCTTAGTCATGCTGGACACATGACCCAGAAGCTGTACGCTGGCTCCCTCAGCCAGTAAAGCGAGATGAGTGCTGCAACCCCAGAGTCGTCCACGACTGGACCTAATGGTCAGGGGTCCCTTTACCTTTACTAGCTTCCTTTAACTGTGCACCCATTAACCACTCCGGCATCCTGGTGCTACCTTTCCTGATCTGTCATCATGGCTGAGCTCTTATTGGTGTGGTTTTGAACAATCCCCAAGCATACATCTGGGTCTCTCCCTTTACCCCCCACCAATCCTCTTATTCTTGGGACATGACAGAGGTGTATAAAAGTATGAATGGGGGAATAGAGATGAAGTGGCTGGAAAGAAGGTTCTCTCTGACACACATAATACTAGACCCTTAAACTACCCAATAAAGCTGAGTGTTGGAAGATGCAAAAGAAATACTTATTTGCACAACACCTAGCTAAACTATGGAATTCTATCCCACAAGGTGCAGAGATGGCCACCAGCTTCAAAGAGGAATAGACGAATTAATGAAGTGTAAGGCTTTCAGTAACTACTAGCCACAATGGCAATGTTCTATCTCCACCGCTAGAGACGGTAAGCCTCTGAATACCAGCTTCTGGGAATCAAAAATAGGAAGACTGGGGTTGCACTTAGGCACTGCTTGTGGACTTCCCATTGTCCAGAACCCCATCACAAAATATGCAAACAGAGGCTCTCATTCAGGCAAGCAACAGTACAGGCTTAACAGCCAACACAGGGTTCAGGAGTTTAGGAACAGGACAAGAAGTTGAGAAGTTTTCTACCAAGGCACTCTATTCCACAGGAAGTTCTGGGGCGATGGTATCCCTGCTCCCCTTTCCAAAGCAGCTGAAGTTAGGACAGAAATAAGAGAACCCCCTCTCCTACAATTAGGGAGGTGAGGTGAGGTGTGAATATTCTCCGGAGAATATTCTCTGCTAGAAAATTTTCTGGAGAATAGTCTCCGCAAACTGTAAATTATGTGTTGTCTACACAGCTGCTTTAAATGTACACGCCTCAATAATCGAGAATATTCTCCAAAAGATTATTCTCGAGAATTTAACATCACTACCTCCAACCCAGTTTCCCACCAATCCACATTTTATCCAATGGTGTGATGTGAATTAATTGTTTCCTTCTCGTTCTAAAGCTGTACTGTGGTTTTAATTTATTGGATGGTTGGGGTGTGGGTGGGTGTAGTTTTAATACATATTAACTCCAGAGCAGATTGTGGTGAACAAGGAAGGGGTGGGAAAATAACCATTGTGCAAAGGAAAGTTCTTGTGCTAACAGAAACAGAGACTTAGCATTACTTTGGATACAGGCCTATGCCATTATTACCAAATCATCCAACCTGCTTATGATCATCTTCTTTGGTATTCTCATAACATTAGTGATTTAAAGGTACTTCATTAGTCATTTGACCAAGTCCTTTTTGCCTAGTCAAATGCCTATCTCTAAATAATTATCCTTTATATAATGCTTTAAACCTCTCAAAGCTCTTTGTATATATTATCATGAAATATGTGGTATTATTATCCCCATATTACAGGTGGTGGACTGCGCCAAAAGATAAC
This sequence comes from Podarcis cretensis, assembly GCF_951804945.1. NCBI lineage: Eukaryota > Metazoa > Chordata > Lepidosauria > Squamata > Lacertidae > Podarcis > Podarcis cretensis. The sequence continues at coordinate 81,929,193 of NC_137174.1, read as the reverse complement.
TTCATCAGAAATTCACCTTGGGTGCATTGTGGAAAACAGAGTCGCACAAAAGCATTTGCGGCTAATGGCAGGTTTATGGCCCCTTTCCCCATTTATCACTGGTGTCTAATGTAATTATTATTAACTGTATTTTTCCCTTATGAAACTGGCTTCACTAAATTATACACAAAGGAGGCAGACAATGCATTGTAATATATATCACAATGCTGACAACGATGTAGCAAATCATTTGTGTACTGTTCAGAAAATGAATCTTTTAAATGCAGGGTGGATTCTTCAAAACGGCACGTGCACAATTCTTTAGAACAACTATGGTCAATGTTATATATCAAATAAACAATATTTGAATGCTCTCTCCCTGCATTCTGCCATAGCACACGGCAGTGCATGTGCCTTTGAAAAAAACACAGGCCAGGCTTTGTGTATTTCTTGATTTCAAGATTGACCCCAATGTCCGTGGGTTTCTGAGCAGTGGAAGTTTACACACATTGACCTCTGTACATGTAGGCTTCCACAGAAGCTGGAACATTACTGCTGTCAAAGGTCATTTACATGCATTTAAGTTCTAACTGAATTGTCACAGATTGTACCGTACTCTTCCATTCTATTTCCATTTAACTCCAACCTCATTTTCCCCCCTTTACTTCCATGCTGAGATGATAGATAGATAGATAGATAGATAGATAGATAGATAGATAGATAGATAGATAGATAGATCTGGCTCACTGGGTGGGGTGGAGATGCTGGGATAAATTAAAGGAGGCAACATGGCTCTGTATACTATTTGCTGGGGAACCACAGCAAAGAAGGCTATTGCACTCGTATTCTGCTTGTGGGCTTCCATTAAGTATCTGGTTGGCCACCATAGGAATAGAATGCTTGACTAGATGGATCTTTGGTCTGATCCAGCAGGGCTATACTTATCTTCTTATGACTGCTTGTAATGATATGGTAGAACCATTCACATGCAATGTACTCAGCACTTCAGCTCTCCATTGAGCTACAAGACTGGAGAAATACTTCTTAATCAAAACATCTCAACCTTGGAACCTCTTTTAATATTGATTTTTAATTTTGATTGAAGAGGTGATACCAATGAGGTATGGATTCAATATACCAATGGACACAATGCAGTTAGCATTATACAGCTGAGGGCATTTCAGGTCACGGAAATGAACATGGATTTGAAAGCTTTGTTAGAAAACTGCACGGAGCCGAAATGGTAGCAATGATTAAAAGATATGACCCTTTTCTAAATGGGATTCCTCGGGACTGTAAAGCACTCAGAAACTAAGCTGATGACCCAGAAAATGAGCTCAAATTAAGACGTATCTGGAAGCTGGAAGTGGGAGGCTGCACTTAGCAGTTCATCAAGAAGCTCGAGAAACCAGATTTTACAGAAAACACAAGGTTGATGCTGAAAACAGAACACAGGAAAGGTTCAGAAAAGGGGAACCAAAATGATGGAGCAACTCCTAAACTATATGAAGTACTTCTCTCTCTTTTTGGCCTGTGTTGAATCTTCCAACATTGAGCTTCACTGGGCGGCCACAGGCTCTACCCTCTCTGGAATCTGAATGATGCCCACCCTGGACCTTGTTGCTGGCCACTGGCAATCTTCATCTGAGGACTCTGAGGCCTTACCTCGGACAAGCCATGTGTTTTGTTTTGGCCACCCTCCCCAATTATCTAGGGATAATTCAAAATATGGCATGTGGTCATCAACATACCATGCCATGAATTCCCCTCTCCCCCAAAGTGTTTTTGTTTTTATTGCCTTTGGTAACCAAAGGCAATATTATCCTCCTATGGTGTGGTCTGAAGGATACATGAGACCACCACCTCACTAAAGGTAACCAGGTCTGCACCAGGTCAGTGTCTAGAGGGATCCATATATACCTCCCCTCAGGTTCCATGAGAGAAGAAAGATAGAATATAAATCTAAGAAAAGATATGGAGTACTGTCAAATATTGGTCAACTAGTAAAGCACCCTCTCAAATCGTGCATGATTTACTAACAAGATACAGATGGATTTTTTTTTTTTCCTAAATGAAGTATACTAAATATAGTTCCTGGGTTCTCAAATCTGTCAACAACCTGCCTTTTAGAATTAAAGTTAATAGACACCTAATCAGTCTTATCTGCCCTTCAGCTTTGTATTTTAACACATTACAATAATGCTGCACACACTAGAGGTCAATAATGGTGCAAAGTGAAGTTTCAGCAGAACATGGTGGTTCCTAGTTTTCACTCCTCCAATTTAAATTTAGACATAGGGTAAATCTTATGAAGATCCTATCCTAATGCCTTTAAGCCTTAAAGTTTAAGGCTTCACAAATCCCACATCATCAAAATAAAAGCCTTTGTTCTCCACATTTATATTTATATTTTCTACCAGTTGAAAAGAGAAGTCTTACCACCTACCCTACAAAAAGAGGAGTGAAGTCTTCATTCAAAGAGCCCCCTGAAGGGCTAAAAGATATTTTTTTTCCAAGCCAACTTTTGTGACAGTCAACAAAAAAATGTTTTTCCCCCAGTGGAAACTGAACAATAACTGACAAAGCAGTAATGCATGAAAGTATATATATTAGCATTTTCAAACTTCTGGCATTTTGAATGCAGTCCATAAGGTAATAAATACTATTAGCAGCAATGCACCACGGGGCTATTGCTCATGCCTTCATCATGTGGAGTTGCTGCAGGGGATGGAAAAGCTGCCAGTATAACTTAGAGGTGCTCTGAAGCTTTTTTATGCTATACTGCAGCCAAAAATTTACTTGCGTCCTCCGCTGGAGTCATTCACACAATGTTGTTGTTGTTTAGTCGTTTAGTCATGTCTAACTCTTCGTGCCCCCATGGACCAGAGCACGCCAGGCACTCCTGTCTTCCACTGCCTCCCGCAGTTTGGTCAGACTCATGTTTGTAGCTTCGAGAACACTGTCCAACCATCTCGTCCTCTGTCGTCCCCTTCTCCTTGTGCCCCCCATCGTCCCTGGGTCTTTTCCAGGGAGTCTTCTCTTCTCATGAGGTGGCCAAAGTACTGGAGCCTCAGCTTCACGACCTGTCCTTCCAGTGAGCACTCAGGGCTGATTTCCTTAAGAATGGATGCGTTTGATCTTCTTGCAGTCCATGGGACTCTCAAGAGTCTCCTCCAGCACCATAATTCAAAAGCATCAATTCTTCGGCGCTCAGCCTTCTTTATGGTCCAGCTCTCACTTCCATACATCACTACTGGGAAAACCATGGCTTTAACTATACGAACCTTTGTTGGCAAGGTGATGTCTCTGCTTTTTAAGATACTGTCTAGGTTTGCCATCGCCTTTCTCCCAAGGAGCAGGCGTCTTTTAATTTCATGACTGCTGTCACCATCTGCAGTGATCATGGAGCCCAATAAGGTAAAATCTCTCACTGCCTCCATTTCTTCCCCTTCTATTTGCCAGGAGGTGATGGGACCAGTGGCCAAGATCTTCATTTTTTTGATGTTGAGCTTCAGACCATATTTTGCGCTCTCCTCTTTCACCCTCATTAAAAGGTTCTTTAATTCTTCTTCACTTTCCGCCATCAAGGTTGTGTCATCTGCATATCTGAGGTTGTTGATATTTCTTGAGGCAATCTTAATTCCAGTTTGGGATTCATCCAGCCCAGCCTTTCGCATGATGAATTCTGCATATAAGTTAAATAAGCAGGGAGACAATATACAGCCTTGCCGTACTCCTTTCCCAATTTTGAACCAATCAGTTGTTCCATATCCAGTTCTAACTGTAGCTTCTTGTCCCACATAGAGATTTCTCAGGAGACAGATGAGGTGATCAGGCACTCCCATTTCTTTAAGAACTTGCCATAGTTTGCTGTGATCGACAGAGTCAAAGGCTTTTGCATAGTCAATGAAGCAGAAGTAGATGTCTTTCTGGAACTCTCTAGCTTTCTCCATAATCCAGCGCATGTTTGCAATTTGGTCTCTGGTTCCTCTGCCCCTTTGAAACCCAGCTTGCACTTCTGGGAGTTCTCGGTCCACATACTGCTTAAGCCTGCCTTGTAGAATTTTAAGCATAACCTTGCTAGAGTGTGAAATGAGTGCAATTGTGCGGTAGTTGGAGCATTCTTTGGAACTGCCCTTCTTTGGGATTGGGATGTAGACTGATCTTCTCCAATCCTCTGGCCACTGCTGAGTTTTCCAAATGTGCTGGCATATTGAGTGTAGCACCTTAACAGCATCATCTTTTAAAATTTTAAATAGTTCAGCTGGAATATCATCACTTCCACTGGCCTTGTTATTAGCAGTGCTTTCTGAGGCCCATTTGACTTCACTCTCCAGGATGTCTGGCTCAAGGTCAGCAACCACACTACCTGGGGTATACGAGACATCCATTTCTTTCTGGTATAGTTCCTCTGTGTATTCTTGCCACCTCTTCTTGATGTCTTCTGCTTCTGTTAGGTCCTTTCCAGTTTTGTCTTTTATTACGGTAATCTTTGTACGAAATGTTCCTTTCATATCTCCAATTTTCTTGAACAGATCTCTGGTTTTTCCCATTCTATTGTTTTCCTCTATTTCTTTGCATTGCTCATTTAAGAAGGCCTTCTTGTCTCTCCTTGCTATTTTTTGGAAATCTGCATTCAATTTCCTGTATCTTTCACTATCTCCCTCGCATTTTGCTTGCCTTCTCTCCCCCGCTATTTGTAAGGCCTTGCTGGACAGCCACTTTGCTTTCTTGCATTTCCTTTTCATTGGGATGGTTTTAGTTGCTGCCTCCTGTATAATGTTATGAGCCTCCATCCATAGTTCTTCAGGCACTCTGTCCACCAAATCTAAATCCTTAAACCTATTCTTCACTTCCACTGTGTATTCATAAGGGATTTGACTTAGATTGTATCTTACCGGCCCAGTGGTTTTTCACACAATACACAATTCACACAATACACAGAGGCAAACCTAAGCTTGCAACCGAGTGCACAGTCATCAGAGAAGGCGTGTTCAGGGGTTCAGTTGTCCATGTGGAAGCTCAAAGTGTGGAGGTGGGCAGAGCTTGGGAGGTGCTATGGGGCAGCAGAGCAGAATGGCTGGGAGCACCATGGGCTCCTCAATTCCATCAGGATCTGGCATGGTTTGGCAGTCTTAGGTGGAAGAGGAGGAGGAGGAAGCAGAAGAAGGGGAAGAAGAAGAGGAGGAGGAGTTTGGACTTGATATCCCGCCTTTCACTCCCCTTAATAAATCTCAAAGTGGCTAACAATCTTCTTTCCCTTCCTCCCCCACAACAAACACTCTGTGAGGTGGGTGAGGTTGAAAGACTTCAGAGAAGTGTGACTAGCCCAAGGTCACCCAGCAGCCACATGTGGAGGAGCGGGGACGTGAACCCGGTTCACCAGATTACGAGTCCACCGCTCTTAACCACTACACCATGCTGGGAGGGGAATCTTGAAGGCTGTCACCCAGAGATGGACGATGCAGGTTCTCCAATTGTGACTCTAGATATCAAAGAGGAGGAAGCAGATCTGCCTGTTCTCCTTACTGCCCCTCCTGGAGAGCACAAAGACTAATTGAGGAGGAGGTAGGACTTCCATCAGTCAGTGTAAGAGGCTGAGCAGGAGCAAATAGTGCCAGAGCTGGGGTCAGAGGGGCAGGACACAGATCCAGGCACCACCAGTGTTGGCGGGAACCAGCCTAGACAGAATACACATTTGCACATGCAATAAGCCATGAGCTCACCCTGCCTCATATTTAAATGCTTGGCAGAAGGAGTGTGACAACTGCTGGGACAACTTTGTTGTTTCCATTTAGTTCTATATCTCTTGCCTTGCTCGTGTGCCTTGGAATCGTGACTTCTGGACCCTGTGCTTACTGCTGAGTTTTATTGTTATTAGGAGACTGATAAACTGAATAGAATAAAACATAAAAGGAAATAAGGTCTACGATTAATACAGAACTCTCCATAACAGGGATGAAAAACAATCTGTACATCTTGGACTTTATTAACCTCACCAAAGTTGCCTATATTTAAAGGATGTTTTAAGAGAAGGACTTTCAAAGGCTCATAAACAATGTTTACCCTCCCCCTGCTTTGGCACAGCACTAAAGTGACTGGCCCTTCTCATGGCCACCCAATTTGCTTCATTTCGACAGCTTTAGCAGTATGAAAACAAATTAAACCCATTTGTTTCTGAGGATCTGTACCTTGACAAGTTTTTTGTTGTTGTTTTTTAAGTCTCTGCTTATAATAGGGTTTGGATGGGAGGGAGGGTTTCTGAAATTAACAAACTTATCTCAGGAAAGGAGAATTTAAGAGAAACCCAACAGGAGTGCTGCCATAATGTTTATCCCAAGATCATTTAGCTTGGCCAGCAATTTTCTGAACTCCCATAGCTCTTGCCACACAGACATCTGAAACTATTTCAATCTACCACATTACAGAAAGGGATAACACAGCCTCTCAGAAAGCTTTCAAGAGCCTAAGAATAATGCCCTCAAATTTATGACCCAATCCTGAAACTTTCTGCGCCAGCAAATAAGTTCTACAGATGGGACATATCAACAACTACCCAATAAAATATTAAGATACACAGACACACACAGAGACACACACATGTGCACAGACACACACATATTATTAAATTGGTGTTGCAAATATTCCAAACCAATTCGTCATGCAAAAAGGTGAGCCAGTGCAAATTTTTTGGAGGTACCATCATTAGTAACAATTTAAGGAGGAAGGTTAGCAGCACCGTGCATTCAGCTGGAGGAACAGGTGCTTAAGACAGTTAAGAACCCACCACATCCAAACAACTTTCCACAAAGCAGGGAGGATGGAGATAGGATTTAGACATTCACCCCAAGGTCTAGTGGGTCTTAAGTCTGGACCAGTTGAAGACCACTCATCTATCACACTCCCACAAGTTAATGGTCAAATGGCAGATGGGTTTCCCATGGAAATCTGTTCCTTAAGCATGGAAAACATAGCTGTATAATAATACTTCCTCTTGCAGGTTTCACAAATTTATACTAAAAACTCCTACAGAAAAGTATTATTATTATTATTATTACTACTACTACTACTACTATTACTTTCCTAATAACAACATGCATTTCAGGGAGCCAAGCTGTACAGGTTTCCACCAGCTTAACAACAGGCTTTCAACAACAGTAGAAAGAGGCTTTGATACATCAAAAACAAGCACCAGTGACCACAGATCTTTCCAGACGATTTTGCCCTTCACAGTGATATACAGCCTCTCATTATCACATTTATAATAATGCAGCAGAACCATTTCCTGGTGCACCCATCGGATTCTGCGATTTATGAATGCATTACCACAATTACAACAGTAACAGGTCAGCCCTGCAGTGCCAAACGAGAGACTGTGGAGATTACATTTTTAAAAAGGGGAGGGGGAGAAATCAGGTGGCGACAGAAGCAGTAAAATACAGATTTGTGCACAAATTTACCCTTAACTAAACATTTTGGCTGCTATCCCAGATTCAAAGGCGTATGTGAACAAGAGGCCCATATAACATTATTCTGACTCTCCCCATAACCTTCTATGGGGAGGGAAGGATATAGGTCCCCTCCTATGTGAACACACTTCACTTAGCAGCATTCCCAAAAAGATTCAACACATTAGCTCCTCAGCACAGGCTCTCGTGGTAAAATGGACATTTTCACAGTGCTCTTCCATGAGAGCATAGACAGTTTTGCACATCTGGCACTGAAGAATAGGAGCATGAGAAGACGTGCCCATACTGAGAAGCCAAATTCAGACATTTTACAGGGCATGCCTGAAGGACTGCCTGCATCCACATGAGCCTGCCCTGTGCTTTAAGGACCCAATCAGGCATACAATGCCCAAAGGGCATTTCATGAAGAAACTCTATCATGTCCTTGTGCTAAACATTTGAATCCACTCCAGATCAGGACAGGTGGATGGCAGGAAATACACTTTCTCACTCCCATCAAAGGTCAAGATTTCCATTTGGGCAAATCATGATCTATCCAAACCCTGGAAACTTGTAGGCACCTGATGTAGTCTATTAACAGTGTGTTTGAGTTTTAAGAAGTTTTGGCCTCAGCAGAACACAGTAGTTGAAGCAGGAAGTAGGAGGATGGGCGGGGGGAGAGAGAGAAGAGAGAGAAGAATATGTGGTGGGGTGTTGCTGAAAAAGTTCTCTTTAGTAATTAGGATTTCTTGCTTATGGGTGAAGAAAGAGATGGGTGAAGAAAAAGCATGTTGATCTTGTTTACATCAAAACCATATTCTTGTGGCACTATCTCATGCTATTACAGTAAGGGTGGGTGTGGGTGAGTACCAAAACCAGTTGTGTGGGGCCAATTGTATGGGTTTTCCTCAATCAGATGCCAGAAAGATTCCACCATGCCTGACTTGTGTTTCTGTGTTGTGGTATGTGCTCAAATGATTCTTCAACATCAACTTCATTGGACTGGTCGTGTTATGCAGATGCCCGATTATCATCTTCCATAGCAACTACTTTATTCCAAACTTAAAAATGGAAAGCATAATGCTGTTGGTAAACAAAAGAGATTTAAAGACTCTCTCAAGACAAATCTAAAAAAAGTAGTATAAACACTGACAACTGGGAAACACCGGCCTGCAAGTGCTCCAATTGGAGAACAGCCTTTACCAAAGGTATCGTGGGCTTTGAAGACACTCAAACTCAGGACAAAAGCGGGGAACGCACTAAGAGGAAGGCACGCTTGGCAAACCTTCACCGTGATCAACTCCCACCCGGAAACCTATGCCCCCATTGTGGAAGGACATGTGGATCCAGAATTGGCCTCTACAGTCACTTACAGACTCACTGTTAAAACCGTGTTTATGGAAGACAATCTTACTCAGCTACAAGTGATCGTCAAAGAAGAAGTGCTTAGATCCTACAAGGAAGTAAATGATGGAGTCTTCAGAAACAAACACACAAGTACAAGCAGGCCAGACCTTGATCAAACTTAAGAAGTAATTTTGTGGTGTGATTTGTGTCCTGTTAAGCTAAACAAAAGGTTGGATAAAAAAATTCTACTATATCAGCACAGCACGACATTTTAAATTCTATCACAGTATCATAGGCATGACAGATTATCACTGATTCTTCCCCCATTTTAGAGCTGACTGATCTTTTTATCAAGCAGATTGAAAGCAGCGTAAGAAGCCATGCCCTGGGTAGCTGACGCTATTCACTTAGAGAATTGTAATTCTCTTTTTGTGTTTGCAACAACAATCTGCCCCCACCACTTTCTGAATACAGGAAGATTTTAACAAAAGAGCTAAAACTTGGCCTCCAACATTATGTAGCTAAAGGACCCTAGTAAATTAAATTAGTGCTACATCTCATATTGAAGAAATATGGGATACCCAGATTTTCTCAGGTACAACTGAGAACCTAGGCTCTTACCTGCCATTTAAGAGTCCTAACCTTGTATTTCAGACTGTATTCACTTGGAGACAGACACACCCCTCACTCATCTTGATGAATTTGCTGAACCAGTGAGGAAACCCCACAGGGGGAATCCCACTGCCAGTTTCATTTTCTAAGGGCCAAACAACAGGTCTCCTCTGGAAACTTATTTGCATATTCAGCTTCTGCCAGTTTCCTTTGCCCTATTCCATCAATATTTTGTTCAAAAGAAAAGTCACAGTATTTAAATACTTCCACAGCATGATTTTCACAATATAATCAATCTGAATATTTAAATTCAAGTTAATGATAACAATCAGCTCTAATTCCTTGTTTCCTCTAGCAAAAATACAGCAAGACATTGTTTCCCTATGAGAATAAGCAAGGCGCAACAGCCTGGAGCTGCTTTGGAGACCAGTGGGCCATTGCAGATACTTGGGAGTCTCCTAACAGTGTGTTACTTCATTAAGAGGCAACATATGTAAGAAGGATCTGTATTTCTTTAAAAGTGTGGAATGAGGCCACCCAGATGATATAAACAATAAAATTCATTAGATCACCAGTTTAGTTTGCATTGAGGGAACTTGTACATTTTGTATTAGGTCTAGATCATAAATAACCAATGCCATGGGGTTGTTGCAAAAAAACAAAAAAACCCAAACCCTGCTTGTCTGTAGTTGGCCTCTCTGAAGGGACTCTATGTAAGTGGACACTCACTGCATGCAAAAGGATCCAGGTTCAAGCCTTGGGCTTGGGGAATTATAGCCAATCAGAGTAGAGCACTGGAACAGATACGTCAGACTGATAGGATTGGCCTAGAGGGTTTTCAATCATTCATACATATTAAGTAGTGTATGTGGGCACTACGCACAGCACAAGAAACATCAGATGATTTTCTGCACTGCTAACACTGCAGCTTTGTTGGGGCTGCTGATAGCAATCTGCTGAATGCCCATGACTAGAGCCTGCATATATTTATGGTGTGATATAGGGCAAGGCTTGAAAGAAAAGCAGAGTGAGATGTGAGAAGAGTGAATTGGCCTATTTGAGCCCCTTGCACAACTAGCTGGTACCTTAAACAGGAGCCCTCGGATTAATGGGTGTGGGTATACAGCAACATTTATTTGCAGTTTCCATTTGTAACATTCTGTAACATCCCAGAGTGTAGAATCACAACACCTGCATAGTTCATATTTTTGCCCTTCAGATCCATTCAAATGATCCTTGATCAGTGAGCCAGTGTTATTCAGATTAAACGTGCAATTTTTCATTCTGGTACTGCTGTGTTGTTCAAATACCACTCTGGAAATTAATGTTTGTTTTTCATCTTAGCACACAGCACATTTCCTTGCCATCCTCTCCCTTACAGGATAATACTGTCTCTCAGGGCAGATGTCACTGTAACAGTGAAAATTTCAACATGATTCTTGATATTAGCAGCAGTATCTGTACTACAATATCCCCAAAAACTCTGTTAGTTAAAAGTATACAATATCTGAAGTGAGAAGGCAACTGGGGGTGGGTATTTGCCTTATTCTATTAACCATGATAAACAACTTTATTCCCAGCTGCCAAAGCTAAGCAACCAACTACACATTAAATGCAAGCATAAAAGGACCAATTTTGCAAACAAAAGCAGTGTGGTGAGGGGGCATTTTGTCTGAAAAACCAGCAGGAGAGGTGGCTGCTTAACCGTCTTCTTGCCACCATTTTCCTCACTGTCAAGCTGTCTCCACATCCAAGGGTTTCAGCTGCATCTTTACAAGGCTCAGAATATCTTCTTTTCTCTTGTATGCACAGGATATGACCTCAACACTCTAAAGTGGTCATACATTATTTCCTTAATCCTATTATTTATTGCTTATTTATTGACATGGCACCTCACAAAGAACATATATAACTAGCCCTTTCCCAGGAAGGGTGTGAAATGGAGCCATAGATAGGCAGGGGAAAAATATATGATCATTTCAATTTCACATACTTTGGCATAGTTGTATGGACAAAGGCAGGGATGGGAAATCTTTTCAGGCTGAGGTCCGTCTTTCCTCCTGAACAACCACCTGAAGAGTACATGTTGGTGGTGGTCAGGGCCAAAGCAAAAGTATACAGAGCAAAGAATGAAGATTTCAAAGTATTTTCTACACGCGCACCCTCTCAAGCCTCAGCCCAGAAAAGCAAATAGCATTGTCAGAGTTCAAGAACACATTTCAGCCAGGCAAAAAACATTTGGGATGTAAAGTAGGATCAGTGAAGGGTGTGGCCTAGGTTGAGTTCTGAGGGCCAGATGGATAAGCCCAGACACATTTGATCCCTGTGTCTGATGGTTCCTACTCCCGGTTTTGAAGGAGGAGACAATTCAAAGGCTTTCTGGACAGGTTGAGATTTGAGGAGAGACTTAAAGGGTGTAAAGGAAGGTGCAGTCCTATAGAGACCTTCTAAGAGGCAGTTCCAAGCATAAGGGCCAATAAGGTGGGAATGAGGGGAGCTGTTTCAGGGAGCGGGAGGCCTTTGGCTGGCTGAGGATAAAGGACTGCATGAGCAAAGGTCACAAGAAAGGACATGTTGGGAAATGAGCACTGATAAATAATGAGGTTGGGCAAGGCCATGGAGGGCTTGGAAGGCAAGATTACTAGTGCTCTGACCTCTTAGGAAAGGTCACTGGTGGAATTTTTTGAAGCGAGTATGGCATCCTAGGCCTACAAAACCATGTTTTGCTCTGGACAGAATCTTGCTTCCACATGCTAGTTAATATTGTGCAATTTCAGAAAATATTACAGTGCAGCGACCAACTTTTCATGGACAAATGCTGAGATTTATAATTGCCTTTTCTCCTTTTTAGAAGCTAAACACCTACCTCACATCCGTACTATGCCGCCTAATTTGGGTGTGATGCGAACATGAATCACAGTTTCTTTAAACACCTTGGAACAAAATTAACCCACTGTGACTAATGCATTTCTTAATATATAGATCTGATCTGTACGCAATGCTCTTCAGGTATAATGGAAGCCTTGTAGCTGACTGCACTTAATCCACGTTTTAAAAAAAACACCACACAGGACAGTGAGGTGGCTTATTAGGCGAAACTACCTGCAGCTGCTGTGTTGCGATTGATGGGGAGGGAAATCCACTCTCCATATCTTTAAGGTGCATGGAGGTAGGCTGCCGCAGTGAGCACAAATGCAAGCACGTGGCAGATGAAAGGATAGCTGCCGAGGATCAGATTAGCAGCCTATGTCTGTGGCCAGGTTGACCACCTACCCAGCAGCTGGGTACTTGCATAGGGCTGGCTGCAGCACCCTGCTCCTTCCTCAATGCCTCCCAGAAATCTATCAGGAGTGAATGTGGACCACTGGTGCCAAACTGTATGGGAAACTGCCCTACTAGAAAAGCGAACTAACAAATTGAAGTTAACATGGGGACAAACATAGGAGGGTGCCTTCACCCTGGTGTGGCTCCCCTTTATTACATCCACGCACACACCCCAAAAGCATACTAATCGAGATAACTTGACCCAGCAACACCTCAACCCTTCACACACACAAACAAAACACCCTGTAGACAACCACACCCTGGGCCCTCCAATCTCTTTCACCACCAGCAAAAATAAAGTATCTGTTTACATGATGCTGACACAAAAGCTTTGCTCATATACTGTGTAAAATAATGAAATTTTACTGTCTGCCTCTTTCCTCCCTCTCTCTTCCCACTTTTCTTTTCCCTCAACCTGTTATAGTAATGTCTCACTCTGAACGATTCTATGACTTGAAAACAGAGACTCTGTTCTATTGTTACCCAAGAAATTTTTTAATTTAATTTTATTTTTCTTAAGCAATGCCTTGTTGTTGTTTAGTCGTTTAGTCGTGTCTGACTCTTCATGACCCCATGGACCAGAGCACGCCAGGCGCTCCTGTCTTCCTCTGCCTCCTGCAGTTTGGTCAAACTCATGCTAAAAGCTTCGAGAACACTGTCCAACCATCTCGTCCTCTGTCGTCCTCTTCTCCTTGTGCCCTCAATCTTTCCCAGCATCAGGGTCTTTTCCAGGGAGTCTTCTCATCTCATGAGGTGGCCACGGATCACTGCCTTGCTGTGGCAAAGGGGCTTGAATAACTCAGAGAAGCTATGAGCTATGCTGTGCAGGGCCACCCAAGATGGACAAGTCATAGTGGAGAGTTTTGACCAAACATGACCAACCTGGAGCAAGAACCGGCAAGCCACTCCAGTATCCCTGCCACGAAAACTCCATGGACAAAGCAATGCCTACCTGTGCTTAAAGCTTTGGTGAAGAACCTCAGGCCCCTGTCAGATCCTTGGGACTCTCCTCAGGCCACACCCAGTCACCCCCGGGCTGCACCTTCAGTGCTTTTGCCTGCCTAGAATCACTTCTGGGCATCAGGTTCCCCACCTCTGATTTAAGTGATCAAATATGCCTTTGAGTTGTATGTGTCCTTACAGTACACCACAGCCTCACACACACACACACACACACACACACACACACACCAGTATGCATCTTGAGAGGGTTTTTTTTAAAAAAAAAACAATTTAGGTTGATGTGACACTACAATAGAATTATGGGCCAAAACATGCAAAAGTGGCATGGTTCAGAAATAGGCAGATTTCACCCATCCATAGTTCAGTTGGTGAAAAGCATTCTCAGTTCAATAAGCTGGAATCTGCTTTTCTGAGTATTTTTTGTTTGTAGAGGTTGCCATGACTGTGGCTGGCTCAATTGGGATTTGGGGATTTCTGTTTAATTAGTTTTTATATTACCTTAATATTAGTTGTTTTTATGATTATTGGTGAGCTTGGGGAGTCCATTTTTGGGATGAAGAGGTGGGGCATAACAATTTCAACAGATAAGTTAAAACCATCCATATATATTCTGTACAAATGTGTCTCTTTTGTTTATTTGAAAAATGTACCAACAATTTGAAACAGCAGAGCAGTACTGAGGGGGGCAGGGAGAAACTTGAAAGAGGAGAACTGCATTCTCCTGTGGAGTGGGGTGACCTTAAAATGCCAAATAATACAAGGGAGGAAGTCCCCCAAACACACCTGGGAAAAGACTGCTCTTCTGCCTTGATTTCTTCCTCTCCCTTGAGATTGCTATGTAAATGATGCAATATAGCCTCAGTGAGCAAAGAAGAGTTTGCTGTTATCATTTTAGGTTTTCCCAAGGGATAGGGGATGGAAAAATGAATCAGCCCTTGTAACACCAAATGGACTGATTTCAACTAAGTTGAGTGGGGGAAAGTCCACTCTGCTTTCCCAGCTCACCCCCACATCAAATCTCCCCATATATGAGTCAACAAAACCCCCAAAAGAGTGGAGGAAATGAGAAATTGTTCCATCTGAAATCCTTGTGCTGATGCAATTACCACCTTAGCACGACATTGAATTTCACTCATAGGGTTGGCTTCTGCTAATTTTACTCTGAGTAGACTTATTGAAATTAAAGGACCTAACATCGTCATGAATTGTGGTGGTGTATGGAAGTGAGAGCTGGACCATAAAGAAGGCTGATCGCCGAAGAATTGATGCTTTTGAATTATGGTGCTGGAGAGACTCTTGAGAGTCCCATGGACTGCAAGAAGATAAAATCTATCCATTCTTAAGGAAATCAGCCCTGAGTGCTCACTGGAAGGACAGATCCTGAAGCTGAGACTCCAATACTTTGGCCACCTCATGAGAAGAGAAGACTCCCTGGAAAAGACCCTGATGTTGGGAAAGATGGAGGGCACAAGGAGAAGGGGACGACAGAGGACGAGATGGTTGGATACTGTTCTCGAAGCTACCAGCATGGGTTTGACCAAACTGCGGGAGGCAGTGGAAGACAGGAGTGCCGGGCGTGCTCTGGTCCATGGGGTCACGAAGAGTCGGACACGACTAAACGACTAAACAACAACAACATCGTCATGGCCATTCATTTCAATGCATCTACTCTGAGTAAAAGTTACCTGAACACAACCCAATGCATTTAGCATCCATTCCAGAGGATTATGCTTATTTTGAGCTAAGGCTGGAGCTATACAGGAACAGAGGAATCTGCCTTATAAATAGTCAGACCATTGGTTTATCTAGGTCAGTACTTTGGCCACCTCATGAGAAGAGAAGACTCCCTGGAAAAGACCCTGATGTTGGGAAAGATTGAGGCTGCAAGGAGAAGGGGACAACAGAGGACGAGATGGTTGGACAGTGTTCTCGAAGCTTTTAGCATGAGTTTGACCAAACTGCGGGAGGCAGTGAAAGACAGGAGTACCTGGCGTGCTCTGGTCCATGGGGTCACGAAGAGTCAGACACAACCAAACAACTTAACAACAACAACAACAACAACTGTTAATATTGCCTAGGAATGGTTTTCCAGGGTTTCAGGCACCACACATTTCTAGCGCTACCTGGAGATACAGTGGTACCTCGGGTTAAGTACTTAATTTGTTCCAGAGGTCCGTTCTTAACCTGAAACTGTTCTTAACCTGAAGCACCACTTTAGCTAATGGGGCCTCCTGCTGCTGCCATGCCATTCTGTTCTCATCCTGAAGCAAAGTTCTTAATCTGAGGTAATATTTCTGGGTTAGCGGAGTCTGTAACCTGAAGCGTATGTAACCCAAGGTACCACTGTACAACGGATTGAACCTGGGACCAGATTCTCTACCACTGAGCTCCAAACCTCCCCTCAATATTATCCCAATGGGTTACAGATTTTCCAAGAGAGGGTTGGAATAAAAGCTACCCTCTCACTCTGATGGCCCTGCCAGTTCTTTCCAAAATCATATAGATCATGACAAAGTTAATTCAGCTCTAAACTTGGCCAACCTCTTCCAAAGCATCATCAGTTTATTCTACCAGCATAGACATTCCAGTTACTTCTGAACAATCTGTTTCATTACTGAGACTGGAATCTGCAACCCAATTAGCTAAGGCTCCCCATATTGAAACAGGTTCTACAAAGTACCCAGGTGATCAGTTAAATAGTTTCAGCAAAGTGAGTGAAATTTTTATTATTAACAATGAAGAATTTCTTTTAAAATTGCTCAGAGAAACGTCAGTTAAGGCTATTTTTTATATCCAGTCATAAATGTGGTGGGGTGTTGTAGGTTTTTTTTCCATTTCAGCAAAATTAACACTCACTTTCTCCTGTGTCACAATGTCGAGTTTCCAGGCCGTAGCTAATTAGGCTATGGCAGTAATTTGCAATGAAACATTTCACCGCATTTTATAGCTAACAAGCAGAAGGGGGGGGAGAACCTTGCATTTTCAAGGCTCCTTCTTTAGCAACCTCCTTCTGAGGGGGGAGGGAGATGTAGTAAAAAAAAAAATCACTATACATGTTTTATTGATAACTTGGCTTCCATGCCCAGAAGGAGATTCTCTTCCAAATATTTCAGTAAAACTGAAATGCAACAACATTTCCCATTGTGTGAAAGGATCTCACATTCCCATCAATGCCCCATCCCTCTTTATAATAAGAGTCAGAGGCCATAGATCAGTGGCAGAACACATGGTCTATACAGATGGTCACAGGTTCGATCTCCAACATTTCCAGTCAGAGAATCTCACACAGCAGGGTTGGGAAAGACATCCTAATTGAGACAGCTGGCAGGGTTGTGCAAAAAATACCGTATTTTTTGCTCTATAAGACTCACTTTTTCCATCCTAAAAAGTAAGGGGAAATGTGTGTGTGTCTTATGGAGCGAATGCAGGCTGCACAGCTATCCCAGAAGCCAGAACAGCAAGAGGGATCGCTGCACAGTGAAAGCAGCAATCCCTCTTGCTGTTCTGGCTTCTGAGATTCAGAATATTTTTTTCTTGTTTTCCTCCTCCAAAAACTAGGTGTGTCTTGTGGTCTGGAGCGAAAAATACGGTAAATAAATCAGATGTATCTTGAATCCAGAACCAACGTGGGGTTATTTCAGAGGAATCTGGGTATTGTCCAACCCAAAGTGTGATTTCTCCAAGGAACCTCAAACAGAAGCAGGGACTTCCAAATGCCTCAAGATGTTTTAGAGATATCAGATTTAAAAATAAGTAAATGCTGCAGATGTTCATCTGCAAAAAATGGAATCATTTCTCCCCAAGCTGGTCAAGTAAGGAAATCACCAGAGGGAGGGAGAGCTCTTTTGTGACTGACAAGTCTACCTTCTAATCAGAGGGAATGGTTTTTACAATGGCTATCTAATCACAGTGCTTTGAGGAAGGGTTGTTGACATAATCATGTAAAAACCCCTCTCTGTACTGTGTTCTTTGTTGGTTCAGCTAGTGGTTCTTGCTTAGAGAATGCCTTGACCACATGCCTATGCATCCACTCCTGACAAATTAGCTTTGTTTCTGTGACTTATGGTACCAAGTGAGCATGAGGCATCTAATCATAAGCCTGCATTTTTATTAAAGCTTATATGTTTAATCAGGGCCTGTATCTTAAAAGACCAGTCTTAGAAGACCAGTTGCCTAAAAACCTTGACAAGATATTTTTACTCCTAGACAAGGGGCCCCCCTGATTTATAGCAGAAAACAATTCTCAAAGTCGTAAAAAGGGAATTACAGGCTGACAGCCAAGGTTACACTGACCCTACAAATTAAGGGTGGATAAATAGTAAAATGAGCCATATCTTCTTCCTAAGGTTAAGAAGGTCAAGAGCAGTGAAAAAGCATCTAGCTGGCAGAAACAGAACATTTTCTGGGAAGACTTTTCAAAAGCTGTTTGTTTCTTAAACTAAGATCCTTTTAAGATTTCTTTTCCTTTTAAAAGGTTGTTTATGTATTAAATATATTAGTTTAAATATAATTATGCAAAGGATTTAAGAAATGCTAGATTCTTATTTCATATAGTTGGAAGAGATCACAGGGGCCATCAGGCACCAGCCCCCCCTTGCCAGACAGAAGACGCCAATCGAGCGCTCTTGATATATGGTTGTCAGGCCTTTTGTTTAGAAACCTTCAAATGAAGGAGATCTCAATGTTGATGTGAACTCAATCTTTGACATATGCATAAGATAAAAATTCAAGATTAATTATCTGTTTTGGAAGGCAATAGGGCAAGGAGGGCAAGAGGTGAGCTGGTAATTAAGATTCCTTGTTGAGACACATGTAAGATATATTACTACTTATTTGTCATTTATAGATAGAAGAATATATAGCTTTTTATTTTCCATAAAAGGGCAAGAAGGAAATGGGTGTATCTTTTGTGATTGGCTCTAGCAAACAGCCAATAGGAATTTCAACCAGGCTGATTGGACAGAGGCAGCCACAGGAGGAGCAAGGGGGCTGGATTAAGGAAATATAAGTGCTGGCCAGAATGGCAAGAGGCCAGGCCAGAGCTTGGTAACCATATACCACTGTGCCTCATATTTATTTGTCTGACAAATAAATTACTATTTTAATTTCTCTATTGCTGCGTTGAATATTTCATTCCAGCTAAGCGTTAACCACAAGCAGGGTGCTACATTTTATGGTGCCTCTGTGACTCGGATAAGTGGTCTGCTGGAACGCAGCCCCTTCGCCCTACTGGGCAGGGTACAAGAGAGAGGACCTCTAAACTGCTTACCCAGCGCGCACTGGGAAATTTTTCCAGGGGAACGCAGAAGACTCGTCTGTCTGATACCCTGCTCACTGGCGGCGACGGACCGGGGGGAACCAGCCAAGGGTAAGTGCACAAAGGGGTTTTGGCCCTCCAATTAATTGGGAGGAAGAGAAGTCTTGATCAAACTTCTGCGTCTCAGTAAGGGGGAACTGAGTACGCTAGGTGGCTGGGTACATCAGATGGTGATCTGGTGTAGGGAAAGGTTGGGAGGTAGAGTGTGGTGAAGTATCCAGCGCATTGTATGTGTGAGAAAGTACAGAGCAATTTGTAGCTGACCTGAGTGTGGAGTGAGTAGTACTTCGGTTCCCAGTGAGGCGACTCCATCTGGGCAAGGAATCTCACAAAGCGCTTGTGTGTGTGACTGAGTGGATACTTCACAGGGCCATACAATGGGAGTTGGGGGTTCAAAGGGGGGAAATACACCTCTTGAATGTATGTTAAATAATTTTAAGAAAGCCTTCTCAGGGGCATATGGAGTCAAAATGACGCCAGAGCGCTTGAGAACGTTATGTGAATTAGAATGGCCGAAATACAATACTGGATGGCCATCTCAGGGAACCTTTGATATAAATTTAGTAAGCAAACTTTGGTCTGATATCACCAAAGAAACTGGAGGGTGCCCAGAACAATTTTCATATATAGATTCTTGGCTGAGCACATTAAATAAAAATCCTCCATGGATAAGGGAATGCAAAGTCAAACGATGCAAATTATTGGCTGTAAAAGCCGAAGCTAGGAAAGGAATCTTGCCAAATAAACTCAAACCCATTTTTGAGGGACCAGAGGAAGAGGTGCTTCCACCTCCACCCTATGCTCCACATCGAAGGGAGCCTAATCCAAACACTCCACCAGTTGTAACCCCAAGGCAAGAAACTGGAATGAATAATGGGGGTGGAGTCACAGAGCTTGATTCCTTGATAGATTATGATAAATATCTTCAGGAGGCATTGGAGTCCTATAATAAAGCCCAAGCAGAAGTGGTTATTCCACCTGTGACTCCTAATAGACCTCCATCTACAGTCTCCTTTAGTGGAACAACTGATTGCCTACCCCAAACCCCTGTACATCCAAGTCCTAGAGAAATATTACAGAAGTTACAGGGAGACCTTGATCGGTCAGCAAGCAATACAGCCAGGCGTATAAAGCTGCTAAAAGAACGCCTTGGGACAAATACTATCCCCTATGATTTGAGGCCCCTAGAGCAAAGTGAAGAAAAAGGTCACGTAGTAGCCCCTCTTAGAAGAGTATTTGATGCACTTGAGGAGCCTGTGCTGGTCAACGGGCAACCCGGACCACGGCCACCTCGAACTTCGACCCTGCAATATATTCCATTCACGACTACGGATCTGATGAATTGGAAAACACACACCCCATCTTTCGCAGAAAAACCTCAGGCTATGATGGACTTGGTGACTTCAATAGTAAATACTCATAGTCCTACTTGGACAGATTGTCGCCAGCTCCTAAATACTCTTTTCACCACTGAGGAAAGGAGAGACATAATTGAAAAGGCACAGATATATTTGCGTGAGCAGGCCAGAGTGGGAAATATTTTTAATATTGATCGTCATCTTCAGGACAACTTTCCCTTGGAAGATCCTAACTGGGATCCAAACAATGCAATTCACCTGGCCAGACTTACCACCTACCGCCAGACACTTGTGCAAGGTATCCGCAGGGCATGCCAGAAGCCCACTAATATGTCTAAAGTCTCAGAAGTAGAACAGAAACCAAATGAGAGTCCGGGAGACTTTTTAGAGAGGCTGCAGGAAGCCTATCGTATATGGACTCCTTTTGACCCTGAAGCCCCTGAAAACAGCAGAATGATTACTGCTACATTTGTGGCCCAGTGCGCTTCTGACATTCGTAAGAAAATTCAGAAATCAGAAGGATGGGAAGGGATGCTGATGAGCCAAATTATGGCCATTGCACGCCGAGTTTATCGGAATAGGGATGAGGCTGAGAAACAAGAGAAGAAGAAGTGGCAGAAGGAAAAGATGGTAATGCTAGCCACAGCAGTGAAGCAAGATTACCGCCCCTTAAATGGAGGGAGAGGACGGGGAAAGAATCCACCACTGGGAAGGAATCAATGTGCAAATTGCAAGAAGGAGGGTCACTGGAAGCGGGAGTGTCCTGAACCCTTGAGGTTGGAAGAAGTACGCCCAGGTCCAGGCCCAGGCCCAGGTTCCGGCCCAAGAAACCAGGGACGGGGACGGGGAATGATCCGAGATGGAAGATATCAGAGACCTGGACAAGGACGGAGTAGAGACAATTTCATTGGACTGGCAGAAGAGGATTTTACCCAAGACTAGGAACGACCGGACTCCATAAAGTTAGGCTTCCAGGAGCCCACGGTCACGATTCAATTAGGGAGCCATTTAATAGACTTTATGATTGATACTGGGGCTGAATACTCAGTACTCCCAGAACTATTGCAGAAAAAGGCATCCAAAAGTGTAGTCATTAAAAGTGCCACTGGACAGTCAGCTAAGAGATCTTTCCTCCAACCTTTGGAATGCCAGATTGGGGGACATCGTTTAACCCATCAGTTTTTGTATATACCTGAGTGTCCAATACCTCTCTTAGGCAGAGATATGCTGTCCAAATTGCAGGCCCAAATCACCTTCACTCCTCGAGGTCCAGAAATGAAACTGCCATCAAAAGCAGCAGGAATAATTACCCTCTCAGTACCTAAGGAACAATCATGGCGCCTAATGTCAGCCTTGCAAGTCCAACCCACATTAGATACAGAATTAAACAAGCTCCTCCGAACTCTACAGGTGCCACCAGGAGTATGGGCCGAAAATAGCCCACCAGGAATGGCTAAGAATATAGCTCCAATTGTAGTAACCCTAAAACCTATGGCTACCCCTGTATCTGTAAAGCAATATCCCTTACCCCGGCGAGCAGCAGAGGGCATCCAGAAACATTTGGACCGCCTATTAAAATATGGTCTGCTTAAGCCCTGCCAATCAGAATGGAACACACCCCTTTTGCCTGTTCGAAAACCTGGGACAGATGAATACAGGCCAGTACAGGACTTGAGGCTCGTAAACCAGGCTATCGAGACCTTGCACCCAAATGTACCAAACCCATATACCTTGCTGAGTTTGATCCCACCAGAAGCAACATTTTTTACTGTATTGGACTTGAAAGATGCATTCTTCTGTTGCCGGCTGGCACCACAGAGCCAACCTATATTTGCCTTCCAGTGGGAAGACCCTTTGACAGGAACAAAAGGCCAGCTAACCTGGACAAGATTGCCCCAGGGATTCAAAAATTCCCCAACTTTATTTGGCACTGCCTTGGCGAAGGATCTAACAAGTTACCCCTCAATACCGGGAGAAAAGGTGGTTCTGCAATATGTGGATGATCTTATACTAGCGGCAAAGGATTTTGATACCTGTAAAGAAGGGACAAAGGAACTGCTCCACTTGCTCTGGGAAGCTGGCTACCGAGTTTCCCAGAAAAAGGCACAGTTATGTTTAGAAAAGGTCAAATATTTGGGCTTTGACATCTCACACCAACAACGAGCATTGAGACCAGAGAGGAAAGAAGCTATTTGCCTTATCAAAGAACCTACCACAAGAAAACAACTTAGAGGATTCCTGGGAACAGCAGGGTTTTGTAGACTATGGATACCTGATTTCAGCAGTCTGGCCAAGCCCTTACATGAAAGCACTCGAGGTGCAGAAAAGGACCCATTTGTATGGGGACCTGAGCAGAAACAAGCCTTTTTAGTTATCAAACAACGACTTATGGAGGCCCCAGCCCTTGGATTGCCTAATTCGGAAAAACCCTTTCAGCTGTATGTACATGAACAGAATGGGATTGCAGCGGCAGTCCTGACCCAGAGATTAGGAAGTTGGAACCGTCCAGTAGCTTATTTGTCTAAACAATTGGACTCAGTAGCAAAAGGATGGCCTCCATGCCTAAGGGCAGTAGCGGCCACTGCAAGCCTTGTCAAAGAAGCTGATAAATTTACCTTTGGCCAGACGATGTATGTGAATGTACCTCATGCTGTTCTGACACTCATGGAATATAAGGGTAGTTATTGGCTAACGAACCCAAGGATGGCTAGATACCAAGGCCTATTGTGTGAAAATCCCAGGATTCATCTACGAGTAGTGAATATGCTCAATCCAGCGACTTTGCTGCCCCTACCAGAGGTAGATGATGAAGAATCACATGATTGTCTCCAAATAATGGATGAAGTTTATTCCAGTAGACCCGATCTGAAAGATGAGCCATTGAAAAATCCAGATGTTGTATATTATACTGATGGTAGCAGTTACCTGCATGAAGGTGCCAGACGAGCAGGATATGCTGTGGTCACTAATGAGGAAGTTGTGGAAGCTGAAGCTTTGCCTGCTGGCACCTCAGCACAAAAAGCTGAACTTATAGGTTTAACTAGAGCTCTGCAATTGGCAGCTGGATGTAAGGCAAACATCTATACTGATTCTAAATATGCCTTCTTAACCCTGCATGCACATGGAGCTCTATGGAAAGAAAGAGGTCTAATCGGAGCCCACGGGAAGGCCTTGAAATATGGACCTGAAGTAGAAATCCTGTTGGAAGCAGTATGGGCTCCAGAACAGATTGCTGTAATGCACTGCAAAGGTCATGGACGAGGAAGGGATCCAATAACCAGAGGAAATCATGCTGCTGACAAAGCAGCCCGAGAGGCAGCCCAAAAGCCTGTGGGAGGATTTATAGCAGCCCTTATACCAGAGGTAGTTCCAGAAGAAGTTAAACCTCACTATACCCCAGAAGAGAGGAAGTGGGCTGAACAGGAAGGAGCGGTTGTGAAGGACGGTTGGATGATCCTGCCGGATAATAGGATTTATGTACCTCATCATCTAGCAGGCACAATTGTAAGAAATTATCATGAATCTACTCACCTTGGCGGTACTGCAACCAGAGAGAGTCTCAGTCGGAAGTTGTATATTATTAATCTATCACAATTAGCAACTTGCATTTCACAGAAATGTGTTCTTTGTGCTAAAAACAATCCCAGGCAGGGACCGGTACAACCTCCTGGAATTCAGCATGTGGGATACGTCCCCATGGAAAGCCTAATTGTGGACTTCACAGAGTTGGTCCCTTCTAAGGGATTCAAGTATCTCCTTGTGTTTGTAGATACTTTTACCGGATGGGTTGAAGCTTTTCCCACCCGAACTGAAAAGGCACGAGAGGTAACTAAGAGACTCCTCACTGAATTGATCCCGAGGTTTGGATTACCTAGATGCATTGGAAGTGATAATGGGCCAGCATTCATTGATCAAGTAGTACAAGAAGTATGTCGAGTCCTACAAGTGAAATGGAGACTGCATGCAGCATATAGGCCTCAGAGTTCAGGGAAAACTGAAAGAATGAATCGGACTCTGAAAACCCAATTGGCAAAATTAACCCAGGAAACGGGATTGGGATGGGTAGATGTGTTACCCATAACACTGTTTCGTGTTCGGTGTGCACCCACAAAAAGACTTAAGTTGTCACCTTTTGAGCTCCTGTATGGGAGGCCACCCTCCTTTGTTCAGGATATTCCAGCTGACCTTAAACAAATAGGAGACCATGTGACACAGGAACAAGTGCAATCTCTCTCCCGTGTTTTTGTTTCTCTTAACAGGTGGGCCCTCGAGCGCACGCCGTGCAGCATTGCCGAGCCGATTCATCAGTTCCAGGCTGGCGATAGCGTATGGGTGAAAGAGTGGAAACGCGATCCACTTGCACCTAAGTGGCGTGGACCTTACACCGTCTTGCTCTCTACTCCAACAGCGGTGAAGGTAGCTGAGGTGACCCCCTGGATTCATCACTCTCGTTTGAAGAAGTCTGAAGGCAGTTGGACATGCAAAGGTGACCCCTCTAATCCTTTAAAACTGACTCTCTCCAAAAACCCCTGTATCTAGCCCTACCGGGAACGGGCTAGGTCACGGGCAACATTTAGACGACCGGCCTGCTGCAGCCACAACCTGGAAGCTGGCTGACCTGCGCACGCCTGAAGCTTGAGGAGCGTCTGAACCAGTGACTGTGAACGGAAAGATTCTCTTATACAATTGATTGACTGCCCCCTTGTGGAACAATTATAAGGGATATTACTCATTGGGGATCCTCGGGATATATGTTTTGGTCTTGGTGGTTCCCCATTTTTGTCACTGGGGGAATTATATTGGGGCTAATATTTATTTGCTATCACAATAAGGTAATCTTTTGTGGAAGGAATGCATATGCTAGACATCAACATGATTTTATTATTAATCCTGATCCCTTGGGAAGGGGAAGGGTCCTTGAATCTGACCAAATTTGCTAAATATGGATTCCGCCATGACCACAATATGTGGGTAGGCTTAGCTGAGATGGTAGCCAATGTTGCAAATAGGACTAATTGCCTTGTTTGCTCTCTTGGGCCAGATGATTCAGAGGGAGGTATGCCCTTATTACCGATACCATTAAATGCCATTGGTATGGTAAGCGAAATGCCACACCAAACAGAAGTACAGAATTTCCCCGGATGGAACTCAACTAAACCAATACGAGTTATACCTGTGCAAGGGGAATTCTGTGTGCATAAATCATCAGATGCAGCTGATCCTACCATGATAGGCTCTTCTCATTGCCACTATACTTGGGATTATATTAAGAATAGTCAAACCTGGGCAAACGGTACTACGTATCGAACTCGGAATACCTTGCCCTGTGCACCTCCTTTTATTCATGCATGGAAAATGGTATGGAACATAACTGTGACAGAAGAAGGCAATCTAACATACTGCACTGTGAACTCTCTACCCCTTTTGATATTTCGCCTTCTGCACTCCACGTACCAAAAACCTCAGACCCGATGGTTGTGGTGGATATGTGGAGAATGGGCATACAAGAAACTCCCTTCCAAATGGAGTGGGACTTGTTTCTTGGGATGGGTATTACCACCAATGTGGATTATGCCCACTAGTTCGGCCAAGCGTACACGAAGAAACGCTGACATTTCTCATATAGCAGGAGGAAGTACCCAAAGTTGGAGCGGTACTGATGATTGGCCACCAGAGCGCATTATAGCCTATTATGATCCTGCCTCCTGGAATCCTGGTGAGCTCATACAAGGGGCACGGGATCCTATTTATAATCTAAACAGAATAATTCGATTGCAAGCAGTAGTGGAACTTGTAACCAATGCAACGGCCCAGAGTTTGAGACTTATTGCACAACAGTTGGATGAAAGTAGAGCCGCCATTTTGCAGCTGAAAATGGGAATGGATTATGTACTTGCCAGGCAGGGAGGCCTATGTGGAGTCTTGAACTTGACAGGGAATGCCTGTTGCTTCAACATTTCTGATAATGGTGAGGCAATCCGTGTGTTGGCCACAAAGATGGAGAATATAGCACATGTCCCAGTACAAACATGGGAAGGATGGGATATGGGATGGCTCACCAATTGGTTACCTAATGTCGCAGGACTCAAAGGGATACTATTGTCTTGCTTGTTTTTCTTGACAGTAGTAATAATGGTTTTATGTATGGTGCCATGTATCATTTCATGTTTTAGAAGTACAATTAGCAAGATGATTTCAAATGAAACTCTACCTCATATCATGGCCCTATACAGAGCTTTACCTCAGGAATATGATGAAGGTCAAGCTATCAAGGACACTTGGGATGAAGGTCCTTGAGCTTGAAAGGGGGGAATGAGGCATCTAATCATAAGCCTGCATTTTTATTAAAGCTTATATGTTTAATCAGGGCCTGTATCTTAAAAGACCAGTCTTAGAAGACCAGTTGCCTAAAAACCTTGACAAGATATTTTTACTCCTAGACAAGGGGCCCCCCTGATTTATAGCAGAAAACAATTCTCAAAGTCGTAAAAAGGGAATTACAGGCTGACAGCCAAGGTTACACTGACCCTACAAATTAAGGGTGGATAAATAGTAAAATGAGCCATATCTTCTTCCTAAGGTTAAGAAGGTCAAGAGCAGTGAAAAAGCATCTAGCTGGCAGAAACAGAACATTTTCTGGGAAGACTTTTCAAAAGCTGTTTGTTTCTTAAACTAAGATCCTTTTAAGATTTCTTTTCCTTTTAAAAGGTTGTTTATGTATTAAATATATTAGTTTAAATATAATTATGCAAAGGATTTAAGAAATGCTAGATTCTTATTTCATATAGTTGGAAGAGATCACAGGGGCCATCAGGCACCAGCCCCCCCTTGCCAGACAGAAGACGCCAATCGAGCGCTCTTGATATATGGTTGTCAGGCCTTTTGTTTAGAAACCTTCAAATGAAGGAGATCTCAATGTTGATGTGAACTCAATCTTTGACATATGCATAAGATAAAAATTCAAGATTAATTATCTGTTTTGGAAGGCAATAGGGCAAGGAGGGCAAGAGGTGAGCTGGTAATTAAGATTCCTTGTTGAGACACATGTAAGATATATTACTACTTATTTGTCATTTATAGATAGAAGAATATATAGCTTTTTATTTTCCATAAAAGGGCAAGAAGGAAATGGGTGTATCTTTTGTGATTGGCTCTAGCAAACAGCCAATAGGAATTTCAACCAGGCTGATTGGACAGAGGCAGCCACAGGAGGAGCAAGGGGGCTGGATTAAGGAAATATAAGTGCTGGCCAGAATGGCAAGAGGCCAGGCCAGAGCTTGGTAACCATATACCACTGTGCCTCATATTTATTTGTCTGACAAATAAATTACTATTTTAATTTCTCTATTGCTGCGTTGAATATTTCATTCCAGCTAAGCGTTAACCACAAGCAGGGTGCTACAAGCAGAACACAAGCCAGAGATGGTGGTGGTGGTGGTGATTATTATTTCATTATTACTCCTAACTCCCTAGGGCCTACTCCCGTCTTTCTGAAATTTTGCCAAGGTTGAAAACTTTATCATTCAGTTCATCAGTTAAGAATGTCGGTGTCCAGTTCATTTTCTAAGGCTGCTTAGGTTCTGGTGGAAAATTAGACGCAAGATTAGACACGCACACTCCTTGCTGAACTTCAGGTGTATGACTAAGAATTTCACATTCCGTATTGTCAAAAATGCTGTTCCTTTTTCAGACAATACCAATAATGCTTGCTTCAAAAAATGGCAGCAAGATATTTCAAAATTTATCTGGAATGGGAAAAGGCCAAGAATAAAGCACAAAATACTTACAGACTTAAAGGAGAAGGGAGGCTTTTCTCTTCCAGATTTTTCAATTTACTATGAAGCAGCACGCCTTACATGGATTCGGGATTGGATTAAATTGGAAAAAGAGGAGGCAACAGAGTTAGAAGGACACGACAACAGATTCGGTTGGCACTCATACCTGTGGTATGGAAAAGCAAAAGTACACAAAGGATTCCATAATCACATAATGAGAAAGTCCCTGATAAGGGTATGGGAAAAATACAAAGAATTACTGAATCCAAAACTCTGTGGTGGTTGTCACCTATCGAAGCATTATCACTTAAAACGTTAACAATGAAAGGAATATGGCCAACATATAGAGATTTATTAGTAGAAAAAGAAGGAAAGTGGAAATTGAAAGATTACAATGACATAAAGAAACACCTTCAGAGTTGGTTGCATTATAGGCAATTAAATGAAATCTTCAAGGAAGATAATAAGAGAGGATTCACTTACACAGTTTCCAGATTCCAAAAGGATATCATGGATGGTAATTCTAAATTGTTAAAGAAAGCGTATACTATTCTGTTGGAAAGGGAAACTAAAAATGAGGAAGTTAAAGCAGTAATGATTAAGTGGGCACAGGATATAGGTCATAACATACTATTTGAGGATTGGATAAGGCTTTGGAAAGTGAACTTGAAATTTACAGATTGTATATTGTTGTAAGAGAATTATACAAAAATGATGGACAGGTGGTATATTACACCATTTAAACTGGCCAAAATGAACAAAACAGAACAAAAGAACTGTTGGAGATGCAAAGATTTTAAGATTATTTTTAAAAATTGGGAAATCATATATAATGAATTGAAAAAAAATGTTTAAAATAACCTTTGTGGAAAAACCAGAAGCCTTTTTGTTAGGTATTCTAGGACAAGAAATGCCGAAGAAAAATCGGACATTATTCATGTATGCTGCTACGGCAGCAAGAATTCTAATAGCACAAAACTGGAAGACTAGAGAAATACCATCCAAAGAGCAATGGCAAGAAAAATTGATGAACTATGCAGAACTAGCAAAGTTAACGGACAAACTGCGTGAAATGGACAATAGTGACTTTGGGAAAAATGGGAACCCTTTACAACATACTTGCAGAAACAAACAAAAAACATGGACTCATTGGCAGAATTTAAATAAACATTTATAACTTTATTTACAGAGAACAAGAAATACAATTAGTGGTAACAGAACATTATGAATAAACAGCAGAATATAACATTTGGTGTAACAAACCAGAAATGGAAGTTGGGGGAAGTCAACAGGGAGGGGGAAAACTAGAAAATGGATATTAAATGATGATACTGAATAATTGTTTTGAGAAAAGAAAATCAATAAAAATTAGGTAAAGGTAAAGGTACCCCTGCCCGTACGGGCCAGTCGTGACAGACTCTAGGGATGCTCGCTCATCTCACTCAAGAGGCCGGGAGCCAGCGCCGTCCGCAGACACTTCCGGGTCACGTGGCCAGCGTGATGAAGCTGCAACTGGCGAGCCAGCACCAGTGCCGCACATGGAAACGCCGTTTACCTTCCCGCTATAAAGCGGTACCTATTTATCTACTTGCACTTAGAGGTGCTTTCGAACTGCTAAGTGGGCAGGAGCTGGGACCGAACGGCGGGAGCTCACCCCGCCGCGGGGATTCAAACCGCCAACCTTACGATCAGCAAGTCCTAGGCACTGAGGTTTTACCCACAGCGCCAGCCACATCCCTCAATAAAAATTATTTATATTTTAAAAAAAGAATTTCACCTTCCAGCAGGCATTTTAAGGCAGTGTTCAGTTTTATAACTTTTTATTGTTTTATTGTCCCATTTTCTGTTATTTGCTTTTATGTACTTAGTAATGCAAATAATTAGACAAAATATGTCTTGAAAGGATGAATGAAAATGAATGCAAAAGAAAATATTCAAGTATAAATGGCAGGTTTGCAGACAGATTCTATGCAGAATTAGACAAGTTGTGCCCATTTATTTCAATGAGCACAGGTATCTCTACAGGGAACTGGGCTTTTTATTATTAAAGTTTGAACTCTCTTTAATATCTCAAAAAGACCCTCATAATATGGTTTGTTTGATATGCAACAACATGTATAAATTGCATCAATTGACCAATTAAAACCAGATGATTCCCTCACTGGTTGACAGTCCTACAAGGAATGCATCTGCCAAAGTTTGCAACATACCTCGAAGAGGCAAGAATCAGGATTGGTTGAAAGTTGTTTCTTTGTTTTTTCAACTCCTAATTAGTCAAGGAGTTGCAAAGGAACTCCAGAGTCAAATGTAAATCAGTCAGTTCGAGAGAGAACAAAAGAAAAGAAAAACTTATTTTATACTGATAATGAAAAGCTAGTAGTGATAGAGGAAATAAGTGTGTGATGAAAAATAAGTTGAAACAACTTCTTGTGTGCCCTGGGAACAAACATAAAATTAAGTTGTTTGCAAAATTTGCAGGGGTGGCTATACTAGAATCAATAATCTGCCCCTCTTGAATACGCTTGTTAATGGATAATGCATATATCACTCTCCCAGAAGGGTTTTTGGAGGATATTTGCACAGACAAGGAAAAACAACAAGGTTGTTATTCAAGGGGGTGGTGAAGTCAGTGAAGTGCTAAATGTTGTGTCTTTACAATCCCAATGTGTAAAGGTAGGGAGAATATTGTAAAGCAATTTGCAAGGCAATCATCCTAAACCCAGGTAATATTTTGAATCTAATTCTACAATAGCAGCATGTTACTCTTTCTGCATCTCATTTGGCCACACCCTACTGATATTTTTGATGGTACTGAGCAGGGCTGGGGAATCTGTGGCCGACAGATGTCATTGGACTCCAACTTCCATCAGCTCCAGACAGCATGGTCAATCATACGGGATGATGGGAGTTGTAGTTCACCAATATTTGCAAGGCCACAGATTTTCCATCCTTGCTCTAGTCCAGTGTTTCCCAACCTTGCGCCTCCAGCTGTTTTTGAACTACAACTCCCATCATCCCTGACTAGCAAGACCAGTGGCAAGGGATGATGGGAATTGTAGTCCAAAAACAGCTGGAGGCACAAGGTTGGGAAACACTGCTCTAGTCAAAGGCACTCTGGGCTTGATAGAATCCTCAAGCCCCAAAGGTTTATAGATAAAAAAATAGTTTTGATGAGTGAACTGCTTTTCCAAAATGCTTTCATCACCCATTATTTGGGCCTCAGGCACTAATGAGCAAGATCAGAAGCTTCAGGCACTCCAAGGCAACCTATTTGTTGAGCATTCATCCTGATTTGTTTGCATAGAGATTAGACAGTGTTGGCTATTTAATGCCCATTCATTCTTATTCGTTTGCAGGTTAAATGATGTTTCATCAAAAGAAATTTTATCCCACACTTTTGAGTGTATTTCCCCATTGCTTTCCTTATTGCAAAAAGTCCAATCTGTTGGAGACACGGGTTTGTTGCACAAGACGTTCCAATCAGCTATAACTGTGCAACCTGAATTTGCCAGTATGTGATTGAACCTCACCTGAAGTCAGAGCCCTTCCACTAATAAAACATACCCAGCACAGGAAATGGGAATTAACCTCTGAGTGGTTCCTGTTTTTAAGATGAGAATAGTCCAATTTATGTTGAGTCCAGGGCACATGTAAAGATGTAAAGGTGTATTTAAATAGCTCCTTTAGACTCCTTGGCTCTGCATAGTGCTAAAAAGTAAGGAATCATAGATTTCTGGGGGCTGGAAGTACAAAGCAGAAAGGGTGAGCCATTTAAACAGGGCTTTCTTGTGAGTAAATTACACTGAGGATGTAAAAGAGCAGCTGCATTCAGACAACACTTTATTCCATTTTCCTGGCATTTCCTTATGTGACGATTTTGGCATTTTATGTGACATAAAAAGCCACCTCTGGAAAATTAGGAGGATTTAGTGGAAATCTGGTGTTAATTTCCATGTCAAATGCTTGCAGGGGAAAAAATCAGTTTGCAACCCCGTTAACCTGATTTTTGCTATGCAGCCATACATACAATCAGGAAGCCAATCAGCCAATTGCACTAGCATTCCATTTGGCATCAAGGATACAGCTCCAGGTAAACAAACTTGAGGCTTTCATGGGTTTTCCCACCCTCAGTAAGAAAGAAAGAAAGCATAATTGAATGACTGCTGTGTCAGATGGATGCTAAAGATTGCCAAGTATGTTGAAGCGTGGTGGGATATTGCCCCCAATGGAGCCAATTTGTGTTTAATTTATCAGGGGAGCATGTAAGTGCTAGATTGCTCCTTTGTTCTGCAGTTCGAAAAAGCATCAGCGAGGAAGACTCATTCATGATGAATCAGACTGTTTTTCAAAGTCCACAATGGTGTTGCCTGGAACTTAGCCTTTCATGCTGCCACCTACATAATCACTAAAAAAAAATACTCCCATATCTACTAACCCAATATTTTTTCAAGCCTCTTAAAAACTTGTAATCCTCGTTCAATCCAAAAAGAAAAAAGAAAGTGCAATTGGTTCCACACACAGCCCCCATCCCCGAAGCTCAGAAAAGTTGTATCATGTATTTTTCAGAAATTGTGGGGGTGAAGGAACATTGACTGATAAAGGGAGCTCTTCAACTATACAGTGGTACCTCGTGTTAAGTACTTAATTTGTTCCGGAGGTCCGTACTTAACCTGAAAGTGTTCTTAACCTGAAGCACCACTTTAGCTAATGGGCCTTCCTGCTGCTGCCGCCGCGCCGCCGGAGCGCAATTTCTGTTCTCATCCTGAAGCAAAGTTCTTAACCTGAAGCACTATTTGTGGGTTAGCGGAGTCTGTAACCTGAAGCGTATGTAACCTGAAGCGTATGTAACCTGAAGCATATGTAACCTGAAGTACCACTGTACACTGACTTCCCTTGTGACTCAAGAGAGAGTCAATCAGAATCTGAATACTGCTAGGAAAAATACCTCTGCTCTGAACTTTGACAGAACATTTAGCAGATTTTATGTGTGAATGCAGGAATTTGTGTCAACTTCACCTTTGCAATAGGCCTCTCCTGCTTGTTTGTGTGGCACCAGAAGCTGATATTTTGAGGCACACAACTGCAGCAAATGCATTCTCTCATGCACCTTTTTTTAATACTTAAGGTTGCAATACGATACACCACGTTGTAAAGATATAGCCTGACAGCCCTCGACATGCAAAAAGGACTCATCAGTTTAAGATCTTCTGTTCTCTTACTGCCTCCCTAAATGAGCAAAAGTACAGTTTTTTACAGGGTAGCACCCTGCCCTTTCTACCTGCTACATCTCTAGAGCAGTGATGCATTTATCTCCCTGAAGGAAATGTATTACATGCTTCTCCTTGCCATGAAGGATGGTAGCTGCCAGCAACTTGTTTCTCTATGTGACAATTCCATCTCAGCATCTCCTTGGCTTTGCAATAAACTGAATGGGGCACAGTTAGGGAACAACCTCTGTTCTCTGGTTCAGAAGGGAAAATGGAAAGCAGCTGTTTATTTTAGATACATTACAAGGCAAAGTAACCCACAAAATTAAAATGCATGTCACCACCTTTAATTTAAAAGTTGCTTGCTTCCGTTTTTTTCATCTCTTACTTTATGTCCCTTTAAACCAATGCCCTAAAAATTACAACCATCTGACTAGCACATAGATCTAGTAAATTTCTAACTTTAAAACCACTTTATCTCAAGCCTGATAAACAATGTTTGTTGTCAGTGCAAGTAATTAAGAAAGTTATGTGTGCTGTCACAGCACCACACCAAATTGAACTTTCCTAGCGTTCATCTGTCGTTGCTATATTGGGCAGTAGATCCTACGTTTGATTTGCCTATGAGGAAAGGTTGCAATGTTTGTGGCTTCTTAGTTTAGGCTGGAAAATGCACATAAAAATGGAAATGAATGAAGCTGATTGGCAGGAGATTCAGAAGGACAATAGGAGGACACACTGTGCACAGTTAACCATTAGAACTGGCTACCACAAAAATGTGGTGACAGACATGGGCTTCAGATGTGAAGAACTTCTGCCCCTCCGGATGTTCCTGAACAACTTCCACTATCCCTGATCATTGGTCAAGCTGACTGGGATTGATGGGAGTTACAATTCAGCAATATCTGGAGAAGCACAGGTCCCCCATGCCTGCTTAAAAGGAGAGTTAGACAGATTCATGGAGGACAAGTTGGTCACTGGTTACTAGTAATGATGATTATATATGCTGAATACTGGTTACTGGGGAACAACAGTAACCAGGTGATACACCAAGGATAAATCATGAAAGAGAAAAATAGATTGATTGTGGTATCTGGACTGCTTCCTGCACAGCTCCAAGTCTGCAAGATGTATGTACAGCTCCAAGTCTGTACATGTATGTACAGAGGGAAAGGATGTGCTTGCTTTTCACGCAAAGGTAGCTATTTTCTTGGTCAAAGTTTGCATGTCAGGGAAACATGACTTTTTAAGCCAACCTATGCAGAGAGCTCAGGATGAATAAATGAAACATGCACTTGATAAAACCACAACAGCCATTAAAAACATACCAAAATGAATTACATTCTTTTCCTTATCTGTATAATAAATACCCCAGACAAGGGTCTTACAACCAAATAAGATGTTATAGTCTTGTTTCTTGTTCCGCCATATAAGTACACAACACCAACAAAGATTGGTGTTTAAGAAAACTTGGAAGACCGTTCACTTTTTACTGGGTGTATGGCGTTGCAGCCAGTCAGCCGAGCCTCAACAGCCTTCCAGTGAAAAGGGAGGTACTTGCCTTCCCTCTCACATGTTATAGGGCACCCTCTATCAGTGGTTTACCCTTCCGGGATTCCTTGCTGATGTGCAGGAGTCAATATATAGCCTGACTTCACCCCAGTGCCCAAGCCAAACCACTCACATCTGTAACCAATAAAAGCTGTGGCCCATGTGAACCCATAAACCAAATATTCTGTGTCAGTGTGAGTTATTGTGTTCCTGAGAACTTTGGGGCTCGGGTGCCTTGGCATGTAAGGGAGAGAAGTGGACTGGCAATGTTGCTGAAACCAACATAGTCAACGCTATGGGGCTCTCCAGACTGCTTTGTAGGGCAGGGACCAGTGTTTCCTGTGTTTTTGTGCAGGTATTGTCTTCAACATGTAATTAATGCAATAATTGTGTATTAGGGGTGAATTTTATACTGCAACATCTACAGATCATTCCAGTTTGTTAGTTGTTCCGTGATGTTCCTCCAGGACAATACACAACACACACACACCCAAACATTTATAGTAGGAAAAGTTACAGGATTTCAGCAGGAAGCTATGGGACATGTGTGGAAGTCACACCTGTGGAAGTCAACAGGTAGTTCACACACACCTTGCCCAGTGTGATTACTAGCAGATTATGAAGAGTCTTCAGAGACTTCTTGCTCCCAGCTTCTTCCCCAGTTAAGGGAAAAACTCCTCTCCCACACCGTTCAAAGTAACGAAAGTGTTTATTGTCTCCAGATACAAGACAAAGCTAAAAACTACTATCTACTATATATGGTTCTTCTGGTCACTGAAGTAAAGATATGTGCAAATCCACTACCATTATCACCACACTAGCCAAGGCTGCTGTATAAAACCCACAGCCCCTTCCCCTGACTCTCACAGATTCAGAGGCAGACCCTGACAGCAAACAGTACAGCATCAGGACACAGATATGCAACAAGACATAATGAAACCAATGCCCTAGAAACTATTATACTTGTCTACATTCCTGAAGCATTGGGAGGATCCATGGCTCAGCAAGTCATACAGTCCACCTTCTTGGTGTTGCTATGGGAACCTAGTGCATCTGGCACCTTTATCTCAGAACATCTGGAGGGAAGGGATGTGCTCCTTAAGACATGAGACCAAGCACTGTGTCATTTAACCCATTGTTCACATTACGGCAACGCCAAGTACCAATTAGAAACTTAGCAGTATGACTGCCCCAAAATCTTTACATACAGCGTTGAAAACAGAATCACATATAACTACCGAGGTACCATCATGAGCATGAATCATCATGAATGTGCAATTTAAAAACACACACACGGAAGGCCCCATAGATAAAGAATACTATCTCAGAATACAATGAAAGTTCTCTTTGAGAGTTGTTTTTAGGTTTCTACCACTACATTTTGTACACCTTATTAACCTGATATGACCATCATGAAGACTTAAACCGAACTGAACTTGATTCTACTATTCTTCCCTCAAGCATTTGTGGCTGATTCTGCTTTTTAAAGGGAGAAGGGGGCAGAGGTATATTTAACTGAAAGCAGCACTTCCAAACCAGTAGGATGAACCATGAGGAGAGGAAAAAACCTGTAGGCCAAATCCACTCTTGAAAGAGTGACATGTAAACCTATCTCCCTCACACTGAATTCAGCTCAAAGTTGGGCTTACCTCAGGAAGGAGGAAGTTGTCAAGATATCGAGGGCCCTTGTATTAGGCCTTGTTCACAAATGCTGGTTCCGTCAAGAGTGTAGACTTCTGGGTAAAGAGGTAAGCTCATGAGAAAGCAGTTTTTCTCTTAGCAAGTTGCTAGCACTCTCATGAATTACACCTGTGCTACCTAGCTTGTATCAGGGCTTCAAGGCTAAAGATGGCCAGTTGGCTAATTGGGAAAAATTCCACAGCTGTGAAGTCACATGTGCATCCTGGAGTCAGCTTTGGAAAGTTATGGCCTAGGCATCTTCTGATTGGCTGGGAAGAGTCAGGCTAGTTACGGAGTGAAAGTGTGTGAGGCCTCACCTTTTGTCTTTACCTCCCTGACTGGCACCTGTGTTCCATCCTCATGAGGTCATGGATTAAATGACAATATACAGTGGTACCTCGGGTTAAGAACTTAATTCGTTCTGGAGGTCCGTTCTTAACCTGAAACTGTTCTTAACCTGAGGTACCACTTTAGCTAATGGGGCCTCCCGCTGCCGCCGCACCGCCGGAGCACGATTTCTGTTCTCATCCTGAAGTAAAGTTCTTAACCTGAGGTACTATTACTGGGTTAGCAGAGTCTGTAACCTGAAGAGTTTGTAACCCGAAGCGTTTGTAACCTGAGGTACCACTGTATTAGGCTATCTTAGCTTAGCTTAATTGTTGTCTTGTTTTGTGATTTCCCATCTTCCTGGTAGTATTTTCCTTTCCTATTTTTCCTATTTGGTAAACAGGTTTCATTCTAGCCTGGTATTTTTAAATTACTAAAACTTCTACCTCTTCATTTTGGTTTAAGTCTTATTTGGTTTAAGTCTGGGTTTTGGACCACTTAGGTCAGGTCTGCCACTGTGAAATTTTGCCTCCTTTTGTCTGAGGACCCAAAGAGTGGTACGTTAGCTCTTGATCCTTGGGAACTGTTCAACAGTGCCATGGTCTCCCTCGGGAGGTTGTGGACTCTCCCTCTTTGGAGGTTTTTAAGCAGAGGTTGGATGGCCATCTGTTATGGATTCTTTAATTGAGATTCCTGCCTTGCAGGGGGTTGGACCAGATGACCCTCACTGCCCCTTCTAACTCTACGATTCTATAATTCTAACATTAAGTCAGGGAACTACAGTGTGCATTTTATTTTTACTATTTAAAAAAAATAATTAAATATTAGGATTGTGCCCTAACATATGCATGCAATTAAAGCACTTTTAAATATGACCAGACTGTTATGTTATGGCCTGAATGATTGTTGCAAAGTCAGAGTATCTAAAAAAATACTGAGTTAAATTTATCTCCTAACATACAAAGAATTTTGTTACCTTAGACCAGGGATGGAGAAACTGTGGCCCTCCAGATGTTGCTGAAATGCAACTCCCACAATTTCTGTTGATGAACAGGCTGCAACTGATAGGAATTGAAATCCAACGATATCTGGCATGCTGCAGGTTTCCCATTTCTGACGTATTCCCTTGAAGACTTGACCTGTTTTTGATCTCTAGGACCCTCAAAAGTCTAGCACCGCTGGCACGTGAGGTAAGCAGTTGATTGGCTCTCATGTTGCTGCCTTGAGCAAATCTGCTGGGAGCAAGTAATAGGGTCCTTTGTCACTCCAGATGGTGACAAGATTCATCTTGGTGAAACAGGGCATTTCTGCCAACAGTGCCCTGACATTCAACTTGCTCATGCAAATTATGTTAATTATCTGCAATCAGATATGCAAAGCGGGTCCAATCCCCAGGCTTGTGACACATTTCCAAAGTGCCCATTCATATTGAACATTTCAGTTGTCCTTGACTTAAAACACGGGAGAGAGAGAGAGAAAGAGAGCAATGTCCTCTTCAGGAGCTTATTAATGAGTAATAAACAGGATTGCCAACCAGGCTGTTAGGAGAGTCATGCATTCCAAACAAAAATGATATGCGTTGGCATGTGCTTCAGGACAATTGTGACCAGGAAGCATCTTGCCAGGTAATCAGCCTGGCGTGGATTGCAACATGGCGCTGACATGATTCTTGTCACTCTTGCCAGGCCACTGAACCAACTGCACACCGCCAGCTGCAGCTGCCTCTTTCAGGGCTTGGGATTGAATTTATTAGGACTGAAAAGGAAGAGCCGCAAGGGAGGCAAAACAAACGAAGGAGGATGGGGTGGCACAGAAGAAGAATATTGTAACACCTTCCTGATAGATAGCTTTATTATCTCCCCTGTCTCTTTGGAGGTACTTGATAATGAATACCATTTGGAGATGCATTTAAAAAAATATCTATGGGCAGTATGTCTCTTCTTCTTTTTAATAAAACATACCCATATAACTCTGCTGTTTTTTCCCCAGAAGAAACATCTCCGACGAGGGAAACATACCTATTGATTAAAGCATACTGACAAGGTTTGGGCAGGATTCCAGGAACTATTTGAAATCTAAGTTGTTGCATCCATGTGTGTTTGCCTCCCTTTCCTTCGCCTCCCCTTTATTTCCTTTTTCATGTTTTGCATATTGATCGACAGTTCAATTGAAAGTTTATTGAATGGGGGTGGGGAATGATAACGGGTGGGGAAGTTGAGAGTCTCGTTAAAATGTTATTGCTGTGATGTCTTGTTGAAATTCATTTTTTTAATAGATAAAAAATAATAATCATATGAGCTGAGTGATTTTTATGCATACAAGGGCTGAATTGAGAAGGTTTCCGAAAGACAAAAAAGGAGACAAAAATCTGCTGGCACTAAAGCCATATTTACATGGTATGAGCTAGTTACGAACTCTAAACTGGGTATTGGTGTGAACAGTCTTGCTGCACACTTGGCTCCCATTCCTCCAACTCATACTGTAAAAAGCAACAACCCATCACTGGTCTGTGAAGAAGGGGAGGAGCGTACAGATGTATAGCAGTTTTGTTTGTGTGTGTGTGTGTGTGTTTAAAGGACAAAGAGCTCATTAGAAGGGGGAAATTAATTAACTCCCCTCTACAAAGTTTTCAAAGGATCTACAGTGCCACCAGCATGATGGGAGAGGTCTATGGCTATGCCATTGGTCACTAGAGATGTCATGGGCACTAAATGATACTTGCCCATGATGCTCTCACCACCAGAATACCTGCAGCTATTGGAAGTAAAGGAAGCGTTTGTTGGTGGGAATAATCCCATGGCTCAGTAACTCCATTCTGTGGTTTGAGAACAGAGGATATGCAATTTCCCTGCAATCAATATACTACCTGAGGAGGAAACTCTCCATCAGGGTGGGCATGCTAAGCACAAGAATGTTGTTTGGATCTCCTGCAGGGAATGCATAAGCTTATCCAAAAAGGCCTCATCCAACAGAGTTATGTTAAAAGACAAGAATGGACCACTCCTGACACTAGGATGTTCATTTTTTCACATTCTCCATGCCAGAGCCCTGGTTAGTCAACAGGCCATTGCCATGCCAAGCTACAACACACACACACAAAATGATGCACACACATTGTGTGTGGACCTCAGGCTGTTGTGTTTGAACAAGGGCCTAGCAGTCTATTAGACTGTCATTTTGAATGGAGACTTTCAGGACCATAGTAACTAAAATTCCAGACATTCTTTGTCTAATGATAGGGATACGTCCCTAGGCTTAATGTGAACTTTCCAGCAGGGGTGCTCAGCAATGGAAACTGTATTTAAAATGTCGTTCATGTTTAGCTATGTTGGATGGACTCAGAATATTTATAGTGCATGAACTGTTTCATTAGGAAGTTAAAACATCTTACTATATATCGCCTAGACATTTATAGAAGGAGGTTCATAGCTGAGCAGAAATGGAATTTCAGGCCAGGTCAGCCTAAGTGCAACTACACTGCACACATTTCCCCTTATGGCTTGATATTTAAACTCTATTTTGCCACTAAGTTGTATCAGTCTGTTTCAACAATATTACCTAGTCAGATGGCGTTAATGTTCAGTTGTTCAGGCAATCTTGAGGGGAGGA
Source organism: Podarcis cretensis (assembly GCF_951804945.1). Classification (NCBI taxonomy): domain Eukaryota; kingdom Metazoa; phylum Chordata; class Lepidosauria; order Squamata; family Lacertidae; genus Podarcis; species Podarcis cretensis. Next base: position 81,888,696 of record NC_137174.1, on the reverse strand, counting down.
GGGAAAGGCGCCTAGGAAGAAATTACCATTATGAATGATGAATAGATAAACCTCTCCCAAACAAATTCCTTTTTTAAAGGAGCAAGGGTATGTTGTGGAGTGGGGGGAATGCAATTTCTGAGCACCAAACCAAAGCAGATAAATACAATAGTTTCTCTTGGCAAATAATACAGAGCCTAAACGTGTGCCGCAGTAAACAAAAATCCATTTCATTTTAGATGTGATACGCGAAGGCACTGACATTTAAATTTGAAAATCAATTTATAATGATGCCTCTTGGATTATTCTAATTGATGGTTTTCCTTAAAACTGAACTCAAGGAGACAATGGTGGGTCAATACCAAATTAAAAGCAGCAGCACGGCCGGCTGACCTTGAACTTAGCAGCATCAGTATTCAGGTGGTAAACATGGTTAGTCATATTTTCCGGGGGTTACTCTCTTGCTGACTATAAAGAATGGCAGCATGGGGCCTGAGTTCAGTTAATAACATCCTAAGAGCCCTGCTGGATCAGACCAAAGGTCCACCGAGTCTGGTGTTCCACTTCTCAGAGTGGCTTAAACAATCAATCCCTCTTCACAAGGGACTCTGGGAACTGTAGCTCGGTGATAAAAATAGAAGTCTCCTCACAATGTGGTTTGGGGGGCTTGAATTTGCTTGAATTTGCCACCAATTCAGCTTCAATGGGTAACACTAGGCTCTAGTCTTATGAGACAAGTCCGCTTACCACTTATTGGTTTGGCAGCATTGCAGGCCAGTGCCACCTTGCTTGACATGATCCAACAATGAACGCCTGTTTGAGGACATATCCAGACAGCAGTGAAGCCAAATGGTCTGCCTCGCTGGCCAATTGCAGGCAGGCTAAGGAGCAGGCTCTTCCAGGGGGCAGGTCCAACTGTGTGCTACTTCCTCCTCATTCAGTTTGTCTAGCAGCAGGTGCCTCAGCCTCACTCACCTCACAGAGTGTTTGTTGTGGGGGAGGAAGGGAAAGGAGATTGCTAGCCACTTTGAGTCTCCTTAAGGGGAGTGAAAGGCGGGATATCAAGTCCAAACTCCTCCTCCTCCTCCTCCTCTTCTTCTTCTTCTTCTTCTTCTTGGCACACAGCCTCTCCCAGGATCCTCACCAGTGTAATTAGGTTGCTATATTTCAATAAGTAAAAATCAGGACACCCCAAAAGTTCTTGAGTTGTTGTTGTTGTTTTAGGAAGACCCCAAAATTTCTGAGCTTTTTATAGGAAAACCCAAAAGTTGTTGCCACGATTTTTCGATTGGCTTGTCTAATATCCAGGACAAAGCACCACCTTTCAGGAATTTACAAAACATTTTGTACAACAATGTTGTAAAAATATTACTTAACTGCTTGATTTAGTGAGAGTCTGGTCCAATATCTGCCATTTGTGGAGCATGGGGGAGGCTTTCCCTATTCTGCTTTTGATATAATGGACCTTTCATGAAGACTTTCATGTTCACTTAGACAAAGACCTGATCCCTTATAAAAAGCCAGAGACAGATGTTTAACTCATATTTTACTTACCAATTTCACCTATAATTCATACAAATGAGTGACAACCAACCTCAGAAGCTGAAATAAATACCAAAAACAGGACCGATTTTAATATTTCTGTGTGGTGGATAGGTCTATTTATTGTTAGCTCTTCTGTTTAGTCTTCAAAACTGATCCATGTTCAGGAAGATTCTGGGCTGTAAAGAATGTACCCTATAAACTGGAGAACCCCCAAACAAGTTAATTTGTTCCAGATGATTTACCGTTATTCATTTATACCTAACAGGACCATAGAACACTGTGTTACATTTTATCACTTATGGCAAGACATGAGACATGCTGATATCAGCTGAAGATTATGATATAATGGTGTGCAGGTTTATCAGAAAGAGAATGGGACCCAGAAATCTTGATTAGCAATCCCTGCTACCTTGTAATGAGTTTCCAGATCAGCAGGGGTGAAATTACATGCCAAAATAACATATAAATTATTCCCTGCTTAAGCAGAGGGCTCTTCTGTGCTGTTGCCTATTTGCAGGATCATGAAGTTTCAACTTCCTATATATATATACATTACTGGATGAAAGCTTGCGTTTACTTTGGATAAATGAACATGGCTTTGAAGTCTGAACTTGGGAACTTCTACCTTATCAGAAGAATGGTGAAAGATTGGTGATGACTATCTTATTCACTTATTGAAGTTTCGTCATTTCAATTCCATGTTCAGTTCACTTCAGCTCAAAGGCTTTAACAAGAAAAAGGCAGAAGGACAACATGGTGATATGATATGAACATAACATCTAATACAGGTAATCAAATTGATAATCTGCAATTAATCAACCTCTGTAACTTCCTACCTAAATTCCCAGGCCTAAACATTCAATTTCATGGAGGATACTAGCCTACTAGCCACAATGGGTATGTTGTTCCTCCAACGTCCGAAACAGTATGCCTCTGAACACTAGTTTCTGGGAATCACAAATGGGCAGAATACTGTTGCACTCAGTTTCTGCTTGCAGGGTTCCGTTCCCACAGGCATCTGGTTGGCTCCTGTGAGAACAGGATGCTGGTTTAGATGGGCATATGATCTTATGTTTTTAATTGGGCCCCCTAAATGTGTTTAAAGTATTACGATTACAGAGCAAAAACTTCATATTATCAGTATCAGAATAATAGTCTTGGGCAGGGCCTAGTAGGTTACTGAATCCAACCCCATGTTCATATTATCAGTATCAGAATAATAGTCTTGGGCAGGGCCTAGTAGGTTACTGAATCCAACCCCATGTTTGATGCAAGGAATCCAGAGTGAGAACATATAATTGGAGCATCCCCAGCAAATAGGATGACTCAGAAAAGCTCTGCTGGAGGATTGCTTGCAGGACACAATAGATGCCACGCAGCAAGACTGCCCTTATTGCCACATAGGTAAAGGTAAAGGGACCCCTAACTGTTAGGTCCAGTCATGGGTGTCTCTGGGGTTGCAGCGCTCATCTCACTTTACTGGCCGAGGGAGCCGGCGTACAACCTCCGGGTCATGTGGCCAGCATGACTAAGCCGCTTCTGGCAAACCAGAGCAGCACACGGAAACACCGTTTACCTTCCCACCAGAGTAGTACCTATTTATCTACTTGCACTTTGACGTGCTTTTGAACTGCTAGGTTGGAAGGAGCTGGGACCGAGCAACAGGAGCTCACTCCGTCGTGGGGATTTGAACCGCCGACCTTCTGATCGGCAAGCCCTTATTGCCACATGGTAGGTGTAATTATGCACTCTAACTTGGTCAGCCTCAGAGTGAATTCTATGCCAGTTTCCTCACATGCTGCTCCCTAGAATACCAGGGGGTACTGAGGGCTCCATAGCACCAGAGAGAGGGTGCTCAGAAGTGAGCATGTGACAAGCCCTTTGCCCCTCACCATTCCACCGTGAGATGAGAGCCTCAGCAGGATTGCTTGAGCTGTCCACTGGAAAGTCCCCCGCAGCATTCCATAGTCCATCAGGATCAATGTCTGATCAATCTTGAATTGCAGTCTTGGACCCTCACCAGTCATACTACTTACCTGCAAACAGTCACCATTTTAGGAGAAGTTGGGGGCAAAATAGGAGTTGAGCAAAGAGATGTAGCAAGGCATCGGTCTCCGTTTCTTCCCATATTCATCGCATGCAGTGCTGTTTCCATTCCACTGCAGTTAGTCGACTCACTATCCACTATGGTGGAATTTTACATAATTAATTATGTGATTAATGACATTGTCATTATGTTGCTCCACACCATTTTAATGGCGGAGGATATCATAATTGATTGCAGGTCATTAAATATCGTTTGTGGGTTGAAAACAACAGCAGTGTTCACTGCAATTATTTCCATTACAGACACGGGGTGGATAAGCGAGCATCAGCAATTTCTGCCCTCATGTTTTTGCCTTTATATATTTATTTTACAAATTTAAACAGACAACTTTAATTCCAAATACAAAACATAGATTTATCATCGACTTCCCTCCCCACCCCGTCCATGGTTCATTTTATCAACTCTTTTCTGCTACATATTCTATTCCCCACCCCCTTATCATTTTGCCAATTTTATATCACAATATTTCTTACTGCTGAATTTATTCTAATGCTGTTGACATTTTGATGTGTTTACAATCACTGGCAGAGGAAGAGGAGTGGGGGGGAGCGCACTACCCCCAGCAGCATGATCCCGGTAGGGTGCCATCACAGCTGCCCCCCACCTATGCTGGGCGCCCCACCCCTGCAGTCAGCATGCCCCGCCCCCAGGATGTGCGCCACACCCCCAGGATGTGCCCCAGCCCTGTCCCCACCTGCTCTCCGCCCCCGGTGCCGGAGCATGAAGCTCCGCCGCTATTTACAATGATTCTTCAGATATTCTACATATCTTTTTCAGTCTTCCTTATATATATATATTAATCCTGTTCTCTTAGTCTACTCGTCAAATTAGCCATTTCTATATATTCTGTCAATTTCATTTGCAATTCTTTTCTTTGTTGATATTGTGCCCTCCTTCCATTTCCCCCTCATGTTTTTGTCGAAACTCTCCAACATCCCCAGTTGAACAGTTCAACTTTCTCTTTCTCATTTGTTAACTACTCCATCTCGTGCAAGCTCTTCTGCCTTTGGTTGTGGTCCTGTGCACATTGCCTTGGAGCTAAGCCCCTTTGAACAGAATGGGACTTACTTCCAACTAAGAAACATAGGAAGGATTACACTGTTCGTTTGCTATTGCTATCTCCAGGAAACAGCAAATGTTATACTATTTGCAGAACCCCTAAACCTTTCCATCTGAGATAGTTTATAGAAGAGTTAGAGGAAAGCTTTATTTTTCATCCACCATCTGTTCAGTGAATTTTGCAAATTTATGGGGATGTAAATAACTACACTGTGTATTCTTTCAAGCCATTATGGAGAAAACTAGATTCATTGTTCTCTCAAGTATGTGTTTTTACTGCTTAGCTGATGTCTTACGTGACATGTGGCAAAAGAGGAAAGTGAACTTTTCACTGCTATTTACGCAGTCTCATCAATCGTGTGAAGAGTGCTCAAAAATGGATAGGAGAATAGCCTCATTCTTAAAGTGATCTACATTCAGTTTCTAAATCTATCACCGACCACTGTCACAGTGAAAAGGCAAGATTCACACCCCCCCCCCCTTCATCTGAGCTGTTGTAATGCATACATATCTTTTATTTCTTCTATAGGGAAAACCCATATGAAAGTTGTCTCACCCGGCAATCACACAATTAAGCCCCCAGATTTCGGAATTCCTTTCCAAGATGAGGTTCATCTGCCGTCATACATTCCTTTACTTGTTCATAATTAATATTATTAGGCAGGTGTCTTTCACTGTATTACCCACTAAAGACTTTTTTGTTAGGCAAGTCTAGAAAACATGTAATGTTTTAAAAATTACTAATTTTATCCCTATTTTGATAAATTTTATGTCTTCTTGTTTTTAATATTGGGTTTTATTGGTACTGTATTTTGAATATTTTATACGTTTTTATGTAAACCACTTAGAGGTTTTTCTCAATTAAGTGGTAGGTAAATAAAAATTAAATATGTATTTCAACCTAGCAAAAAGCCACTCATGTAACTTGCTCCAAATGACATAATCTTCACACATCAGGCTGAAACAACAGAAGTTTGCAGAAGTTACATGGTCTGAATGCATACTACATTTTTACTCTCCTTTTTATTTTATTTTATTCTTATTTTAAAAAGAAAAAAAAAAACCTTTAAAAGGCATGCTTTGACTGCTTTCACATGGTTTACTTAAGCTACCTGGTCCCAACCTCTAATAGAAAACATTGCAGGTATTTCTGCGTGTATGAAGGAATGTAAGGATGTAAGAAGGAATCATTTTCCATTTTGCCCTGTACTCATTGCATGCAGCGCTGTTTACATTCCACCTCATTCCACCTTCTACCAAAAACTACATTATTCATTTCTCTGTCTCCTATGGTGAAGTTTTGCAACTTATGTAATTAATTATGTTTATTATTTTGCCATTACATTATACCATTCGTTTCAATGCAAAGGAAACACAGTACAAATGAGGGAGGGAAGTAATCAATTGTGTATCGTTTGTGGACTGAAAGCAACAATAACAGTGAATACCAATCGTATTAGCTGAATTGATTTCCATTCCAGACATGGGATGTGCTGTAAGCAAAGATCAGCAATTTCCACTCTCGTTTCTGTTTTCATCAGAATTCACCTACATCCCTAGACACATGGAGGCACTTCAGCACAATGTTCAAACAATACTACCACCTTTATGAAGGGTCTGTTCCATCATCTTAGTAGATGCCAATGACCTGCTGGCAGGACTCTTGCTCACAGCTAGAGCAGAGCCTAAAGTAAATCTATTATCAGCTTATCTGACAGACTTTGCAGAATTATCCTAAGCAAACAAGTCTGTTGGGTAATGTACAGCTCTTCAGGAAAAGCAGGTAGACAAGGAATCAGATCCTGCAGAGAGGAAGGTCAGAGGAAGTGGTAGAGAGCCCAAAGAGGGTATAACCAATTGCCCTCAGATCTCAAGCAGTTTAGACAACTGGTGTGAGCCTAACTGGAATTAACATGGTGCTTGTTAAGTGGTCTCAATTAGAAAGTAGAGTTGAGGCACCAGAATAAATATGTCCAAAAAGGTCTGATAGCAACTATTCATGAATGTCTGGAGAATGGAGACAATTGCAGGCTAGTCTATCCAAAGCTTTGTTGTACTGAATGAAAATTCAAGAAACTACTTTAGGGAGAGGAATTAGTAGGTGCTTTTTAGAATTAATATGGAAGAAAGTTTGGCAATTGTGGTCCATTAGCATTCAACTCTGTGTCTTGTGTTTGTTTTGTTATAGGGATTCATACCTCGTCCTTCAGTCAGATTTTTAGGGCAGCAAAAGATCAATCAGTCTGTCTCTTGCAGTTGTCCCAGCTGACCTGGATGTGAAGTTAAACCAGGGGAACCCGTGTCTTAAACCAGGGGGACTTATATATGCAGAGGGAAAGAAGTGCAAGGAAATAGAATTTATCTATTTATTGCATATTAATTCAGCCTGTCTGTCCAGAAAAAAAATGTCCCAATTCATAGCACAGTCTCTTAACCGCTACACTGCACCAGCTCTAAATCTGCAATAACAGAATTAAATAATCAAACAGCAGGTTTTGCAAATAAGAATTTAAAGCATTTTTATCTAAAACCCAGGTTATCAGAATTCACATAACTGAAGTTAAAAAACTAGAATTCTTGCAATAACTATGTGCTTGCTTCTTGAAAAGTCACTAGCCTATTATACAAAGTCTTCATTGCCTCTGGTTACAGTTAAAATGAATGTCAGTGCCACCCCATTTACTTATACCAACATAAAAAATGTATCATAAATACCACGTTTAATCATATGCAAATTGTCCGCATGCTGCATGTCTCAAATCCATGGAGCCCTGGAAGCGGTAAAGCAATGCTCAACACTTTAAATTTAAGCTTTCACCCTTTTTTATTTGAGATGTGATGGATTCAGCTCTGGAGAATAATATTTGTTTTTAAAAATGTAATGTATGAATATAAACATTTCACCACTTCACGCTTTATAGTATATCATCTCTCTGAGCAGAACTCATTTGTTACGGTCAGAACTTCAATCACTATCTCTTGTTAGGGTCCCCAGTTTTAAGTTCAAGACCAGTCTCAGTCCACGGGAAGCATGAAGCATTCGTCTCATGTCGTGGGCTTGCAGCCAGCAGTGGGGAGACAGGCAGGCAGCAGGGCAGGGAATGATCAGGAATGGATTAATGGCTATGCTAAGTAAGCTACGGAGAAGCTACAACTCAGGCAGTTACACAGATATGCAGTTGAGAGTTCCCTCGGTGCAAAGAGCGCAGCTATCTTTCTTCTGCCAAAGGGCACTTCTGATTTCCACCACAGCTCTGAAAATGGTTCTGCTTCTTGGTTATAGAGGGAAGCAAAGCCTCATTTGCAGCTGTGGACAAGTTTAGGATAGTAGAAGCATAAAGAGCAGGGTGCAGTATGACATTCCAAAGGCATCTGCAAATATCTACTCTAAGGAGCAGCCACCTTCTTCTGTCTGAGATCCACTGGTATTCCTTATCATCCTCTTATGAAACGAAAATATGCCTGTCGCTTACGGTAAAAGGTAAAGGTAAAGGTACTCCTGCCCGTACGGGCCAGTCTTGACAGACTCTGGGGTTGTGCGCCCATCTCACTTAAGAGGCCAGGGGCCAGCGCTGTCCGGAGACACTTCCGGGTCACGTGGCCAGCGTGACATCGCTGCTCTGGCCAGAGCCAGAGCCAGAGCCAGAGCCAGAGCCAGAGCCGCACACGGAAACGCCGTTTACCTTCCCGCTGGTAAGCGGTCCCTATTTATCTACTTGCACCCGGAGGTGCTTTCGAACTGCTAGGTTGGCAGGCGCTGGGACCGAGCAGCGGGAGCGCACCCCGCCGCAGGGATTCGAACCGCCGACCTTTCGATCGGCAAGTCCTAGGCGCTGAGGCTTTAACCCACAGCGCCACCTGCGTCCCTGTCGCTTACGGTACTCATACTCAATTTTCTGACCATGGCATGCCCATTATATAACGTTAGCATACTCTCTGCATGGAAGAGCAGTGAGGAGGAAGGTCACTGCCTGGCCCTCGTGTCCTCTTCACCAGTGTGTTGGGGGAGGGTTGGCTGGCACTATGTGCTGCCCCTCAAAAATTCCCCACCTAAAAAGGGAGAGTGGCTACAGGGATGGGCCTCTGGGTATATACCATATGCATGGGGGAAGTCGACCACACCCCTACGCCGTTCTGAGATGTCCATGAATTAGCAGAATGTGGGTGTTATGTACTAAGCTTGGATCCTAGAACAATAGGCAAGTAGGATCCTAGAATGCAACAACTGACTGGCTTGCAGGAGAAGACCAATCAGGCTCCAGGAGGAAGTTAATCAGCCTGTTAGGCTGGGAGGATTGTAGAATGCAACAACTGATTGGCCTGCAGGGAAAAAAAAACCAATAAGGCTCCAGGAGGGAAGCAGAATCAGCCAATCAGACTGGATTCATTGTGTAAATAATATATATAAAAGTCTGAGGTTTGGAGGGCAATTAAATCACTGTTTTAAAAGCTGCAATAAAGAGCATGAAATCACTACAGGGCTCCAAGTATATTTCAGTGGGAGAGGAGAACTGAGAAACGTACAGTTGTATGGACATAGGATCTCCAAGGATCAAGAACCCTGCACTCTCATCTCCTTTCTTATGTTCCACTGAACATGGTGATGTCAGAAGCAGGGGACACACATGCATTTTGGGTGCAGCCACATTCCCTCTTCTTTCCTCTGTTCATGCATGGAGGGCTAAGAAGTGAGCCTGCATGTTATATGTGTGACTGCTTGACACGCCGTTGCAACTGGGCTCCACACTGCTTAAATCAACTGGCTTGCATGCACTTGTAGTTCTTCCTTTGAGCTTGTGGCATGCTTGCAGTCTAGACTGTTTAGTAGAAGTAGCATGTGAACTTGTCCATTAGCTTTATACTGATGAACAGAATATGTTGGTTAGTCTCTTTCCTCTTATTCACCCAAAGGCCATATAGACTGGAAAACATGGACAGGCAGACAGAGAGAGGGGGGGTCCTAACTAACTAGGGTACCTAAATATATAGACTATGCACTGACTACATTTGAGATATTTGCAACTTTACCACCTGGAATGCAGCCCAGAATGCATTGTACTGGAAACAATTTTAAGCTAGATAAAAGAAGGTGTCTGGCAAAGCAGCAGCTGCTGTGTCTACTTGACCTCAATTGCTCAAAGCACCAAAAGACATCAGTTCACACCTTAAAGCAGTTAGATGAGAAAATGAACACAATGACCACTATTTCACATGGTTCTGAGAAAACAGCCATTTATTTCACCACTAGCTGATTACTATTTTTCAGAGAAGAATACAGAGCAATTGGATTGTCATGGGTTTCGGATGACATACGCTTCTGTAAGTGCAACTTGTGGCAGGCAACATGTTGTGGAATTCAGTATGAATGCATGAAGGGGCTCTCATGCATTTGCAGGCCTGCCCTGCCTTCTAGTCACCAACACACCTGTTGGATATGCACATTCAGTTGGAATTAGTCCCACTTGGGAGCCCAGGATTGCAGGTCCCAAGTGAAGCTGATCTCTGTTGAAAGCAGCGAGCCTTGCATTTGGCACTGAATTTAAGCACTGCCAAGGAACCTTGCCAACAAAGGTCCGTATAGTAAAAGCTATGGTTTTCCCAGTAGTGATGTATGGAAGTGAGAGCTGGACCATAAAGAAGGCTGATCGCCGAAGAATTGATGCTTTTGAATTATGGTGCTGGAGAGACTCTTGAGAGTCCCATGGACTGCAAGAAGATCAAACGTATCCATTCTGAAGGAAATCAGCCCTGAGTGCTCACTGGAAGGACAGATCCTGAAGCTGAGGCTCCAATACTTTGGCCAACCTCATGAGAAGAGAAGACTCCCTGGAGAAGACCCTGATGTTGGGAAAGATGGAGGGCACAAGGAGAAGGGTATGACAGAGGACGAGATGGTTGGATGGTGTTCTTGAAGCTACCAGCATGAGTTTGATCAAACTGCGGGAGGCAGTGAAGGACAGAAGTGCCTGGCGTGTTCTGGTCCATGGGGTCACGAAGAGTCGGACACGACTAAACGACTAAACAACAACAAAGGATCAGTCAGCAGGTGACAACTTAAGAATGTGCTATCAAGTAGGTTCCAGTCCACTTGACTTCATTATATCGGATGATTGAGAAGTTTGTGGACTCACCCACATGACAAAATGATCCATAGAGAGGTAGTCCCTTTTTGATCTGACCCACTGGATAAAGAAAGGACCTCAACAGAGATCCTGCTCTGCTGGATTCCATCATTCGGTGACCACAAAATAACTGACCAGGGGGAGCTGGGGATGGTCTAGTCTCAATCCAGTCTCCTGTACAATTCAGAAACGGATCAAACATGATGCACTAAGACATAGCAGGTTACAGCACTTGCAAACTTTGCTTGAAGTACTGATAGCATGAAATATATTCCATGAGGATCACCCTCAAGGAAGTGAACTTCAGTTGCATTTCCCTTAATATAAGCTGTCTCCATATCGACATGAGCCACCACTTGTAAGATGGCCAATGAATACATTACAAGGAAAGCAGACACAGATATTTCCATTAAAATTCCATGTCCCAATTTATATGTATAGTTAGCTCCACCTAACGTTGGCTTCCCTGCTTTCCATTCTACGAGTCCTAGTGGACTCCAGTTACCACTGTTTGATAGCTCTTGGACTGGGCAGCTTTTCAGATACAGAGAACTGTCCTTTAACAGCTCTTCAAACAGAGTACAGTGGTACCTCGGGTTACAGACTCTTCAGGTTATAGACGCTTCAGGTTACAGACTCTAACCCAGAAATAGTGCTTCAGGTTAAGAACTTTGCTTCAGGATGAGAACAGAAATTGTGTTCCGGTGGCATGGCAGCAGCAGGAGGCCCCATTAGCTAAAGTGGTGCTTCAGGTTAAGAACAGCTTCAGGTTAAGTACGGACCTCCAGAACGAATTAAGTACTTACCCCGAGGTACCACTGTACTGTCCTCTGTAAATTAGGATGCAAGGCCACCATAAGCACTGGTATTTAAACTGCAAATTCATTCACATAGCACAAGAAAGCTAAACCTTCTAAAGACTTTGAAACAAAATAATACAACACAAAAGCAGACATTTTCAATGGGAGTCCTGTCATTTTTTTTTAAAAAAAAAATTGCAGCTAAAGGGGATGCTGGTGTCACAGTGCATACAGTTTACACACAGTAGGTCTAACAAGGAGCACAACAAATTTCTCTTCTACGGTTCTGGAATGAGATTTTATTTTTACAGCTGTGAACCGAACGTTATTCATTTCAAGGACAAGCTCTGAAAGTTCAAGTAAGTAGGAAAAGTGGAAGCCCTCTCTGATATATCAAGACAGACAGATGAATAGCCAAGCAAGATTTACAGTCCTTGTGCAGCTTGGCAGTCTAGGATTGCTGCAAATGACTATGGATTTACAGTTGCTAATTTAGTAGGGTGGGCGGGAGCACAACCAGACTAGAGAAGGGAGTGTACATATATCTTACTATGGCCATAATAATCCCAAAGTGTATAGTATAGCATTTTTGACAAAGCAGTTGATTGAAGCAATAGTTTTCAAACTCTGCACCTTGGAGCCCATTCTACATTTGCTTGTTTGCTGAGGATCACCTGCACATCTGCCATAAACCCTCTTCAGCTGTATCCTTGAGCCCCAAAAGGTTACAAGTGTGCATAGGGATGAATACATACAGAAGCCCTCTTCGAACCTTCATGCACAAATCTGAGAGGAGCCAGCACACCTGGGGAACGATGGGAATAGCCTCTACTCACTTTTTAACTCTCGCAATTCCTGAAAAGTGCCCTCAATTCAGAATTAGGGAGAAAATTGCTTTAGTTCACACCTGCCAAACTTGCCCTTTCTGAACTTATTGGGGAGGGATGTACACTAGCAGTTCCTCTGGCTTAATGCAGCCACAAAAGGGGGGAAATGGGTGGGATAAGACCGTCCCAGTGCTTTTTTGAAGCTCTCTAGGCAGAATCAATTGCAACTGCTAAAATTATTATTCATAATATACTCTCTCTCTCTCTCTCTCTCTCTCTCATATATATATTCCTGTTCTGGAATTTGGATGGCCTCTTGTAGATGTTCAGTTCAAACTGTACGACTGTATTTCATCCCTTCTTCCCTGAGAGATAACTCAGTGATTCCGCATACTGAATCCCACTGAGAACAACTCAATCACAGCCGTTTGATTCAAGTACTCACACGGCAGTTTCACAGGCAGTAAATCTTCAGATCCTTCTGTGCCAGAGAAAGTGGTAAGACTCCCGATATGCGGTGTGGGGAAAGCTGTGGTTTCTAGCCTTAACCCAGGGTTAAGGCCACTGCGTTGCATTATTTCAATACCTAGGATTGCACTAGGCAGCAGCAGAGAGCTGGCTTTTATTGATTTCTTATTGTATCAGGCACAAACACATCGTTATTAACGCCCGCCCTCCAGAAAGGAAGCTGTGACAGACACCCCCCATGGAAGATGGGTACTGGGTTAACAGTATATCTGAAGGAGCGTCTCCACCCCCATCATTCTACCTGAACACTGAGGCCCAGCGCCGAGGGCCTTCTGGCTGTTCCCTCACTGCAAGAAGCCAAGTTACAGGGAACCAGGCAGAGGGCCTTCTCGGTAGTGGCACCCGCCCTGTGGAACGCCCTCCCATCAGATGTCAAAGAGAAAAACAACTACCAGATTTTTAGAAGACATCTGAAGGCAGCACTGTTTAGGGAAGCTTTTAATGTTTAATGGACTATTGTATTTTAATATTTTGTTGGAAGCCACCCAGAGTAGCTGGGGAAACCCAGCCAGATGGGCAGGGTATAAATAAATTATTATTATTATTATTATTATTATTATTATTATTATTATTATTATGCCGGAGGGACCAGGGTTCAAAACCCCACTCAGCCATGAAGCTTGCTAGATGACCGTGGGCCATGAACAGTCTCTCAGGCTAACCTGCCTCACAGGCTTGTTGTGAGAATAAAATAGAGGGAGAGGGAGCCATGCAGGCCAACTTGAGCTCCTTGGAGGAAAGCTGGGATATAAATGCAGTAATGAAATGAAATAAATCACAGAATCGTAAAATTGTAGACTTAGACGGGACCCCCTCCCCCAAGCGTCATCTAGCTCAATTCCCTGCAATGCAGGAAGAAATAATACATTTCAAAATGGCATAGAAACTCCAGCAGCATCATATACATGTAAAAAAAAAAAAAAACACTTTCAATTAAAAGCTCTGGGAAACAAATGCATTTTTCAAATTTCCATAACCATTACAAAAGTTCCTCAAAGTGGCTTCCAACCAAATAATAAATACAATATAAATAAATAAGTAATAGCATAATTAAACAGTGTTAATCTTTAATTAAAATATAAATTCTTAAAAGCTAATTTTGAAAAAAAGTAAGCAACATCTAACCAAGAATAAACTCCCTCACTTCCCCCCAAGACATGAATTGCTATTTTCTGAACCTCCCACAGCCCATAAAGAAATACTGGCCTTACCACAAATGCCACACCACAGCAATAGGTCATATTTGTTAATGTTTTTCTAGCTCATTAAAATTCAACCTGCAAGGTGATTTTTATGGTCAGTAAGAATTCAATTTAGAGTGAATCATTTGCTTACATGGCCATGAAACCATGGAAGTCTGCGGACAGAAGGCTTAAAGCGCAGTAATCCATCTGGCCGTTTGCTTCCCTTGTGCAGTTTAAGCAGAAAGCAAAGCATCCAAAATCATCTAAGGTATGTTTTAGTTGCTTCAGGTGTACTCTGATAGCCAATGAACAGATGCATCGATACTTCAAAAGATAAACTATGCAAGCAAATGTGTGTGCTTTTTTTGTTTTTTTTAAAAAGCTTTTCATAAACTCCCTCCATGAACAGTTTTAAACTGTCAGATATTGCCAATGCATGACATTCAAACTATGTCCTCAGGTGCATTCTCTCCCCCCACCCCCCATGGTTTTTATTTAAGGATCGTTATTTAATACCTAGTTTTCAAAGCTGTGCATCTTTGCACTTGCAAAATCCCCAATTCTCACCACATGTTCTCCAGGATTAGCCTGAAATTGTGAGATTATCTAGATGTTGTTTTCCCTCTAGATTGTCCCTAGGAAGACGACTGCTTCAGCTTGTTGTGTACTTTCCCTCTTTCCTGCTATTCTTGCCTTGGGTTGCCAATATTCTGGTACTTTGATGGGGGCAACCCAGGCATCCCCAAACTCAGCCCACCAAATGTTTTGGGACTACAACTCCCATCATCCCTGACCACTGGTCCTGTTAGCTAAGGATGATGGGAGCTGTAGTCCCAAAATATCTGGAGGTCCGAGTTTGAGGATGCCTGCTTTAACCCCTCATCCACTAGTAGCCTCCACTTCTCCACCGCCACCCCAAGACACTACAGTGGTACCTCGGGTTACAGACGCTTCAGGTTACAGACTCCGCTAACCCAGAAATAGTACCTCGGGTTAAGAACTTTGCTTCAGGATGAGAACAGAAATCGTGCTCTGGCGGCACAGCGGCAGCGGGAGGCCCCATTAGCTAAAGTGGTGTTTCAGGTTAAGAACGGACCTCCAGAACGAATTAAGTTCTTAAGCCGAGGTACCACTGTATGGGGTGTTCCCATAGCATTCCACAAATGTACACTCTGTGTACCTGCGTACTCATTAACTGAGCTGCACAAATCAACCAGGGTACACTCTTTCACACAAACACTTGTATGTGCATAGAAACAGCCAGTGGCATATGGGGGGGCGGAGGGGGTGGTCCGCCCTGGGTACCACTCTGGGGGGGTGACAAGATGGCCCACTGCCTCCCCCCAGCTGTAGAGCGGCCAAGGGCAAGCACGCAGTTAGTATGGGTGCCGCTCACACGCCGTCTGTCCAGGCTGCCATTCTTGTGCGCCATCCATACAGGCCGAGACACATGCACAGTCTGTATGTTATGCTGTGCATGCGCAGTCCGTATGGATGTCGCATGTGTGCTGCCGGGCGGTTCGCCCCGCCCCTTGACGTCCTGCCCCGGGTGCCAGAGAGGGTTCCTCCGCCACTGGAAACAGCTTGTACCTGTGTTCAGTATAACATGTGAAGGCTTAAAGCATCATGGCATAGATTTAAATTAACTCATTTAAAGCATATCTGAAGCACATTTTTCTCCTGAAAGAATTCTGGGCACTGTAGTTTACCCTCACACAATTTCTCCTCATACCAGCAAGATGCCCTCCTTATGGTGGGGATCTGCAGTAGGGATTAACTTGTTTTGAATTTTCAAACATTTAAGGAGGTGGAGATAGGCTGAGGGACTGGATGGCGCCCATATGTTTTCCACTAGGGGGTGAAATGATCTGAGGGGGAGGGGAGTTAATTAGCTGACCAACTATGCAGCTCCTGGTGGTCCTTTGCTCAAGATTATAACTGCTCTTTGATATGGTTTTGGTTTTTTAAAAAAATGAGAGAAAGGATGCAACTGCAGGTCACATGTAGCTTCATGTCACATTGAGAAGGGTTGGTAGGTATGGAATTATCAGGTAGGATCACTCGATAAGTAAATGACTTGTATTTTTTCTGCTCGTTTCTGCCAGGACACCAAGGCAGTTTATAATTTTTCAAACACTAAACCAAATAAATGATATAAAATGTAAAATTGGCCCCAGGTGCAAGGGGGGAGGGCAGTCCATCTGCAGCCGGCCCTGATGTTCTGTTTGCCTGTATCTCTCCCTCTCTTCTTCCTTCCCACAGGGCAGATGGCGTCCGCTGGCCCTGGGATTTGGAGTCAACAGTCTGACAGCAGCAGGCCCCGATGTTGTCCTTTCTAGTTAATTACAGTGGGCTTTAAATTGATCCCCAAAATGGAAGCCAAAATGACAACACTGAAGTTTGCCGTTATCCACACTCCGAACTTCCCCCTTGAAGCACAGACAGAATTGCAGATCGTCTGCTGACAAACCAACCTGCTGGGCGCCAAAATATCTTTCACACAATAATCAGATGCTTTACTTACTGTGCCGAAGCAGTTTATTTGTTATTTCTGACATCTTCACCAAATCAATATAAATATAATTCCACAAGTCTGCAAGCAGGCCGGCCTCAATAAGATGAGGAATTACTTCCCTTCAAGTCTCCTCTGCCCTTCATTTCAATTCTTCCTACTCTGCCCGACTCATTTTTTCTGGTTCTTAGACAAATGCCTTTTGCCAGTGTCATTCCATTTTCTGAGGTAAAATGTGTGCGCTGGCATTCAACCTGAGAAAAGGGCTTTTCTTCTTCTCCTCCTTTTCCATATATAGCACAGAACAATGAGACATTTCTCTCGAGTTACAGAAACTCCCCTAACTACAGTATCAGCAAATCTCAACCACACAAAATTGCTTCTAGGTTAAAAGATCAACCAAATTTTAAAAGGAAGCCAAAGGCCTTCAGCAACCATTATTTGAAGGGTTTCTTTTCAACCCACCACAGAAAGCCTATTTTGAAATGTTGCTTAAAACAAAGAGTACAGTGGTGCCCTGCAAGACGAAAGCCTCGCAAGACGAAAAACCCACTAGACGAAAGGGTTTTCCGTTTTTCGAGGCGCTTCACAAGACGAATTTCCCTATGGGCTTGCTTCGCAAGACGAAAACGTCTTGCAAGTCTTGTGAGTTTTTTCCCTTTTTTCCCCTTTTTCTAAGCCGCTAATAGCCACTTAGCCGCTAAACTGCTAAGCCGCTAATAGCCGCTAATCCGCTAAGCCGCTAATAGGGATGCTTCACAAGACAAAAAAACCGCTAGACGAAGAGACTCGCGGAACGGATTATTTTTGTCTTGCGAGGCACCACTGTATGTGAAGGGAGCTCTTTTTTGTGTACGAACCCTCCCCAAAATTAAAAGCAGTAATGAGGCCCTAATCCAGAGGGTGAGAATGGCTAGGGTTTTTTTTTCAAGTGCTGGTAGCCTTCAAACCTTTTATACTCCTGATTTATTTTTATCTTTACTAAACTTACGTAATGCCATATCCTAGTAGCGTTATTGTATTGTTTCATTGCTGGTACTGTTTTAATTTTTACTGTATGTTGCCTTCTTTGCAGGGAGGTTAGAGGTAGCCAAACCATCAAATCCTGCTGGAAAACACTGAATGGTATCTTTCCATGGAACTTATGTTCTAAGTAAGAACAAGGAACAGCCTTTACTAATATGTGACGCTTTGCACTTGAACTAGCTTGCTTCTTTTTATATTCTACTTTGTATATGGTTTGGAGGGGGGCGCTTTCCTGTAAATTTGCAAAAAGCTGTTAATATATGTGCAAAATTTAAACAAATAAGAGTCCCAGTGCATGACAGTGTTTATTACTTATTCATATTTAAAGGATGTTAAATTAATTTCTTTTAGGTTGCTGCATGTTGCCAGGCACAATTATTATAATTCATTATAATAATTGCGGCTGTTTGTTTCCGTCTGATGTAATCTTCTACAAAGTACATTTTCCTTTTTACATCTTAGCAACTAAAAGGATTTGCAATTAGTTTATGACAGTGCATAAGGAACAGGGAGGGAAAGAGTATAAGCTGAGTAGAGACAAAACTGAAATATCCCCCGCCCCCATCCCAGTTCTTACCATGGAAAAAGACCCTAAGCAAGGGGGAAATGGGAATTTAGAATTGTGGACATTAGGACAGTTGAAGGGGTTGAGATGTCCCTTGGCATGGACACTTCTGTAGTTTTCTCAAAATCATCTGAATTGTTGCCTAGAGGCTGCAGTTGGTTGTTTAAGCCCAGTACCATTTGTCTGTGCTTTCTCTGTATGGATAAGAGATGAGTAGTATACCCCGCAAATATCCCAGGAAAAAGACATCTCCGAGCTCGAGAGAAGGTGGCGTTGCGGGCTTCATGCCCTCTCCATGTGTGCAGGGGCTGGCTCTCAGCCTCCGCGCGATTGAGGGGATCCCCGGCTGCATCATCCCCTGGGGCTGGCCTAGGGGAGGCGGGGCTTGTGCTATTTAACATTGGCGCAGCCGGAGATCCCCCTCTTTGCCACCACAGCTCATCTGGTTCCCCACCCTCCCGCCCTTTAGGTTTCTTTTGACCTTACTATGGACCTCGGTTGGTCGCCGTTAAGGGGCCTGGTAGGAATTTTTTCCACTTGGCAAATTGGCACCAGCCACTTGGTTTTTCACCTACCTCATAGCAAATCGTCACAACTTCCTTGACCTTGGCGTTTAGGCATTGGTGTGGGTATTTTTATGTAGATGAAGGGGGGGAGGAAGTGCCATCACCTCCCCCGCATTTCAAAGGGGGTGTGGCCCTGTCCGAAACCTATGGAGGTGAGGGCCTAAGGCACACCCCCGAGCGGTGACCCCGGGGGAGTTCCTAGTTGATGTGCATCAGCAGGACTCCCCCTGCTGGTGGTTAACCCTTCCCGGTCTTCAAGCAAACAGGCTGAAGCTGGATAGGACCAATTCCTAAGCCAATACCGCTCATCACCTGTAACCAATAAAGTTGTGGCCAATTTTTGGCCCATTAACCTGAATGGTTGTGTCTGTTGGTTTCTGCTCTCTTCACTGTGCAGCGAAAGGCTTGTCACAAGACAATGTTTACATTCCAGTCAGAGTACTGTTGGAGTTTCTCACGGGAAAGGGAGACTGGATGTGACGTACACTGGTTTCCTGTTTTTCACTGTTCTCACTCAGTGTGATTCTCTCCATGCTTCAGAGGAGAGAGGATGCATTTTCTGCTCCGGCAGAGGCAAGATGTTTTTCTGTAAACTACCAGCTTTGAGATGTAAATAAAGCAATATAGAGTATGTGCACGTATTCCTCATCATTCCGCTGTGCACGGGACACTGCAAACACAACAGTGTCATGTGTCATTATTTCCACCGGGGAGGAGTTGGGAACTCGCCACGCAAAGGGACATCCCATTTTGTCACCAAGATCTCATCCAGAAAAAGAACTTTTGGGGGGCTACAATCTTATGCAGCACCCAAAAAAGCGCATCTTAGAGCACAGCCCCAGAAAAAAAAATGCATCACTCGTGCTTCTTGATCTTGCACAAGTCACGTGACTCACATGGGAGCACAAGCAGGAATATGCACGTCCCAGTTTTGAGACTCAAGATGTT
Organism: Podarcis cretensis; assembly: GCF_951804945.1. Lineage (NCBI taxonomy): Eukaryota > Metazoa > Chordata > Lepidosauria > Squamata > Lacertidae > Podarcis > Podarcis cretensis. The sequence goes on along the minus strand of NC_137174.1, from coordinate 81,868,928 downwards.
GGAGGTATGGGGTAGGATTATAAAGCCTGCCCTGCCTTTTTAATGAAGCACCCATGCTAGTGTCACAAAACTTCCTATCCCCACTGCAGAGAAACGGAAAGTGCACATACACTCTATCTTGCCTAAAAATCCACAGAAAGAGTGTTTCCCATGTCAGCTTGGTCTAGCAACAGCGGGGGGGGGTGGGAAGGCCGCTCCCAGGGGGGGGCGGGGCTGCAGGCAGGCCACATGTATTCCCCGTGTACAGTGGGGGGGGCATGGTGAAGCCTCCCGTGTCACGCCCCCCCCCAGCCAACCACTCCAGTCACCCGGGGGCATGGCTTGCCCTATTTAAACTGCCTTGTGGCCGGAGGCTCCTTCTCCTTACTTCCACCTTCCAGCCATGTGGTTTTTGCCTGCCTCATAGCAATCATCACAACTTTGTATGGTTTGGCAGTTAGGCATTGGTAAAACCTGGTTTATGGAGGAGAGGTTGTGGCCTTCACCTGCCCCTCCTCATTAAGGGTGTTCTGTTAAAGCAGCGGTTCTCAACCTGTGGGTCCCCAGATGTTGTTGGACTACAACTCCCATCATCCCTGAGCTCTGGCCTTGCTAGCTAGGGGTGGTGGGAGTTGTAGTTCAACAACATCTGGGGACCCACAGGTTGAGAAAGGCTGTGTTAAAGGGATCCGGGGGTGTGGATCATGCCCAAAGCCCGGGTAAGGGCTAGGCCATGCCATGACCCCATCAAGGACCCTGGGGGAGCTCGCAGTAGATGTACATCAACAGGGCTCCCCTACTGGTGGTTGACCCTTGTGAAACTACCTGCATGTCAGGCAAGAGTCAGATATAGTTTGTTCAGTTCCAGTGCCTAAGCCAATACCACTCACATCTGTAACCAATAAAGTTGTGGCCTTAACTATCCCATTAACTCAAAATATTGGTGTCTGTGTGTGTAGTGGTTAAGAGTGATGGACTCATAATCTGGTGAACCGGCTTCGCTTCCCTGCTCCTCCACATGCAGCTGCTGGGTGACCTTGGGCTAGTCACACTTCTCTGAAGTCTTTCAGCCTCACTCACCTCACAGAGTGTTTGTTGTGGGGGAGGAAGGGAAAGGAGATTGTTAGCTGCTTTGAGACTCCTTAGGGGAGTGAAAAAGCAGGATATCAAATCCAAACTCCTCCTCCGCTTCTTCTTCTTCTTCTTCAAGAAATGGGGGAGGTCTCGGGGCCTTGCCATGCAACAAGTATCTCCAAATTCAAAACTCTCGTATTTCCCAGTTTCATGCTACATACCACGCAACCACTATCCAAACTATGCCCAATCTCTACCTAAACAGCCCACACGCAGTTGTAACTACAACTCGTCATACTTTATGGAAGCTGAAAACTTTGAGTCATCTCGTCCAATTCGCATCTGCCTTTGGAAGTGGTGTGTAACAATACAGAAAAGGTATAAATCAGCAGTTGCTGGCTGTACATTGCTCAAGGACCAGCAAAGCCTGCTGAGAGAGAAACCGAGGAATTGCAAACTAGATCAGCACAGTGTCTATATATAATCAAATATTGATCGCAAAGCTAGATATGGAAAAGTAGTGTTTACTGAGCATATGACCCTTTACCAGCTTTGTCAGATTCATAGAGGTTTAGACATAGTTTCCAGAACATTCTAGAAACTGCTTAGGGTATATTTGAAGGGGATGTTGCTGTCAGGAACAGAAATGCCTTATTTGTGTACCTGAAAATGAAATTATGAAGGAAAGTTGTAAATTATGGAGATAAAGTTACACAGGGGAAACACCTCACTAAAAGATATTTACACCACTTTCTTCAATTGATGGAAATGTTACCAGGATACACCTTTAGAGCAGATCCACACATGGCTTCCCATAAAGAATTCTGGGAGCTCTACTTATCACTCACACAGAGTTACAATTCGCATCACCCTTGACATACTATAGTTCCTTGGGATCTTTGGAGGAAGCCAATGTACATTGAGTGTGTTTTAAATGCATGGTGTGGATCTGCCCTTAAATTAACATGCCCTGTATGGAACCCCCGCTTTGAGTTTTCAGCTGTTAAGTACTGCATTACACAGAAAGTAAGTGTGTTTTGTTTAGTCTTTGAATCTTTGGCCAAGTAAATCAAGAATGTATCTGAATTTTCTAAAAGCTGACGCAGTGTTATTTTAAAACACTGTTTCGATAAGCTTCAAAAAGTTGATGTATCATAGAGACTTGAAAATATATGATCTCATTAAAAAAAAAAAACCGCTGGCACTTGGAAAGATCTCCAGTCGCCAGTCACAACTTCTGGGTGGCTGTAATTTATAACTTTTGCCCCCAGAACTAAGCCATTTAATCTGATAATCAGCATCAATCAAGGAATTTTATCGCCGTGTTTTGCAGTCTGAGCAGAAAACCTCTCTCTTGTGGACAAATTAGGCACCCCAGTGTGACACTTGCAAATAAATATTGTTTGCCATAACATTCGGTGCTATGATTCAGTTGGATCGATTCACTATAGAAATGCTTTTGAAGCAAGAAAAAGTGTGTAACTACATGGGGGTGAAAGACACAAAAAAGACACGTGGCGCAGTGGCATTTTGGTAGAATAGCAGGCCAGCTTTCTCAGCAGCTTAACAGCAACACACACTTTTGTTTATGCTTCTTCACTTGCCAGTTGAAAGTTATTGTGCCCAAATATGCTTCATGATTGTCCATAACTCACCACTGATGCACGATCCTTATTATGCTGGCATGCAGACCTTTTCATTGGCTCAAAGGACTACAGCTTATTTGAGGTGGGGAGAGCCTCATTATGTGTCATAACACATTGTGACAAGCTACTTATTGCTGAAAACAAAACCAATACATCAGGCGGACTAAGGTAATATGCAATGATGTCCAATTTTCTGTTAATTTAGAAGCTCTTTCTAAACCCAGGCAACTACTGGAAAGTAACTAAAGTAATCATTTTCACAAGTCAAGGATCCCGTTAAGCCTTAAAAAGGTCTCTCTACAGGGCACAAAAAAGCAACATTGTAGAACTGCTGAAACACAGTTTTTCCTTTCCTTTATTCAAGAAATTACTTGTGCCTGCATGGACTGAAAAATTAGCTAACTAATCCAATCTTGTATGCAGAATTAATGCGTGTGAGCCTGTATTATTAATCCTCCCCACTATGATGAGGTATATCATATTTTTTATTTAAATTACAGGAATTGTTTCTAAATTTGCACCTATACACGTCAATTAGCGCATGCAATTTTTATGCAAATCTGTGCCCTCTTTTTTGGTGAGGGGTAAGTAAAGGAGCCAGGGACGCAGGTGGCGCTGTGGGTTAAAGCCTCAGTGCCTAGGACTTGCCGATCGAAAGGTCGGCGGTTCGAATCCCTGCGGCGGGGTGCGCTCCCGCTGCTCGGTCCCAGCGCCTGCCAACCTAGCAGTTCGAAAGCACCTCCGGGTGCAAGTAGATAAATAGGGACCGCTTACCAGCGGGAAGGTAAACGGCGTTTTCGTGTGCGGCTCTGGCTCACCAGAGCAGCGATGTCACGCTGGCCACGTGACCCGGAAGTGTCTCCGGACAGCGCTGGCCCCTGGCCTCTTAAGTGAGATGGGCGCACAACCCCAGAGTCTGTCAAGACTGGCCCGTACGGGCAGGGGTACCTTTACCTTTACCTTTAAGTAAAGGAGCCACCCTAACTGCAAATTTTCCTTCCTTCCTTTCTTGTGTCAGGACAGCATCCTCCATTGCACCTGAGGGCAGCAGCCTAGTTTAGGGCTTGTAAGGCAGGCTGCATGGCACATGTGACTGCCGCAGTCTGCCTACCCAGCATCCGTCACCTGAGGTAGCCACCTCAGCCTGCCTAATGTTAGGGCCACCCCTGCAGTTAGTATCTCTGGTAGCAGGAGGCTGAGAAAACTTCTATGTGACCTTGGAGAGAGGTTATCAGTTGGCATTTGGAGGGCTAGACCAGGTGTGGGTAATATTTGGCCCTCCAGATGTTGCTGAACTACAACTCCCATCATTCTTAGCTAACTAGGCCTGATAGGATTTGAAGTTCTGCAACATCTGGAGGGGAAGAGTTTCCCCACTCCTAGGCTAGATGCAATATAAGTAGTAAACAAACCAACCCCTGTGTTGCAAAATATGAGTCAGCAATATCAAAAGCGACACGGTGGCCAGAAACATTAACAATGTGATCAACTTTATGGAATAATTCAAAACATCAAAACTAACAAACTGAAGTCTCTGAAAGTCCTTAAAAGAATCACGGTGCCAGACTTTACCCGGCAGAGAGCAAGCTGTGAAGCTTTGTATAATCAGCAAATGTCCAATTCTGATGTCCAACTCTGAACTCTACTGAACAGTGTTTCTGGATAACAACTACTGTTTCGTTGAATTCTTCATCAGCCAATTAGTTCAACACTTGTAAGTAGAAAGATATGTAATATCTTCATTAACTGAAAATAAAATATTCAAACAATGACCTGCACATTCATAACAACTTCAAATAGCGTGGAAATTATAAACTGTAACATAAAAAAGTTACATACCCAATCTTTTTTTCGAACAGATATAATGAAAAATACTCTGGAACAGTGCTCATGTTATTATGCAGTCACTGTTACTAACATCATTTTTTGAAAAATATATATAGCCAACCCCAGGCGATACTAATAACAAGGAGACCGAGTTTAAAGACACAGTACAAAGTTACAGCAAAGATACAGATAACCAAATAAGACAACTGAGGTCTAATTCAGAGTTAAGTCCCCTTGGATGAATAGTTTTAAACATAAAAATAAAACGGGTTTCTAGATGCAATATAAGGCAACTGCTTATGTTTAGCAACCAGTGCTCAGAGTGGGTTGGGAGAGCCTAACCATCCCACTAATTTTCAGTGGGCAAAATGGAGCCTGGCCTAATTTGAAATGAAACCATCCGACTTCTTTTTCCTCTCCCAAATAAAATCATTCTATTTCCCCTTCCTGCCCGCCCTGCCCCTCATCTAACACTGTTTCGGAATCTTCATTTCTAGTTCACACCAGTGCCTCTGGTATAAGAAGAGTGCTCTACATATATTCAAAAGCACAATTCAGTTATAGACAATGCTTTTTCGTTCCTTCTCTTCCTTTCACTGAAATTGCATGTCCTGCAGAAATATCTGAGATATTGAAGCCTCACTTTCAAGAAGCCACACATTGCCATATTCTTCTCTCGCCTTTGTTCCTCATATTCAGTCCATTGGCAAGCACTGATAATCCCTTTTCCCTAAAAGCACTGGTCAATACTCTGATCATGTGTTCCCCAGATTGCTGGGAGTTTCTCTGAAGATATGAATATCAGAAGAATCTTGCTGGACCATCTACTCCAGCTTCCTGTTCTCACAGCAACCCACCAGATGCCCACATCATAAAGCATCTATATATGTAATGGACCAATGTATGAATTTGTCCCCAGTGTTTTCCTTTTGCCTTTTGCCTTTTGCATGCAATTAATGGGGGAAAGTGCATTCATTCTTTTAACCTAATTGTGGCATTCCAAGCTATAGCTGCTTGTACAGGGTATATCTCTTGAAATCCATCACCTGAGTATTGCCTAATAAAGTTTGTAAATGGCTTCCAAATGAGCAAAAATTACTTTTCCTAGCTCCGTAACAAACGTGCTTTCTATCCAAGAGGAGATTGGTTTTAGATCCTCCATTCATTCCTTTAATGATCAGCTAATTTGAATCTCAAGTCCCAAGAGTGCCACTGTTTCGGTTCAGAGTAATGCAACATTTACAATGTTTTATTGACATGAGGGCTGTATAAGTGCAGCTTCACGTATGCATTATACAAGAGTCAGCAAATTTAGGTGGATTAATAAAGATATCCATTAACTGTTGATCATGCAGGCTGATTGGGGTTTTTTTTCTCCAGACAAATCAACTTTCTGTTCTCAGGAAGTCACTCACACACATATTCAATCTTTCCCACAGTAGTGGAGCTTTATATAAACGCTGAGAGGCTGCTTTAGAGATAAGTGTGTTGGACTTAGCCCAAGGAGACTCGTGTTCAAATCCTTACTTAGTTATGGACCTGTCACTTGACCTGTGATATTAAATCATACATATGCGTATTCATGTCCTGTGCATATCTGTTCAAGCGGTTGTAAGAATGAAACCCTCTTCAGGTGCTGTCCCAGAATTGTTGTTGTTGTTTAGTCGTTTAGTTGTGTCTGACTCTTCGTGACCCCATGGACCAGAGCACAATATAATGAAAAAGGCAGGGGGGTAATGGAGAGCTAATTAGAAATAACAAGATATCCACATCTAAAAACTGGCAATGACTTACACTGTAAACAATTAGCTAGTTTGGAATTATTTGGGATTCATGATTTAAGACACACCGAACCCTTTCTACATTCTTCATACTAAGTAATTCCCCAAGTGAATATAGTACCCTCAGACAGTTTTCTCCTTGCAAGTTTGATTTATTACTTACACCATTAGCCCACTTCCCTCTTTCAAGTTATCATATGAAGGGTCCTTCCATAAGCCCAAGACTTACTTTTCTCTCCATACAGAATTTTATGCATCGACCAGCCTTGTTTTCAACAGCACAAAGCACATTCGAGAAAAAATTCCACCCAATTCTCCCCCAGCTAACAGTTCAGATGGAAAGTAGTGCAGTTTGCAAAGCCAGTGCTGCCTGAGTCTTTCTTGAAAGCACTTGGTCTGCTTCTTTTTCCTTTCCTTTTAGAAACTCTGCTTCTGGGTTCTGCAAAGGCAACAAGACGACCACTGTGGGGAAAGTATAAGATTGATCGAAGTTTGGTCTGATCCAACTGGGCTCTAATGTTCTCAGGTTATCTTTGTACCCTTTCGGTATTTTGCAAGGCACCTTGAGGGCTTTTTAAAGCCACCTGCCAGGATAGAAGTCTACTATATTTTTAAAAAATAATTAAGTCATTCCCAGTGTTCTGGGCTTGCTTCCTCCCAAATTCTGAATCATGCCAAAATGCAAATAGGGTTTCTCAGAAAGCAGATCATATTTACATTTATACACTTGAGCTGTAAATGTGGTGTGCTTACAATTTTAATGTGTGTGTGTGTGTGTGTGCGCGCGCGCGCGTGCGTGCCAATGTAGTGTACATCAACTCTGAGAATCTGCAGGAACATTGAACGAGGTTGTCTGAAGACAATGACTGCATGATAGTCTCTTCAGGCAATATCCCTCTTTGAACAAGCTAGAATTTCCATATCAGCTTGAGCTGAGCACAGAATAAAAAGACTTTGGAACTTCACAGATGGAAGAAACACCCCCCAGGTCTTCATAATGGGCAAATAACTCCCTGGGGTCTCGAGCTAAAGGCACTGATTTGTACTTATGGGGAAGAAATCTATAAAGACCTTAGAAAAGATATATATATATAAAACACCAAAGCAGAGATGCTGGCATTTTTGATGGCACAGAATTGAGGTAACAAGGCCTGCATATCACCATTTTACCACATTTGAAATATTCAAATTTTTGCTAGCTACAGAATTCCGAGGAAGTTTTATGCACCTGTAAATTATTGTGATACACTATTTTCAACAAAGTGAGAGAGTACGTGCATCTGCGCTTTGCTTGGATCTGATAAGCTCCCCTCGATTCCTTATTGAATGTAAAAGATATTTCACATACAACCAAGAGACATTGAGGCCAGGGGTTATGTAGTAGTATCTCTATACAAACCTTCAGAAAGATTTTCACACTGAACAGAAAGAAAAAGGTTAAATCCAGGCTGTATTTTCAATGGTTTTAAAAATGTTTGCTCCTCTCATAAAACTTAGCATGTATATATCAGCAGCAACAATGAGGTATTCTTCTTGAGTCAGCTTTAAAATAATGTTGACATTGCAATCGATACGTTATGGATTGCCATATTTATGTCAGAATGTATTGGCACAAGAATACATCAATAATATAAAATATTTAAGGATAAGTCTTAAGTTTAAATTAAACCTTACGATTCCACGTTCCTTTCTTCATCTTTTTCGCTCTGCTGATCTTAAATGACAAGTTCCGCAGGTAATTATTTTAACATCTTTCTCTTTTTTCCAGCAACTAAAACTAATATTTTTAAATAAGTCTCTGCAGAGGAAAAGTGGAAGTCAGATCTTGGCTAGCTGATTCTATACATCTGTAATAAATGCCTATATCTGCAGCTGAATTTGCAGCTAAAGAATTGTATCCAATGGTGTACACACACACACACACACACACACACACACACACACGGTTACTGGTTCTCTGCATTAGACAAGCAAGAATGTCAATACCATACTTTTTTTACTTTAAAATAAGGTTAAAAATCTGGGGCATCTTATACATGGATAGTGCATATGCCCATTTTCTAAATTTGGGGTCCCCAAAAGTAGGGGGCGTCTTATGCATGGGGGCGTCTTATACATGGAAAAATACAGTACCCTTCAGAATCAAAACAAAGTTCCACTAGGCACAAATTAGAATGGCATTAAGCAGATTATTCCTAGTTGGTCCCAAGGATCTTAATGCAACACTAGTGCATCTGAATTACCATGCATGTTGATAGATTCAACCTTCATAATGCCCTCTCATCCCTTTAGGTCATCAGTCCAGCAGGCTAATCCCGGTAACTACATACTCACATGAATGGCCTACTTATGTCAACTAAACATCTTAGGTTAATAAATATATGTAGCAGTATAGCTTCTCTTCTGCAAATAGGAAAATCACAACTTGGAACTAATGATCTTTTGAGAGTTTCATCTTTCTACTTTACTCTGACCACATGCATGAGCAGCCATGGATTATCCAGTGACAGCAATGTCTACACAGGCTATAAAAAGATAGCCATGTTGTCTCTTGTGATAGTAAATTCTAAGTTATTCATGCATTGTGCAAAAATCATTTCCTTCGTCTGCCCTTAACTACTTCCAATCAATTGCACTGGGCAACCCAAAGTATGAGAATGGAAGGGGGGGAATCTCTTATCTACTCCATTTGTAATTGCATAATTTTCTGTCACATACTCCTTGACCTTAGTCAACTTTTCTCTAAGCTAAAAGCTTCAGCTTTTTTTGTTACTTCTCATAGGTATGGTACGTCATATTTTAAAAGGTGAAAATCCAGGCACAAAAGTTGTTGAGTTTTGCCCAATATGAAAACTGTAGGGTTGCCATATGTCCAGACACAGTTTAGCTCCATGGAAAAAAAACTTCTGGATTGTGGTGACAAAGTAACAAATAATGAAAATAGTCAGAAGATGGCCGCTCAGCAGGGAGTTGCATAAAGGGGCTCTGCATTGTTCCTCCAAGAAAGGTTTTATCAGCTGTTTTTAAAGTCTTTTAAAAGCCTTATCCATCTGTAATTTGGATGTCTTTCTGGGACTCAGAACCTTGTCTGAACTGTTTATCTCCTCTAGAAAGCAATCCACACATGGCTGCAGAGATGTGATAGCTCGACTTATTTAATAATAGTTTGGTTCAGACATAGCAGACAATGAGCCAATGGGTCATCAACCTGATAACAAGCCACAGGCCTGCATGCTCCCTCCTGCCCTCCTGTGCCCACTTTGGTGCTTCTTGTTAGATTCTGTTTGCCACTGTGCAGCTGCTTAGAGTCACAGGACTCTGCTTACATTCCAGAGACAGTCCAGGCTGTTGGAAGTCTCATGGGAGATGGGAGATGGGATGTGACGTTAGTGGTTTCCTGCTCCTTTGTTCCTTTGTTGAGTTGCTCTCTGCTCTCACAGGAAGAGGATGTATTTTTGTCTGCGTAGTAAGAAAAAAGCATAGCGATGTAGCCATAAATCTCATCACTTCTGCTGCTTTGATTCTCTGCTGAATGGGAATGTGCCTGAGGCCTCATCAAAGGCTCAGGTCGTTAATTATTCGTTGGGAGGGCGATTCCAGAGGGAGATGAGCTTTATCAGCTTGGCCGAGCGGAGATCCCGAGACTTCTGTCCCCGCTTGTTTCCTTTAACGTCTGAATGAGAAATTGCAGTTTCCTCATTCCTCATTGGATTGATCATATTCCGGCTTGTAAGCAGTGATTAAGCTAGTTTCTCAGTTAAAAAGGCACAGGGAGCTGAGCACATGAGCAAGAAAGGCCCCTGAGTGCATTGTCTGTCCTCAGGCTCATAAACCATGGTTTAGCGTGACTTTATTGAGACAGTAACTGTTGTTTTATTTTAAACTCCCCTCCTAATAATTCCTAGCATTGCACTTGCCCTTTTCAACAAACCGATGCTCTCCACAAGCAGTCCATTAGGACCCCAAGATCTGTTTCTTGGATAGTTGCAGCTAATTGGCAGCCCATCAGCATATATACCTTAAGTTGGTAATGTATTCTAAAAGTTGTTGTTGTTGTTGTTTAGTCATTTAGTCGTGTCTGACTCTTCGTGACCCCATGGACCAGAGCATGCCAGGCACTCCTGTCTTCTACTGCCTCCCACAGTTTGGTCAAACTCATGCTGGTAGCTTCGAGAACACTATCCAACCATCTCATCCTTGTTGTCCCCTTCTCCTTGTGCCCTCCATCTTTCCCAACATCAGGGTCTTTTCCAGGGAGTCTTCTCTTCTCATGAGGTGGCCAAAGCACCATAATTCTTCAGCGATCAGCCTTCTTTATGGTCCAGCTTTCACTTCCATACATCACTACTGGGAAAACCATAGCTTTAACTATACGGACCTTTGTCGACAAGGTGATGTCTCAAAAGTAGTAGCCATGAAAACGTATATAGGAAATGAGTCAAAACCACCACTTCTGCAAGCCACACAACTGCTACTGTCTACCTAGGAGACCACTTCCTACTTCTGCTAAAGTGGACTTTGGTCTTCATAATTTTTGGCCATGATAGATTTGTTAAGTTTTAAGTTGGTTTTCCTACAACAGACTATACAAACTCTGTCCCAGCTAAACTGTCATTACCAAGGCCTTTCCCATAATACAGTTTTATCTCATGATATTACATCCAGTCCGCTTGTTTATTGGTTGCATCCATCAGCTGTATTATTTGGGCAATCAGTAAGGCCTTTGAGGAATGGAACATCACCGAGTCACATGTCTGGGCAGTATCAGTACCTAAGACAATTAAATCCTGATCTAATTGACTGCAGCTCTGGGACAATCTGACAATAATGAGTCAATCAGCAGCCTCATTGATTTCACTGGCATTACTCATGCCGGTAACATTACATGCCCAGAATACCTTTGCAGAATTGGGTCAATATAGTAAGGGTCCCTTGCTTGTCAGGAAGGCTTCAGTTTGAATTGCCCAGGCAGGGCAAATGCAAAGTAGTAGCTAACTGGCTTCCCCGTTGCTGACATTAACAGCTGCATAATAGCTCCATGAGCAAGCTTTGTAAACATGTAAACAGCACAATTAATTGCAGTGATTATGCTCTTAGAAAAATAGAGCATTTCGGTAATTTGGAGCACATTATAGCTTCGTGTTTACAGAACTCCAGGCACATCGGAAAATTAAATATATTTAATTTAGGCTTCAATTGTCTCCTCTTCAAGAAAACGTAAGGCAACAAAATCTTGCACACACAGTCAATTCCATAATCTGGCAAGTCAAACTGAGGCCAGGACTGCATGCACGTAATCTTCCTGAAGGGGGAAGATATTTTAGGCCACAGCCCCTCAAAGAGGACCGTGGTTTCTTTACATGCAGTGAGTGTGATCAGTCCCAGTGTCACAGTTTGTATCCCAGTAGGATATCATATGCTGGATGAGCAATGAGAGTGGCTCTGTGTCTTGCTTCACAGAGGTGTGTTCTCCATTGGAAGGTTGTCCAGTCCAACTCTTGTTTAAAGATAAACAAGCACAATAAGGGAGATCACAGGGGCAGCCAGCTGCTGGACAGCAGACTGAGCAGGCACACTGGTTGCCTGGCCACAGTCTTACCCATCAATATATATATTTTCCATTTTTATTTCAATTGCAGTAATTATTTCTAAATGCTGGATCAACAATACATCTTAAGGAGCACACACAACTCTTATGGAAATCCGTCATCCATGGTATGCCCCCACAGAGGACCTTAAGATCCTTTAATAGCAACACCCTAGAGGTACCGGGCCCTAAGGAAGTCAGATTAGCCTCAACCAGAGCCAGGGCCTTTTCAACACTGGCTCCAGCCTGGTGGAACGCTCTGTCTCATGAGACCAGGGCCCTGCAGGGTCTGTAAGACAGAGTTGTTCCGCCTGGCCTTTGGCTTGAAATCAACTTGATCGCCTTCCCCTATTTTCTTTTTCCTTTCTCCCTCTGTGATGGAACTCTTATTTGGGGACTTCCCTGGCTTCTTTCTGGCCCACCTAGGACCAGTCTGAATAAGTTGGCCTTGGTGAAGATTTGACGTTTTCATCCCCTAAAAAGTTTTGGAGTTTCTACTGAAATGAGGCCGCATTTTAATGATGTATTTTAATCCTACATTTAAAGAATATCCAACACACAATTGAAGTTCATAGTTTGCTATGATTGTTGGGAATTGAAGATCTGTGAGGGGGGAAATGAGTCTCCAGGACTCTTTAGGGGGAAGTCATGTGCTTTACATGAACACTGGATGTGCTTAAAATATACGGTGTGCTCCTACCCTTCACGTCCACTCTGTCAGTCACTAGTTTTATTTCTCTCCTACACCCACCTTTTCCAGCCATCCCATCCAGCTTTCAGGGTCGTCCCCTTTTGACCATCAGTCAGCATCTGTAGGCACTGAGCACGCTCACTCCTCGCTAGGGTATTGGGCAGGGTCCTTCATTAGTTTTCCTTTTTCAAATGGCTGCATCCAACACTACCATTTAACTCCAGCAACAAGCTGTGCAGTGGATTCCCCCATTCTCTAGCCCTAGAACCCCCTCAAAATCTGCTGTGGGGGGCCTGCAGGTATTGGAAAGGCAAGAGCAGAAATCATTCTATTTGTGACTTAAAGGCTAATTCTGTTATTTGTCAGCCAACCAAGGGGTGTTGGGTGGAGGTGAAGCTAGTGACCAAGCAGAGACCAAGCATGGTCTTCATTGAGGTAGCTCTGCGGGAGTCTTTCCCTCCATATGATTGGCTGAACGAACAAGGTCTGAAGCAGGAAATGCAAAAGCTCTCTGTTCCTTTGTCCTCAAACTGCACACTGGTTTTTCTTCCATTTGCTCAGTAAAGTGTTATCAGGGCTTTTCTCTCTGGCTCTGTTAATAGAAGCACCCTCAGGAGTAGATGGGAACACAGGGAAGGTAAAGCGAAGTCCTTTTGTGGCATTGGCTATAAATGTTAGACGTTTTATTATGTTTTTCTATTCTGCTGGAAGCTGCGCAGAATGGCTGGGGAAAGCTAGCCAGATGGGCGGTGTACAAATAATAAAATTATTGTTATTATAACCCCCAAACTTTTGCATTTCTTCAGATTCCCCCAAGTATGCTGCTACCTCTGTCTTGTCCAAAGCTGTTGCCACTCTGACTGCATAAACAAAAACAATAGGAGAACTGAGTCAGAATTTAAAATTAGAAGGATTTGGGTTGATCAGAAATGGCTGGGCCAACCTGAGACTTTACTCCTATGGCAATTTATCCCATGCTTAGTGAAAAGATTTAAGTAGTAGTGTCATTAAATGAAGGGGACTTATTCATAGGCGGGTTTTGCTTTACTGAATAAAAGGCTCCCACACGTTGACTTTTTAAAAACTGGTCGTACTCTCTCAGGGGAAAAATGTTGCCAAATTTGGCTTGAGCTAACTCTTGATAATGTGGAAATTAAGTGATATTGTGAAGTGAGTCCAAAAGATGTGCTCTACTTCAGTGATTACATCTACAGGAGTTGTCATTATTTATATAGACTGTCACTTTTCTGTATGAAATAGTGTGTGGGGGGGGGGGGGGTCATTGATTTGTATTAATAGGATACTGGTGACATCTAGTGGCTGGCTTAATAACATATCTCCAGTGTGAGTAACTCTGGGATTTCACTTCTGAAATGTAAAATAACATCGCAGTTCTCCACAGGCTTGTTAAAGGTTCCAATCTAGCAACACTCTTAGGACAAGCCATGGGACCAAGTGCACGTCAACAAATGTTTCCACCAGAACTGAGTCTCTAGCCTATACTCCAAAATACACTGAAATGGAAAATCGGTAATGGGGCTCAGTGGCTAAGCTATGCTCTAAGAAGCCCTCCAGTCAAGTAGAACTTCATTATTCTGGAGGCATGCAAGCATTTCAGTGCTAAACCAGCAGGATGAGCCCATGAGAAAGACCCATGCAGTCAGCCACGTTCAAGCAATCGTGCTACTCATACGCACTGCAGCCTCAAGCAATAACACCATGTGGGAATGTGGTTCTTGCAGCTGTGGGTATGAACAAGGGGTTTGGGTTGGGGTAAAAATAAAACCAGATGCTACTTGAGGACTTGCTAAAACTGCTAGTGTATAGAATCTTTAATCTGCAAATAAATACAGCATGCTCCCTGTTATACACCCCACAGCCCTGGGAGTCCTCATAAGGGAGCTGTGCCTGGAGGAAGAACTGTGAGGGGTGAGACTTCATCAGGCAAGGCCTCCTTCCACCTGCCTTGCCCCACCCTCCAGTCTCGGCTTCTCAGTTTGTATTGTATTATTTTATGCACTGTGACCCGCCATTGTTTTATTGATTATAGTTTAGAAATTATTTATTGTAATTGTCAAGAGTGTATTTCTGTTTAATTTTGATATGCTGGTATTTAATATTATTCTATTCTATTCTAATGGATTGTTGAATATTACTTTATTTGATATAAGTTGCTTGTTTTAAAGTTATGTCTTATTATCACATTTTTGTATTGGATTAGATTGTTGCAAGGTGTATATTCTTTGTTTCTTCAGCTTGTAAACCGCCTTGGGTATTGTAAAATAGAAAGATGGTATACAAATTAAAAGGGAAAGGAAAGGAAAGGAAAGGAAAACACTACACAGGCTCTAACAACCAATTTTGGTTTCGTTGACAAAAATGCTGGCAAGGGAATCCAGAAAGTATTTCATGATGATTCAGACTCTCAGAAGTGACCACTGGAAAACATTGATCCACAGGCTGACAGATGAGGCTGTGCACTCGCTTTCAATCTCTGGGATTATTGAAACAACTTTGAGGGGACTCTCATGAGGGTGTCGGAAGCAGAGTATGCAGTATCGATTTCCATTACAGTCTTTATTGTGCAACCATCTATTTGGTAAGTAGGGTATTAAACAGCAGATAACAACACTGGTGTTTTCTGAAAAGCCAGTGCTAAATCATTCTTTATGGTCCTACATCTGGTATTCAGGTACCATATTATTTATAGGGTTCCCCAACACTTTCGCTGGATGGTGGACTCTTTATTTTTAACTGCAATCGGCAGAAACTCAGAAAAGGAAATACTTGCAGTTGTAATGGTGGAAAATGTTTCAGCTGATGGATTTTGCTCCTGCCATGAAAGGTATAGTAACCTACTAGGAAGAAGAGGAGGAGTTAATCCTGGTTAAATGTTGGTGTTATAGTTAATATTCCAGCTCCAGTCTATGATGGCTTAATTGATTTCCCCCACAATTTATTCCATCCTATGAGTTGAAGTATTTCTGGAGTGGGGGGGGCCACTAGGTGGCGCATCGGAAGATGGCTGACAATAACATCTCTCCGACCCACACAAGGTTATCTGGAGGCTATGATGGGGGTAATTAGCCTCCTTAACCCCCCCAGGATTATGGGGGGGATGGCCCTTGCCTGCTGTGCCCTATACCACCCCCGAATTTGTGGGGGTGGGGGCACTAGGCACAAAGCCCTCCTGTGGGATTTTCGGCACTCCTCGACGCCGTCCCCGATTCGCGCCGCTGGTTGCAATGATCTTTAAAAGAAATAATTTGGACATGATTAATTACACATACATCAAGGAAAAAGGGGAGTAAATACTGCTGACAGAAGAGATCTCTGATAACAAGACAACAATAAAATACGAGAAGAACGTCAAGATATGGTAATGACTGAGGGGGGAGGGGGGGAAAAACATGCCTCTACCTTTTTATGTGACTTAACAAGAATCCCCCTCCCCTAATGAGTCAGAAATTAAGGACTTAAGCTGTGGATTTAAGGCTGTGTGGAGATAAACTTTCGATCCAAAGCAATGTTTCAAGATGAAGCTGGAAAGCTAAGAGTTTTGGAGTGACGCAGTCAGGAAAAAATGCCGTTCGCCATTTTGTGAGGCATTGTGGGAGCTCTTGGGTCTGGGAGGAGAAAGAGAGAAATAGAGTTGTTTACATATCGTGAATCAACTCCTCGGTGGGACTTAAGAGCGACAAATGCCAAAATTTACGATGGAAAAAGTGATGTTATCTACGAAGGAGATATATGGAAACCATCTGGACTTAGTGGAGGAACGGGAAATCCACACAGGATTATTACACTTGCTATCGGCTTAAGGAGACTAACAGAAGAGATCGTAAAGGAAAAAGAGAAATTATACGAACAAGATATGATGTGGCAACACCAAGATAAGACTGGATAGAATTATGAACTTTGTTTGGACTGATTGGGACTGATTTGGACATTAACGCAGTAATAAGAAGATGATCTGAATTCCCCTTTGGATCTTGAAGTATGGGTTCCCCCAACAAAATTTAAAAATTTGGCTTTGTAATTTGGAATTTATATGATGTGATTTAATTTGATGTGATTGGCCAGTTAATAAAAATTATTTTTTTAAAAAAAAAAGAAAAAGAAGTATTTCTGGAGTGGGCGTGGGGGAGAGATATTTTAAAAACTTATTTGAAGTGGGATGCAAATTTAACATCTTTTCTTTCCTGGAAGAATAGAAATCTTACTTCCTGCGGTCTCACACAAGGGACCTGCTGGTTGAATATCAAAAACTTGTTTCATGAACTTCCCTAATTAGATGTGAATACTGCAAAGATGAGTTGTGGAAAGGAAGCTGGAAAGCAAAAATATGCAAAGTGTTCCCTAGGTTGTACATGAAGCCTAATAAATATCTCAAGTCTCTTTAGGCTGCAACAAGCACCTACCTCTGCGCCACAAAAAAGTCCTCCCCAATGCAGCACCGCTATGTAAACCTATTTATAGACCAAGAAGCACCTCCACCTGGGGTTATCAGACCAACTCTTTGTTCTTTACAACCCAAGCAGCAGCTTGAGTTACACCACATATTCACCCTCCTGCTTCAAAATAAGCAAAAAAAAAAAAAAGCCCATCTTGATCATCAAGAAAGGCTTTGTGCAAATAGTGATCATTATCCTGGCCTCCCATATGAATGACTGTGGTGTGCTGGAAGATGTGTATCTGACTAAAAACCAAATACTGCCCCTCAGTGTCTTCCATTTTTATACCAATTTATTTGCTGGTGTATATTTTTGCAAACCACTTTCGGAAGCTGCTTTTTTTTTTTAAGCACTCTATATAGTTTTTGTTAAGTAAACAAAACGAAGATTTGAGGAGTGGCATAGCGTGAGTTGCCAGTGCCCAAGGCCACGCATTGGTGGTGAGTGGGAGAGAGGGAAATAGAGGAGAATACACATGTGTTTTCAACTGCCTAACGGTGTCCACAACACCCAAGAGACTGCAGTTGCAGAGATAAGAAAAGAAGAGTTATTCCGTTGTCTGGAGAAGTAGCTTCCTGGTTCACATGGAGAAACCTTTTTTTAAAAAAATAAATAAATAAAGGATACAGGATATTCTCTCACAAAAATATATTAACTTTTGTCCCATACAGAAAAAGTGGTATCCTCCCAGCTCTTCACTGGCTGGCTCCACACCTCTGCATTCAGCAAAGCTCTGAATGGAAAATAGCTGTACTCATGCAGCTCCGTCATGCGATCAGGCCTTCCCAAAAGCTGAAGTGCGTGCAGCTGGCTTCTTCTTCTTCTTCTTCTTCTTCTTCAGACTGTATGGTGCACTCTTGTCAGTCAGCATAAACCCTCCTGAGGAAAATGGGCCAACTGTCTGATTCAGTACAAGTCACCTTCTTTGTTCCTACAGGTCCAAGGATTAAAAAGGGTGCCGTTGTTTTTTTACTGATTACCTAATCACTTTTTATTAATCAGCATAATCAGCTACAGTCTACAGTGGTACCTCAGGTTAAGTACTTAATTCATTCCAGAGGTCCGTTCTTAACCTGAAACTGTTCTTAACCTGAAGCACCACTTTAGCTAATGGGGCCTCCTGCTGCTGCACCGCCGGAGCACGATTTCTGTTCTCATCCTGAGGTAAAGTTCTTAACCCGAGGTACTATTTCTGGGTTAGAGGAGTCTGTAACCTGAAGCGTATGTAACCTGAGGTACCACTGTACTCCGTAGCTACTTTTTTTCTGTATTGTTCAGATTGCAATGGTCATTCTCCCTCCCCAATTTTCTCCTTTAGTGTGGAACAGTTGTTAAAATAAATCAATTTTTTAAAAAACTTTTTTTCTTGGAACATTTGCTGGCCCAGGGGAAAATGCTTCTTTTGTATTGAGGGGCCTTTAAGGCAGGTCTGGGGACTGTGGTAATCCTCTAGGTGTTGGGTGACAATTCCCATCATCTTGTCTACCAGCCAAGCCAGTTGGGGCTAACATAACATGAACTGGGTTTCAGCTGCATGTGGAGGGTTGCAGGTTCCACAATAAGATAGATGTAAATAAGTAAAAATCATTTACAGAAGCTTCCCCCAACCCAAATTTGGTTGCTGAAAATGCACAGGGAGGCGGGGGGGGGGGGGGAGGGAGAAAGACCAGGAGTTGATGTTTGTTTTAAGGGACTTGTGAGCTTGGTTTTAGCACAAATTACTTGGCCAACTGCCTCCTCAAAGACACTCTCTTAATAGTTTTTTAGCATAAGTATACTAAGCCACTATTTTGTACTTGGCTCTGGTTGATGAACCTTGGGATTCTACAGTGGTACCTCGGGTTAAGAACGTAATTCATTCTGGAGGTCCGTTCTTAACCTGAAACTGTTCTTAACCTGAAGTGCCACTTTAGCTAATGGGGCCTCCTGCTGCTGCTGCACAATTTCTGTTCTCATCCGGAGGTAAAGTTCTCAACCGGAGGTACTATTTCTGGGTTAGCGGAGTCTGTAACCGGAAGCATCTGTAACCCAAGGTACCACTGTATCAAGAAACAAAGTAGATTGCACGAACCCAAAGTCTGCCCCCCTGCCTCTGATACATACATTCCCCCAACCAGAATGTTCTCAAGTTTTTAACCAAGTTGAGTTTTGAACCAACTGCCTTAAAGCACACACAGAGACACACACCCTGCCCTAGAAAACAGAACCCACCCGCTCCAGCACTATCATTTCTGACAGTGGGTAGATGTAAGTCTTGGGGAAGGTCAGAGCGTCCTTGTGTTTGGAATGCCAAGAGGATGGGTGTCCTCTTTCACAGAGTGACATTGGAGCTGGCCTTCAGAAGAGGTCAAAGTGTACAAACCAGATGTTTGCTGACTGGGAGCAGTTATGGACCACAGGTATTAAATTCACGGCATGTAATGCCTTACGAGAAAACATGATGAAAATGATTTACAGGTGGTACATGACCCCAGTCAAGCTTGCGAAGATTTATCATCTGCCCAATAACAAATGTTGGAAATGTAAAGAGACTGAAGGTACCTTTTTCCACCTTTGGTGGACCTGCCGAAAGATTAAGGCCTTCTGGGAAATGACTTATAATGAAATTAAGAAAGTGCTTAAGTGCACCTTTAACAAGAAACCAGAGGCATTTCTCTTGGGTATGGTCGGCCAGTTGGTGCCGAAGAAGGATAAGAATTTCTTTTTGTACGCTACTACGGCAGCAAGGATTCTTCTAGCAAAGTATTGGAAGACACAAGAGTTACCCACGCTGGAGGAATGGCAGGCGAAAGTGATTGACTTTATGGGATTGGCAGAAATGACCGGCAGAATCCGCGACCAAGAGAAAGAGACTGTGGAAGAAGATTGGAAGAAATCTAAGATGTATCTTAAGAACTATTATAAAATTGAGGAGTGCTAAAATGCTGAGGGAAAAGAAGACGTAGAATTGCAGTTGGAAATTGTGTTTAATTTTAGGGTGGAATTGAAAAAGAGAATGAATTTACTTTTAATTGGTTAAGAAGGGTTGCTGAATAATGGTTTAAAATTAAGGATGCAAAAAGGGAAAGGTATGGGGAAGTCCGGGAAAAGAGGGTTATGGAAATAAGGTCAAGAAAATATGAGTTTTTGTGTTTGTTTTTATGTTGTTTTTGTTTATGTTAAAAAATTTGGAAATTAATAAAAATTTTATTTAAAATAAAAAATAAAAAAAAACAAAGTGTACAAACCAGGGTGAACTTACAGGTGGGTCTCAGTGCTGCAGTCTACACAGTGCCTTCTCATTTGCCTGGCCCAGCCCCACCACAGACTTTCAGCTGAGCCAATGCAGACACCAAACTCCTTGCATGTTGAGCTAAGGCAGCCAGGAGATAGGGAGGAAGGTCTCTGAGAGGAAAAACTTGGAGGTGTTGGAGGGAATCCAAAAGTGAGACAAAAGGTTTAATATTATTAATCTAACAATAGCAAGGAAGTAGATATGAGAGGAAAGCTCTCAGAAGAAGTGAATGTGGAAGGGTTAAAGAAAATGGCATTTTGGGTGGAGGGATAAGGTACAAGTTGCGTGTGAAAGAATCAGAGAAGTTACAGGAAATGGGTGAAAATACTTTGAGAGGAATATGGGGGTAAAAAGATAAATTATAAAGAAAAAAAACCTCCTCCACTAAGGGTCTCAGCAAATTCTGCCTAAGCTCAGGAGGCTGTGACAATACCTCACTCTGTGGTCAGAAGCTCAAAGTTCCCCAGTTGGAAGGCCCATGTTATCAGGTAAGCAATAAAAAACTCATCAACCACAAATAAGTACTTCTGAATACAGGTGCTAGAAGACAAAAAAGCGGTGGTCTGCTGCCATCCCACCCTGTTTGTTAGCTTTCCAGAAGCATCTAGTTTTGGAAGTCAATGCTGGACGGATCTTTGGGTCCAATCCAACAGGGCTCCCTCCCTGCCCCTGCCCAAGACTGCAAAGCTGCTTTGCTGGGGAAACAAAGAGCACCATAGTTCAACGGAACAGCCATTTCAGATAATTACCTTTCAATTCAAGCCAGCCATCAAACATAACTTGTTCATTGAGACATAATGGAACCATAAAATTCATACAGAGTAATTTGTTTGGAGTATAATGTTTCCCCATTTGCTTCTGGCAGCATTCAGTAGAAAAGCCTTAATAACCAGCTTCACAATGGTGCAAGTTTCTAAACAGCAGAGAATTTATTGACACTTGGAGGAGCTGGGTGACTGTTGTCCCAAAACCAAAAGCCATCAAGCCAGAACACACACACACAGAGAGAGAGAGAGAGAGAGAGAGAGAAACACACACCTCCCAAGCGGCCATCACCTCCAGAATAATATACCGTACGTGAGCCTGCATTTATATAAAGGGGCCAACAACCCACATATTTTCATGAAGCCAAGTTCTAGAACCCAAGGAAATCCAGAGAAGTTGAATGGGCAAAAGGAATCTGTCTCATGCAGCATAAACGATGGAAATCATTACAGTGGTACCTCGGGTTAAGTACTTAATTGGTTCTGGAGGTCCGTACTTAACCTGAAACTGTTCTTAACCTAAAGCACCACTTTAGCTAATGGGGCCTCCTGCTGCCGCCGCGCCACCGGAGCCCGATTTCTGTTCTTATCCTGAAGCAAAGTTCTTAACCTGAAGCACTATTTCTGGGTTAGCGGAGTGTGTAACCTGAAGCGTATGTAACCTGAAGCATATGTAACCCGAGGTACCACTGTATGCTTTGATGGGCTTTTTGTTTAAAATGTTGCACACTGCATTTTTAACAGCCTGGCTGTGTTTTCATAACAAGCAACCAATTCTCTGTAGTGGTTGCCACCAAACTGGGTAGCTTTAAATGGGGGTTGCATAAATTTCTGGAGGACGAGGCTGTCGCTGGCTACCATTCAGGATAGCTATTCATGATACTGGCAGTAGTTCTCTGAACGCTAGTGGCCAATAACACCAAAATTTGACCTGGAAGAAAAGGTATTGGACAGAACCATTTTACCCCCAGAGAGTTGACCATGGATCAGGCCCTTGGCCCCAAAAATATTGGCCACCCCTGCTTCAAAAAGTAATTCTGAAGTCAAAACCCAATGGAAGGTTTGAAACTGAAAATCAACAAGTAGGGAGGTTGTAAAGGATGGCATTTGGCCCATTTGCTTATATGCAATTTCATGAAAACCAGGTCATTTTATGTAGCATCAAGCTTAATCAGAAGAAGAAGAAGAAGAAGAAGAAGAGTTCCTATTTGATATCCCGCTTTATCACTACCCGAAGGAGTACCCTTCCTCCCCCACAACAAACACTCTGTGAGGTGAGTGGGGCTGAGAGACTTCAGAGAAGTGTGACTGGCCCAAGGTCACCCAGCAGCTGCATGTGGAGGAGCGGAGACGCGAACCCGGTTCACCAGATTACGAGTCTATTGCACTTAACCACTACACCACACTGGCTCTTTAGCCAATGGAAGTAGGTATTACCACCAGAGAAACTTCATGAGTAGGGCAGTATCCAACGAAGCTGTTGTGCCACTATAATGACATTTTTTCCCAGCACAACCCCTAAATCTGCTTCAGAAAATGGTGGGATCCTCTCTTGATGGGCGGGGGGGGGGGCATGGGAAGAGGAAAGCAGGGAATTTGCAGTACACAGCTAAAAGTTACCGTATTTTTTGTCCCATAGGATGCTCCGTCCCATAGGATGCACCTAGTTTTTTGGGGGGAAATAAAGGGAAACCAAGGTTGGGGAAACCAAACCAGGTCAGGGAACAGCGGGATGGCAGCGCTCCGCCTCCCCACTGTCCCCCGAGCTTGTGGGGCTGGCCGATGTCTGCCTGAAGCGTGGGGTGCTCTGCTTCAGCGCACCCCGCACTTCGTGCAGCAGGCTGCTATCCGCAGCCTAGGGAGCCCTGCGGGAACTCCCGCAGGGCTCCCCAGGCTGCGGATGTCTGCCCGGCGAGCGGGGCGCTCTGCTTCAGGGCACCCCGCGTGCCGGGCGGCAGGCTGCTATCTGCAGCCTAGGGAGCCCTGCGGGAATTCCCGCGGGCTCGCCAGGCTTGCGGATAGCTTCCTGAAGCCTGGAGAGCGAGAGGGGTCGGTGTGCACCAACCCCTCTCGCTCTCCAAGCTTCAGCGAAAGCCTGTATTCGCCCCATAGGACGCACACAGATTTCCCCTTCATTTTTGGAGGGGGAAAAGTGCGTCCTATAGGGCGAAAAATACGGTAATATATCTGGGCAAAAGGCACACTTACAATCTCTATCTGCATAAAATAATAGCTTTATCATATTATTTCCCACCAGCAGTTTCTCCAGATATAACTTGTTAATACTTCAAATAATACAGAAAGAGCTCAACATAATAAGCTGGCTTGCAATACTTATCTTTCCATCCACCTGAGTATGTTTGCTATAAAATAAGTGAAAACAAATATTAAAAGGCAGCAAACTATTGTGCTTATTTGGCTTTATTAGCAAGAAGGGGAAATAATTACAATTACAAATAAGCCATCCATTTAGAATTTACATTTTCCTCTAAAATATTTTATTTTTATTATTTCTCATGAAATAAGTAGTAAAAGAAATGCATCCAATTGACTTGGGAGTATATGACTTTTTTTTAGGTCATCAATGTTCAGGTATAGTGTGTTCTAAAAACAAGTCTTGTGCTTGAGTAAAGAGAATTGTGTTCCAGAGCCTTCAGGAGAGTTTCCAAGACTGTGTAGATACTGCTTGTTATAGCTTAAAGGTAAAGGACCCCCAACAGTTAAGTCCAGTCGCGAACGACTCTGGGGTTGCGGTGCTCTTCTCGCTTTACTGGCTGAGGGAGCTGACGTTTGTAGCAGATAGTTTTTCTGGGTCATGTGGCCAGTATGACTAAGCAACTTCTGGTGAAACCAGAGCAGCGCATGGAAACGTCATTTACCTTACCTATTTATCTACTTGCACTTTGATGTGCTTTCGAACTGCTAGGTTGGCAGGAGCTGGGACCGAGCAAGGGGAGCTCACCCGTTGCAGGGATTCAGAAGATCGGCAAGCCCTAGTCTCAGTGGTTTAGAGCACAGTGCCACCTTTGTTATAACTTAGGGAACATTAAACTATTCAGATAATGGAAAATGAGCAGTACAATTGTATGCATGCCAACCTAAAGGAATTTCTACCAGATTTGATGGGATATGATCCCAATTAAGTATGTAAAGGATTGTAGCCTAAGAGATTCCACACAGTATATTTGTGTACAGTGGTAACCTGGTTCTCGAACTTCGTTCCTTCCAGGAGTCCGTTCGACTCCCAAAACCATCTGAAAACCAAGGCACGGCTTCCGATTGGCTGCAGGAGCTTCCTGCACTCAACTGGAAGCTGCGGAAGCCATGTCGGATGTTCGGCTTCTGAAAAACGTTTGCAAACCGGAACGCTCACTTCCAGGTTTTCAGTGTTTGGGAGGTGATTTGTTCAGGAGCTAAGCCGTTTGAGTACCAAGATACCACTGTACTATCTTGGGATCAACATTCAAGTTGAAAGGTGCACCAGCTTATATAACCGCCGATAACATCCAGTGTTAACCAACTGATGACTGCATTGCTAGTAATGCAATATTTAACTATTAACAGCTTCATATTAAAACATTTCTGCAGCAATAGAAGCCTGACGATCACCCTGAAGCCGGTTTTCCTCCTGGAATTTTAATCCATTTCATTTATGGCCACAACAAATGGCTTTTCTTATTGCAGCGAACTGCAACAGCAAGTTCTACCATTTTATTGCTACCATTACCTCAATAAAGAAGAAGAAATACATTTTAAGCTATTTCCATAGGAAATGTCATGCTTCTGCTTTTCATCAACACAAAATATGAAAATTCCTACATTTTCAATAAGTCACTTTTAAGGTAGTAGTGTGTTTAAAATGTTTCGGATAAAAAGCTAAAAATTTCACAGAAATAAATAGTCTAGTGAATTAAGGCTCCACTGCTTCCTTCTTAAGAGCAAATGAAACCTAGAATGTAGCTAAAAGATATGAGAGTTCAGAGTGTGGTTATACTGAACAGGTATTTTGTTTTGTTTTTTGCCCCAAATTCATATTGTTTATGAAATTCTATTCGAAGTGCAGGAAAACAGTAAGCGGATATGAGTTCTAAGCAAAGCAGGTGACTGCAAACAGCTGTAAATCCATGGAAACTTAAAAAAAAAAAAAAAGTTCCCTCCCACCCACTTTGGCATAGAATTCAATGTAGCATCTTAAAAATCTTCCAAGAGGTCAGCTAAATGCTTGTTGGCACAAGATCTAATAGTGACCGCTTTCCATTCTGTATATTGCCGCTCTCTTCCACAGAAGAGTAGGGGGGTCCTGCGTTGCACAAAATTTCACACTGCCATTTCCACATCTTGAACACAATTCTGCTATTTCAACACACTTCTGTGTGCCAGTGCAGCTAAGTGGCAAACATAGGTGTCTGGCAGCTGCAAAAGCAAGAAAGAGTAAGGCATCTCATCAGCAAGTATTTCCAGCTTATCGGCTATTTTTTAAGCAAGGAAGGGCAGGTTCACACATGCATATTCACCCCCTGGTAATCGCAGCGCAAACCCACGATGGGCATGTACAATGGGAATGCATATTCGCCACAGCTGCATCTTTCAAACCCCTTTAAAGGTGACGCTTTTCAGTGGAGTCTATTCACAGCTCTTTACTTATCTCACGTTTGGTTTTGTCCTTTGCTACTACAGTGAAGAGGATCAAGCACACCTTGTCTCTGTCCTATAAAGAGCCCATCAGCTACATGTGACATTGCCACAGTTCGTGACCATTTCTCATTAAAGGTTGTGAACCTGAGATAATTCTTTTACTTTGGATAGGTGCTCATACAGCCGTAACTCAGAAGTCGAACAGAATCAGTTCCAGAAGTCTGTTCGATTTCTGGAATGTTCAGTTTCCAAAGTGCGGCTTCTGATTGGCTGCAGGAAGCTCCTGCAGCCAATTGGAAGCCCCGTCGGACGTTCAGCATACAAAAGAACATTCGGAAAAAAGTTTTCGATTGTTCAGGAGCCAAAACGTTCGACTCCCAAGGTGTTCGGGAGCTGAGGTACAACTGTACTTCATTATGCTGAGCGTACAAAGTTGATATGTACAGTCTACTTTGACAAGCCAAATCCAATGTGTCACCAAAAGATTTTACGTGGCCCTAGCTACCAGAAGTCCATTTAACTAAGATTTTCTGAATGCAAGTAATATGCTTTGCCACCAACTATACATTTTGTTGACTTGCTCTACTGGGCTACTATTTAGTGCAAACGGTGGTTTGGTAAGATATCCTTATCTAGCGCAATACAAATTGCAATCTTTTAAAAAAGAAATATTTTGGTTATCAGTACCTGAGCACCTAATCTGGAGAGATACCTATTCCTCAAACTAAAGTCATTCTTTGGTTGCAATTTGGCTAAGTCATCTTCATTCTGACGTCTGATTTTTTCCCGTCTTTCTGCTCTGTAAAAAAAAGGGAACTGCTATTAACACAAATGTGCCCAGAAGTTTCGTTGCACGTTATACCTAGATCAGGGTTACAGTTAAGTGCAGCTGCTAGATAAATGGAGGCAGAGTAAGTCATACAAATTTGACAGGCAGTAAAGACAGACACTATCTTCATTTATTTATTTATAAAGGTCGAAAAATTGAGTGCAAAGTGCAAGTTTTGACACAGTCGGTCAAGTTTTAAGCTTTGCCTTTAACAACAAAAATGCTTTAAAACAAATACAATTCCAGTACAAAAGCAGAGACAAATGCCCCTAACCAAGACAGCCTGCCTAGCAACCTGATAGAAAATCCATCAAGATTTGTTTCTCTCAAATGACATTGTATTTGCTTTTGCAGAACTTATCCAAATCAGTCTACCACCACACCAAGATTTCATGATCCTTGCAAGTCATTACCATGTTTTTTTTAATTATGAAAACAGAATTTCAAATAAGAAACTGAAGATTAATACCACATTTAGTAAGGCAATCACCCCTTCAGAACACAAGTGACAGTAATGGAGTAACAGGGTGCCATTATTAGTAGGCAAACCATCGTCGTTCCACAATAGAAAAATTAAAAAGTGCAGCCCATAAACCAAAAGATCTGCTCCAACAAGTTGGGAGACGACTTCAGTTCAACAGCAACCGTCTCTTCAGCGATGTGTAGATACACCAAATACACGAGTTTTTGCTCCAACTGCGGTCAAAGTGCTTTGACAAAGAAGCAAGTTTCACAATTCACACAAGTCCAGGTCTCGAAAAAGTTCTATGCATGTTAGTTAAGTTTTCCAACTACTTTGTCCAAACGCTAGGCATCAGAGTTTCTCCACACACATACAATAAAACACTCTTCGACTGGCCAAGTTGCTGATCAAGCGCTCCCCACTTCTGGTAGGTATTTCCTATTCAGATTTCTTTTCTGCAAGAAATAGTGTAGCAAAAGGTTATTGTAACAGTTTGCTTACAGGCTCTTCGTCGCTTGTCAGAAGTGTCATGGCGCTATACTGAGCTTTTAGATATCAACTGAGAATGGGCTAAGAATCCATCACAAAGGAGATGATTCTTCCCAGACAAAGCTTCAGATATAAGTAAGCAACTGTTTTCATGTTGAGATGTCCGCTCTGGCTTAAGGGAACAATGCACTTGGAAACATTCCTGTAAATGTTTCACTTAAATGAATGGGAAGCATGAAGGGAGAACTGTGTGCTCTCATACGCCAACCATTCATTTCAATGGGAGTTGGTGCAAGAGGTGGGCTTGGTGCATACAATATATTGCCTGCCCTTCGCCATAAGCTCCCATGGAAGGTGGCAATTAAATCATACAGTTAAAAAAGCATGTAAAACAGTAAAGACATTCCGGTATAGACACATTATTACAGACTTTAGTACTTTTTTGCATTTAGCTATTACTCCTTTGAAAGTGCTAAATGAGGGTGCAGTTTCTCTCTGCAGAACCTCTGCTGTGGCTAACTAATTAGGCTGGCTGGGGCTAGAAATATACAGAACACATTTTTAGCACCCCTAACCATTTTCAAAATATCCACAAGAAATATGAAAACATAAAGGCACAGTCTTCAATAGGGAAACATTTAAGAAAAGATAGCTTTCGATTCAACAGCTGAGGAAATGTTCGGCGTGAATTTTGAGGTTCTGCTTACAATGTTGAATAGACTTGTACAAAAATAAAAGACGAGGTTCCCGTCATTTGAAAGTCCCAAGTGTAAGAGTGTCTTCCCCACACATTTCAAATCTTGTCTAGCAGACAAATGGCAAGGATTTTTGAGATTCTGAGGACACCAGGAGCAGCTCTTGTATATGGCAAATGTTTTATTTACAGTAGTACCTTTAGTTGTGGACTTAATTTGTTTTGGGGTGCCGTCTGCACCCCAAAAAGTCTGCAACTAGACCACCTCTTCTGTGCTTGTGCGCAGCGCGATTGAGCACTTCTGTGCATGCGCGAAGCACGCTGATCGCCTCTGCGCATGTGCGGGCGGTGAACCCAGAAGTAAACACTTCTGGGTTTGCTGCGTTCGTAAGCTGAAAGTCCGTAACAAGAGCAGAACGCAACACAAGGTATGACTGTACTATGTTTATATCCCAACTTTCACCCAGGAAGTTCACAGAGGCATTTAAGTTGCTCCTTCCCTCTTCCCCGTACTTGTAGTTCACAACCACCTTGTGAAATATGATAGGCTGAGAGGAAAGCCCAACGTTACCCTGTGGAGTCTGTGGCTGACAAGCAATTTAAACCCTGGTTTTCCACAGCCCAACACTCTGCCACTATAATCACACTGGTCCCTTCATGTTGCAAGACCTGCATCTAGATATTTTCACGAAAGCAAACTGGCCTCCGCCTCAAAGGAAATATTTCCAATGACCTGCTGATTTCACCAGCATCTTTGCTTTGTAAAGCACCTTCCAGGGGAAGATATTTGAACAAACACAGAACTCCTCCTTCTTTATGTGAAGTTAAGTTATCCCAATTTAGTGCTCCTACACATTTCACCTATAGCTATTAATGGGAGGATAAACACAGAGAATTATAACCATGTGCATCACGGCATTTCGGCATCATCTGCTTTCTTCTCAAGGTTATCACCAGGCTATTTTCCGACATGGAAATGATTTTCATATGGCAATTCTGGCACATCTAGAGTGACCTCTATGTAGAGTTTAATTTCTTTTAATTTCAAACTCTGTTCTGAGGAACCCTGGGCTTCCTCAGAAATTCTCAGCTGTCATTCAGTTACCAACACACTTCCCCAAGAGCTTAGCATTCAGAGGGCTTCTCTTACAGAGTGTCAAATGTTTTATGTACTGTTGTCACAGTTTAGTTGGAATGGCAGTGAGGCCCAAGAATCCAATATCCCAAATGAACTTTTCATCTAGAACAGGGGTGGGGAACATCCACCCTCCAAGGGTTCCAAATTTGGGTTCCAGTTTCTCCCCAAACATACCCACTACCTGTGATGTCATGTGCAGGGCAAGTAATAACGCCAGTGAACAGTCAGGAACCTTAAGGTGTATTCCTAATTGTGTACTGACAAGGGAGTCACCCATCAGGTGACTGAAAAGAGAACCAAAGCCTACTGGACTGGTGGCCCATCCCTGCCAAGTTAAGGTAACACTCAACATATCCCTTGTTCAATTTCATTTAAAATTATTTGCTTTTTACTTGATTCAGTAATAAATGATTTATTAATGGTTGATTTACAGATGCTTCCTTTGTAACTTATTATTTAGAACAATATCAACTTGACTACATATACTATGAATAGATATCAAAATATTGAATAACTTTTGTTAACTTAACTAATGGAAATATTCCACCTAAACATTAGGAAGAACTTCCTGACAGTAAGAGCTGTTCGACAGTGGAATTTGCTGCCAAGGAGTGTGGTGGAATCTCCTTCTTTGGAGGTCTTTAAGCAGAGGCTTGACAACCATATGTCAGGAGTGCTCTGATGGTGTTTCCTGCTTGGCAGGGGGTTGGACTCGATGTCCCTTGTGGTCTCTTCCAACTCTATGATTCTATGATTCTATGAAATATTTTCCGAAACTATTTTGGAAACTTGGCTAATGAAAGCTCTGTTTTTCTAGCCAGGAATGAAGGGCCCTCGCTGCATCTGTCGTTTGAGAGTGAGTGAGTTTCCAGCTTACATCTTACATACAAAGCAATCTCCACATGGTGTACACTGGGAATTTTGCTCTGCAGCCAAGTAGCAGTCTGATCACAGCAACATACAGATAACTCGGGTTGTGTTCTGGGGTTCTAGGCATATATGCAAAAATGTGTAAAGCCAGAAGGCCCCCCGGAACCAGCCCCCAGGCAAGGTGGAGGGCTGCTTATCCCAGAGCGCTCCATCGCCTTCCCAAAGCCCAGCGAGCACTTGCTAACGTTTCATGAGACAAAAATGTCCTTTTTTTTGCAGTACCGTGAAAACGCTAAACAAGTGCTTTTTTAAAAAATCTCATTTTTAAGCTGCATAAACTGCTTGCTTCGAGACTATATTTAAACACCACACACCAGGCAACTTTTAACATGTTGCAACAATTACTATTTTACCCAATGCGCCTTTCAAACACAGAAGTTAAATTTGTTGGCAAAACACATTGCGCCATATAAAAGTGAACTGCAACACTGATTTTTTAATGGTCTGCTTTAAGCTATCTCCAACAAGACATGAATGAGAGTTGCCCCACTGCTGAAGAACACTTCCACCTCATTCACTCAAGTTTACCATATCCGTTCCTGGATCTTTGGCGCTACACTGTTTTGTGTTTCCAAACCAATCTGCCCCTGTAGTCTTGATTGTTTTGTAATACATCAACGCATACTCTAGGCTAGAAACACAGCGACATACTTACTCAGCCACAGCTAGTTTCTGTAGTTTTTCCCTTTTCTTTGCAGACCAGTTAAGGTCACCTCCTACGACAGAAAGATATATGCATGTCTTTTAACAGAGTGCATCGATGTTTTTACAAAGAGTCACAATCCATGCATATTGTGGATACAACGCCGTGCGGGCCGTTAAAGTATTTACCACAGTTCACTTGGTGTAAGTATCGTGTGCTACATGAAAAATCTAGAAGGTTATACGAAGTAAGAAGACAGAAGCAGCTCTAGACAGAAGGAAATCTCCCCTGAAATGCTCCCATACCAAGTGCTGTGGGGTTCAGAGCCAAGATCAGGAAATAACATTCCTCTGCCTTCTCTTTATAGATGAAGAATAAAAGGCAGGATTTTGGCCCGACCCATGTCAGGGTGGGAGTTAAGAGCAGGTCAGCAAGAATTCACAGATAATTCTTGTCAGAGAATTAACTCATTAGTCAAAGAAATAAAACAGATCAGGCCTAGTGAGCCCAGCAAGAGTTGCCAGTAGACCTTGCCCCAATGAGACAGTTGTGAGGGCTGAAGGTCCCTGCCTTCCTACAGTTAGTTCCCTCCTCTTCAAGGTTTTCCCAAGCAATTGGCGACTTTTGACATCTTGTCCATCTGTGCTCCACCCTTTCCATATCTCTGCTGGTTCTGACAGAGTTGCTATGCGACAACAGCTGCACGGATGCTATTAGCCCAAAGATGGAAGGAAGAAATAATCCCGTCTAGGGAAGAATGACAAGCCAAGCTGCTGGACTATGCCGACATGGCAAAACTAACTTGGAGACTCGGGAATCAAGAAGACAAGAATTTTGAAAAAGAATGGGAAAATTTATAATTTACTTAGGAGACCATTGTAAGCAAATTAAAA
The DNA here is from genome assembly GCF_951804945.1 of Podarcis cretensis. Classification (NCBI taxonomy): domain Eukaryota; kingdom Metazoa; phylum Chordata; class Lepidosauria; order Squamata; family Lacertidae; genus Podarcis; species Podarcis cretensis. Next base: position 81,837,137 of record NC_137174.1, on the reverse strand, counting down.
CTTTAGCTGGACTAGAGTGCCGGTGACGGATAACTCATTCTGAAGCTGACCAGACACGGGTTAGAGCTCAATGCTGAGCCTACCAGGTGGTGGTTGCGACGGCGAAGAAGACTTTCTTCACCGCCTCTATTGCATCTGCAGAAAACAGCAGCAGGAGACTCTTTCAGGTGGTTCGCAATTTAGCGGAACCACCTGCTCCATCGGGGCCCAGTACGGGCCACATGATCTCCTGCAATGATTTTGCAAAGTTTTTTGCAGATAGTGTCACTCAGATTTAGGAAGAGGTAGACTCCACCATGGGAGCAGGGCCGGGGCAGGAGAGTGCTAGAGTCCTGTCTAGTCAAGTTGCGTGGGATCAATTTCAATCTGTAACCTCTGAGGATGTGGACAGGTTGCTTGGATGAGTGAAACCAACCACCTGTCTCCTTGATCCTTGCCCATCCTAGCTTATAAAAGCTAGCCGGGAAGGGCTGGGCGATGGGCTCTGTGGGGTGGTGAATGCTTCTCTTTGTGAGGGAGCCTTCCCAGACCCGCTAAAAGAGGCAGTTATTAAACCGCTTCTTAAAAAAACCATCTTTAGATGCGGCCAGTATGGCCAACTATCACCCAGTCTCAAATCTTCCATTCTTGGGCAAGGTGACGGAGTAAGTGGTTGCTGAAAAACTCCAGGCACGCCTGGAAGAAGCGGACCATTTGGATCCCTTCCAGTCGGGATTCAGACCTCATGATGGGACTGAGACTGCCTTGGTAACACTAGTCGATGATCTCCGGCGGGCTAGGGACAAAGGTGAGAGCTGTTTCCTAGTTCTGCTGGATCTCTCAGCGGCTTTTGACACCATCGACCATAACATCCTTTTGGACCATCTAGAGGGGCTGGGAGCTGGGGGCACTGTTATACAGTGGTTCTGCTCCTTCCTCCTGGGCTGTGTTCAGAAAGTGGTGGGGGGGATGAGTGCTCAGTTCCCTGGGCTCTCACTTGTGGGGTGTCTCAGGGTTCTGTCCTCTCCCCCATGTTTTTCAACATCTACATGCAGATGTTGGGAGAAATCATCAGGGGGTTTGGGTTGGGTGTTCATCAGTATGTGGATGATACCCAGCTCTACCTCTCTTTTAAATCAGAACCAGTGAAGGCAGTGAAGGTCCTGTGTGAGTGTCTGGAGGCGGTTGGAAGATAGATGGCAGCTAACTGATTGTGGTTGAATCCTGACAAGACAGAAGTACTGTTTTGGGGGGACAGGAGGCAGGCAGGTGTGGAGGATTCCCTGGTCCTGAATGGGGTAACTGTGCCCCTGAAGGAACAGGTGCGCAGCCTGGGAGTCATTTTGGACTCACAGCTGTCCATGGAGGTGCAGATCAATTCTGTGTCCAGGGCAGCTGTTTATCAACTCCATCTGGTATGCAGGCTGAGACCCTATCTGCCTGCAGACTGTCTCGCCAGAGTGGTACATGCTCTAGTTATCTCTCGCTTGGACTACTGCAATGCGCTCTATGTGGGGCTACCTTTGAAGGTGACACAGAAACTACAACTAATCCAGAATGCGGCAGCTAGACTGGTGACTGCGAGAGGCCGCCAAGACCACATTACACCAGTCTTGAAAGACCTACATTGGCTCCCAGTACATTTCCGAGCACAATTCAAAGTGTTGGTGCTGACCTTTAAAGCCCTAAACGGCCTCAGTCCAGTCTACCTGAAGGAGCATCTCCATCCCCATCATTCTGCCTGGACACTAAGGTCCAGTGCCGAGGGCCTTCTGGCAATTCCCTCGCTGCAAGAAGCCAAGTTACAGGGAACCAGGCAGAGGGCCTTCTCGGTAGTGGCACCCGCCCTGTGGATCGCCCTCCCACCAGATGTCAAAGAGAAAAACAACTACCAGACTTTTAGAAGACATCTGAAGGCAGCCCTGTTTAGGGAAGTTTTTAATGTTAACAGACTATTGTATTTTAATATTTTGTTGGAAGCCGCCCAGAGTGGCGGGGTATAAATAATAAATTATTATTATTATTATTATTATTATTATTATTATTATTATTATTAGATTGTAACTTTGTTTTGGTAAAAACAAATAAAAATATTTCCCCAAAAAAGAAACATACAGGTCGCAAGACTAATATGATGAAGAGGCTTACCTCTGAGGAGATTCACAAAGTACAGCATGACAACAGCAATGAGGCCCACTAAAAAGCAAAAATGAAGTTATATAAAGCTCAAGTATACAAACCAGGTGGGACAATCTTATGCAAAGGATGTAAAAAAATTAAAATGAAGAGCGTACAAATCTGAGATTGTTCCACAAATCTGTTTGTGGAACTCCCACGTGGGTGAGGAGCATCTGTCGCCCTCATTATTGAATTTAAGGAGAAATTTAAACACATTCCTGTTTACTCGGGCATTTGATGGCTTAAAGTCTCCTGACAAGCCCAAGATCACTGGTTGAAAATGTTTTTAACTGCTTTTTGGAATAGTTTTGTATTGTTTTTACTTGTTTTTTCATGTTTTAACACTGCTGTGTCTGCTGCCCTGGGTTCTTTCGAGAGGAATGGCAGGATATAAATAAAAATAAGTAACATTATGTGGGAAGTGTGTATAGTGCCTTCATTGGTTATTTCTAAAGACCTGTCTGCTTACATCAGCTCTTAACTGATTAATTTGAGGTTGGCGCAGGCTCTTAAACTTGCAGTGTTGCTCAATTTTATCTTCTTATTGCTACTCTATGTTATTTTTTTCTTGCTGCCTTTATTTTAAGATTAAATAGTTTGATACTGTAATACTGACTTGTGTTTCTTCCTTTTAAATTTGATGAGAACTGCCTATACAGTAGGACTGCCATACATCCGGAATTTCCCCGACATAGCCAGAATACCGTGGTCAGAAGCAGTGTCCGGGCAGTATACACATATTTAAATGCAAACAAGGCAACTGAATACAAAACAGGTCTGCGGCAAAGCCCAGAGGAGCAGTAGCACCCCCTTGTGGCTCAGATCAGGATGCCAGCCCAACTAGACGCCTATGCATTTACACTGGTCCCAGTCACTAATAAGTAACAACTCCAAAGACAGGGTTTTCACTCACAAAGCTAGGCATTTCCCTTTTACCTACAGCAGCTCCCCAGTTAAGCTTGCACTGTTAAAGCGGGAGTCAGGAGCGGGTCAGGAATAACCCACAAGATGTCAGTGAAGTTAGCTCTCTAGTCAAAGACACAAAACAGCTCAGACCTAGCGAGCACAGCAACTGTTCCCAGTAGGCCTTGCCCCAATGAGGAAGCTGCGAGGACTGAAGGTCCCTGTTGCCTAAGTCCCCTCCTCCACAACATCCTATCCAAGCAACCTGAGACTTCTTTGCCTTGCCTGTCTTTGCTCTGCCCTCTTCATACCTCTGCAGGTTCTGGGAAAACAGGGCGAAGGGGAGCTAATCACAGCAGGAGGGAGAGACTCCCTGGATTCTTCAGTAGGCTGTCTGATCACTGCCTCTTGGCTTCCTTCCTCTCCTGCTCCTGGACTTCACTCTGCCAGAGGCTCTTCCCGCTCATTAACCCTGTTAGCTCTTCAGCTTCCGACACCTTCTCCTCCCAGTCTGCTCCCTCTTCTCCCTCTGACCACTCATCATTGTCCCACCACCCATCCCCTGGCTCTGAGCATTCTTCGCTTGGAGGTTTCCCAGCTGCTGCTGCTGCTGCCTCCCACCACCCCTCTTGAGTCCAGCCAGGGCATGACACACACATGGGTTGAATCACTCAGGTTCAAGAATCTGTTTCTTAATATTAAAGATTATCAAGAAGATTGGCAGATGGGACATGAAAAAGACTTAAGAGCCTCGGATTTGAGATCTCCAGGTTGATGGACTGTTGTAAGCCAATGGAACTGTTGGCAGGGGCCGAGACTGGGGAGGGGAGACGGTGAAAGAAAATTGGGAATTTAAAGTGTATATATTGAGAATTTTTTTTTGTTTTGTTTTTTAATGAGAGATGGAGAAATCGTGGAATGGAATTTTTATGACCCTAGGGGAAATGTCTTAAGAGAATAGGTTTAAATATATCAGTTTTAATGAGAAATAAGATTAAATAAAGTAAAAGTGGATGGTTAATTGGTGAAAGAGAGAATGAAAAATTACAGTATATTAAGATAAATTATTAGGATAAAAATAAAGATGAAGGATTTGCTGAAATATCCATTTGAACTAGAAAACAAAGAGGGGAGGTATGAGGAGGTCAAGGAAATAAGTCATAGGAAAAAAAAATATGTAAAGGTTTAACTTGTTTTTTTTCTGTTTTGATTGTATGTATTTTCTAATTATTATTTTTTTCCTTTTTATCTATTTTTGTTTTTTTGGCTTTTTTATTTTTTGCATTTTTTCTTGGAAATGTCTTGTTTTTTTTGTATTGTGTTTTCTGTTTTTTATGTTGTAATGTTTTAAAACCTGAATAAATATTATTCAAAAAAAAAAGAATCCCTGTGAACTAGGATACATTGGACTTTATGCATGTCTAAGAAGAGAGAGGAACATTGTGGGCCTAGCATGGTTTGGCATCGTTCTTTTTGAGCAGTAGTTTCATGCAAATTATTAGCTATTCCAACAAGATGTCATCATACAGTAGAAGCTCCGGATGCAAACGTGATCCGTGCGGGATGCACGTTCACAACTCGCAGTGTTCATAACCCACGTCTGCACCCGCACAGGTTGCGATTTGGCACTTCTGCGCATGCACAAAGCACGATTTAGCGCTTCTACGCATGTGTGACCGCCGAAACCCGGAAGTAACCCGTTCCAGTACTTCTGGGTTTCGGCGGCCCACAACCTGAAAAAACACAACCTGAAGCGTTTGTAACCCAAGGTATGACTGTACTTACAGCACAAACAAGCACTGAAGAAGATTTCAAGGAAGAGGTAGCCCCGGGAATCCAGGATCATGCCAGCTGCGATGGCAATGATGGCCAGGCCCAAGTTCTGAATTGACTGCATGCTGAAAAGCATTAAGACGATTAGCTTACAAAGCTCAGTTTTTCAACTAATAAAAAGAAACCAATTGAAAGATATTGCCCCCACTTGCTCATAAAATCCAAACGAGCTGACAGATGAGCAAATAAAAAGCCATATGCATCTATTAAACAATGAGATATAGCTGGTAAAATAAAATAAAAACTGGAGGGTTAATTATCCTTCCAAAGCAACACCATTTTCAGGCAGAAACACTCATAACAGCCCCACAACCTGACCTAGACAGGCTGGCAGGAATATACTCTCAAGGTGGCCCACAGGAGAGGAAGGTTTAAAATGTGTTCAAGATCTCACATACATGGACACCTGCTATCTGGTACACACACATGCTATCTCAGACAGCTAGGTTTCCATTCTTCCAAGCTGAAAGCGATATACCTGGAGTCAGGCCTGTAAAACAGGGCAAGGCCCTGGACACTGGTTTTGCATCAGGCCGAGAAAATCCATTTAGCAGCCCCAGTTTCAAAAATCAAGTCTTCCGTTCCCAAGGCTGAATCTGAGAAAATAAGTTTCGATGTCTTTGAACCGGTGAACCAGCTGCAGCGAAAGACATCTTAAAAGCGGTGGTTTCTCTGGGCCACACTTTCAGTACAAAAACTTGCTCGTGCCACACCAATTTTTAAAATGATTAAAAAATACATTGGCAAACAACTCCTGGCAGTGCTTGATTCATAACATAGAACACAAATACTTTCCAATATGATCATGGGACATACTATAAAGTATAAAACACCCCTGCTACATAAGAACATGAATTATTCCCATAATATAATATGGATTGCCCTTGAATCTTCCTGCCACACTTGCCGTTCTCTCCTGCCACATCCTTTGAGATCCACTCTCTTAATGGAAATTCCTGAATGAACTGCAGTGAAAGGATGTGGTTTATGAGAACAAGTCGGTATCGTGCTATTAATCCCAAAGTTTAAAAGACAAATCCTTACTCCAAAGTATCGAGACTCAAATATCTATTACTCACAAGCCATAAGCAGTTCCGAGCTGGTGTTCAGGGACAACGAAAGCTACCATAGGCCACAAGGCACAGGCCAGCAGGGAATAAGCCACTCCCAGGAAACACTGCAGAAAACAGCATTAAAAAAAAACACACACACACACATTAAACGTGATCTACCAACAGCTCCAGAGGGAACAAATTATATGGGCTTCACAAATTAGGTGTCCCGTTTCTATCCAGTTTGCCCAGTTGTAAAGGGGCCAATCGGGTCAGCGGTTTGAATCCCTACAACAGGGTGAGCTCTCGTTGCCCGGTCCCTGCTCCTGCCAACATAGTAGTTCAAAAGCACATCAAAGTGCAAGTAGATAAATAGGTACCGCTCTGGCGGGAAGGTAAATGGCGTTTCCGTGCACTGCTCTGGTTTGCCAGAAGCAGCTTAGTCATGCTGGCCACATGACCTAGAAGCTGTACGCCGGCTCCCTCGGCCAATAAAGCGAGATGAGCGCCGCAACCCCAGAGTCGTCCACAACTGGACCTAATGGTCAGGGGTCCCTTTACCCTTTACCTTTAAGGAAATGTTTACACTAGCTTGCTCTGAAGTTGAAGCAGCGTGTGCATATTTAAAGCTCCTCGACAGAGATAACGCAGCGTACAAGAGGTTCAGCGTCTAACAAATGGCATCTAGCACAGCTGCGGAGTTGATGAGTACCAAAATTCATACAGAGTATACTAATGTCCTAAAGCGGCCTGGACTGCCATAAAAAAATAGTTTCTGGCATATGTGTTGCATCCTTGGGAGGAAAGAATCAGGGTTACACACAAGTATCCATTATTTTACATCCCATATAATGCACAAAATGAGGTTTATTCTGGGAGGTGATTATAAATGCACCTTACTGCATTAGATAAAATAAAGTTGGGGGAAATGCCTACCATGGCAATCCAGGGATTCCAGAAGGTAAAGGCCAGCATTATATGAGAAGCCAGAGTAATCACTACAGCACACATAACCCAGGTGACATTCCTTCCAACTTTGTCTACCAGGAATCCGAAGACAGGGGACATGGGTGCCGAGATGATATAGACAATGCTGTACAAAGGAAAGTTATTTCAGAAGAGCAAGGCAATCATGATACAAAATGCTACAACCGCTCTAGGTTTTCCAGTGTGCTGAGACTTTCCTCTTTCCCCCACCCGCAAAAATTCAGTTCCTGAATTATTTTTTAGACCTGATATATTGTGATATGCAGTCATGCCCATCGATAAATTCATAGTGATTTCATTGGATTGGTCAACTCTTATAAAAAATTGAATTACCACTGAAAAGCTACACTAGCAGTCAAGGCGAGGTGGAATTACAATTCACAAAGAAAATATATTTTAAATTGTATACATTTTTGTTATAGTATATATTATCTTAGGAGATCATGCCATTTTCAGGTGGTTAAGGAAGCGATCTACGTGAAAGGAATGAATAGTTTTTGACACACTTTTCTGTAATCGCAACGGCTAGAGATATGTCTTTGTAAGTAAGAAATCTGAAGATTCAAGGGGATGGAATGCTGCAAGTATGTAACCATATACTGCATACATATGCTTCAGAGCAAATATTCAGTTTCTTTTATTGATCTTTTATTCTACCAAGTGTGTGCTTTAGGTGCGCTGCTCAAAGTCAAGGTTCTTGAGCTGAAAAAATGCACGCAATGCAATTATTTGGTTTTGGGTTTTTTTTTACTTAAATGGACAACACTTACCTGTTGATTGCACTTGCTTCTTGAGGAGAAAACTTGAACTTCTCAATGAAGAAAACCCTGTAAAAAACCATATAAAAAGTTTTACGATCTTATACCTACTTACAATAACTATGGGGAAAAACCAGCCTGCAATTTTAATCGTGCTGGTTCGTAACTAGGCCACAATAAGAAAAGCTCTATTGAAAGAGGACTGCTGATTATTAAGTAATGAGGAATAGGAAATTGTATACAATAAATATCTGTTTATACTCCCCAGAAAAGGAAGCTGTGAGAGCAGTATGAAGTAGACTGGACATGACGTTACTCACAGATTGATGCTAGGAAGAAATACTCTGACCCAAAATAAGCCCTGGTTGTGTCACTTGGCTTTTAATGGAAACGAAAAGTGGGTGGAGGGGGTGAAAATTATGGCAAGATGGAGCAAAATAAAAATAAAAATAATTTATTATTATTTATACCCCGTCCATCTGGCTGAGTTTCCCCAGCCACTCTGGGCGGCTTCAAACAAAATATTAAAATACAATAGTCTATTAAACATTAGAAACTTCCCTAAACAGGGCTGCCTACAGATGTTTTCTACAAGTGAGATAGTTGTTTATTTCCTTGACATCTGATGGGAGGGCGTTCCACAGGGCAGGCGCCACTACCAAGAAAGCCCTCTGCCTGGTTCCCTGTGACCTCACTTCTCGCAGTGAGGGAACCTCCAGAAGGCCCTCGGCACTGGACCTCAGTGTCTAGGCTGAATGATGGGGGTGGAGACGCTCCTTCAGGTATACAGGACCAAGGCCGTTTAGGGCTTTAAAGGTCAGCACCCCCAACACTTTGAATTGTGCTCGGAAATGTACTGGGAGCCAAAGACTGCTGTAATGTGGTCTTGGTGGCCGCTCCCAGTCACCAGTCTAGCTGCCGCATTCTGGATTAGTTGTAGTTTCCAGGTCACCTTCAAAGGTAGCACCATGTAGAGCGCATTGCAGTAGTCCAAGTGGGAGATACTAGAACATGCACCACATTAGACATTTAGGGGGCAATCCTATGTCAAGGTGAGATGGCATGAGAAGCTTAGGATGTAGAGGATCTCCAGCTCTACTAGCCGGTTTCTGGCTCAGCTGGCATTAGGTCCTCAAACCTGGCTCCGCTGAAGACATGCTGGTATAACTTGCTCGTCTTGGTTCAGCCAGAGGTCAGATGCCTGAGCTAAAGCTGGCCAAACTAAGGCCACTGTAAATACAAAAAAGGTGAGACATTATTGCTCCCTAAAAGATTAATCCAAGAGTATCAAATAGGATACACTGAGTTCCAGCGCTGAGGGCCTTCTGGCGGTTCCCTCATGGCGAGAAGCCAAGTTACAGGGAACCAGGCAGAGGGCCTTCTCAGCTGTGGCACCCACCCTGTGGAACGCCCTCCCACCAGATGTCAAAGAGAACAACTACCAGACTTTTAGAAGACATATGAAGGCAGCCCTGTTTAGGGAAGCTTTTAATGTTTGATGCATTACTGTATTTTAATATTTTATTGGAAGACGCCCAGAGTGGCTGGGAAGCCCAGCAGATGGGCGGAGAATGAATGAATGAATGAATGAATGAATGAATAAAATAATTATTAGATTCTGAAGAATATCCGAGTTTTAAGTGCAGAACTGAAAGTTAGTGTCAAAGCAGAACCAGATTACATAGTTGAAGAAAATATACCCCCTAAGCAAGGCTTTGCTGACACACTGACTCCTTCCTCAAGCCTTGCCTCAGAAGATTTTGAGCCAAAAATGGAATATGTCATAGAAATGGCACATGCCCAGATCTTCTTGCATGTTCCAATTTGGTAGTCAACACTCTAGAGCCACAAAATTTGGAACTCGGAAACCTAACGGCAACATCCGTTTATGTTAGGCAAACTTCTAGGTCATAAAAACAGGGCGCACACTTACAATGCACGTGCTTGCACATTTTGGTTGCCATGTCAGAGCCAGAAAAAAGTGGGGTGGATGAGAAAGATTTTCTAGAGGTTGGAGTGCCTTATTTGGCTTCCTGCCTTATATAGCTCTTTGGGCCTCCCAGTGTTGCTAGTGGAATTACTACTTCTTCAACTGGTAGGCTACTGTTCTACACAGAGGTGCCCAAAGCAGCCTACAACACCAGAACAGCAACACATTTTAGGGGAAGTTCTAAATCAAGACAATTGAAAACATAAACAGTTTTTATAAATAATAATAATAATCAGGTATATCAAACATTTGCAACAAGTTACACTTACTTTCCAAGTCCAATGAAAGGGAAGACGGCCACATAGTAGCAAACGCAGATAATAAATATGAGCCACAAGGACAGCGAGAAGTCTTTCACATCGGTTAATTTTATCACTTCACCTTGAGAAAAGAGAAACATTAGTTCTGCTATTTTAACTCAATCATTTCTATATTAAGGCCACCTAAAATCAGCAAACCCCATTTCCCGTCATTGACTAATTCGAGCTGTTATTTTACTGGTGGGAAGCAGAAGCTGCAGTTTCTCAACAGCAAAAAGCTCTAGAATTGTGAGAAAAGTGAAGTTGGGTCACTTCAAAATGAGTTTTGAGTTTTCCTACCACATTATGGGAAACCTACACATGCATTCCGGCAAGTGGGGAAAACATGTTCAAAAAGATTGTCTCTGCTTCCTCCAGTACATACATACACAGTGGTGCCTCGCAAGACGAAATTAATCCGTTCCGCGAGTCTCTTCGTCTTGCGGTTTTTTCGTCTTGCGAAGCACGGCTATTAGCGGCTTAGCGGATTAGCGCTATTAGCGGTTTAGCGGCTATTAGCGGCTTAGCGGCTATTAGCGGCTTAGAAAAGGGGGGGAGGAAAAAAACTCGCAAGAACTCACAAGACGTTTCGTCTTGCGAAGCAAGCCCATAGGGAAATTCGTCTTGCGAAGCACCTCAAAAGACAGAAAACTCTTTCGTCTAGCAAGTTTTTCGTCTTGCGAGGCATTCGTCTTGCGGGGCACCACTGCATTTTCAAAAACTATGGACTGCAGCCTAAGGTTCCATTATTGAAGCCTGACTCCCACTTACCAGTTTTTCCCTGCTCTTTGCACAGAATTTTCTCTGCTCTTTTATCCAGATAACCAAGGATGAGAGCACAGAGTAGTGAAAAGATACATGACACACCACCTGCAATGCAGAGAAATTCAGTGTTACCAGCAGAAGCTGCTCGCCATTTACGGAACTGTAAAATCCATTCATGTTATTACCCAGTGACTGTATAATTAAGCAGTGACTTACATGGGTGAAGCAGCCAGTGTTAAATACCACTACTTTTATCACTAACTGCTACATTGGTATACTGCCGTTCATCCAAGAAAGATTTCAAGGTACTTTAGAGGAATATAGACAGTTCATAAATTTAGCTGTGACATCATGTGAATGATATTCATGCATGCCTGACTCAGCCCCTTCATTAGCAGAGCTAGAGAACACGAGCTTCACCATTGTAACTTGGCAACACATGGCACTTACAATGAAGCACAAAGACAGTTAACACAGAACCATTCTAGTCCGAGAATGTGAGTTATGTCATCACACAACGCTATTCATAATGCTGTCTTCCCAATTATCAAGTGTGTTTCTAATTAATTTCTATTTTAATTGCCGTGAAACAGCTTAATATTTTAATCCAAGGTGTCAGATGGTTAAATACTAATAAATACAAATATTTACAAAAGTTTACTAAGTATTATATTTATGAATATCCTGTAAACACATATAAATGAATAAAAGCAAGTCTTCTGCCAAATTAAAAGGAAAGGCGTTCCAGATTTTACTAAAATGTTTGTGCAGCTCAGTGCTGAGCAAACCACAGATCAGTACATTAAGCACAAATAATTCAGTGTTTGGTAAAGATGTTGACAGTCATGTGTAAACTACTGACTCATTCGATCTTTATTGCCCTGAAAAAGTTCACCAAAGGCTATGTATATGCTGCAGCTCTAATGCAGCCTTGCTTTCATTGTGTCAGTTTGTATAAAAGGTAAAAAAAGAAAAAAAAAGGTAAAGGATGCCTGGATGGTTAAGTTCAGTCAAAGGCGAATGTGGTTGTGGTGCTCATCTCGCTTTCAGGCCAAGGGAGATGGCGTTTGCCCACAGACAGCTTTCTGGGACATGTGGCCAGCATGACTAAACTGCTTCTGGCACAACAGGACACTGTGATGGAAACCAGAGCGCACGGAAACGCCGTTTACCTTCCCGATGCAGTGGTACCTATTTATCTACTTGCACTGGTGTGCTTTTGACCTGCTAGGTAGGCAGAAGCTGGGACAGAGCAACGGAAGTTCACCCTGTCGTGGGGATTTGAACTGCCAACCTTCTGATCGGGAACCCAAGAGGCTCAGTGGTTTAGACCACAGCGCCACCCGTGTCCCTGGTGTATGGTGCCAGACAGCAGCAGATATGCAATATGCAAATAAGAGATTCTCTCTTTTTCTCAGATCTAGAGTTAAAATGATTCCATGGTAGCAACCTTTCTAATGTCAAGATCAGAAAGTCCTCCATTGCTCTCATTATCTAGCCTTAAACTAAAGCTTTTAACTTTGTAGTTTACAATAAAAAAGTGGGTTTACAGAGTTGGAACTGAATTTCAAGCCTTAGTGTTTTATCCAATTAAGCCATACACAGAGAAGGCCTTCTGAAATCATGGGACATTAAGTTGGTGATTACTAACGCAAGTCCACTAATTTTAATGGATCTAATCTGAGTCTAACAACCCACAATCTTCCAATTCATCAAAGAGGAAATCAAAATGTTCATACAAAGTTAATACTGAAAGCATTTACTAACCTATCAAGAGAGCTATGCCAAGAGTGGTGTGACCCGTAGAACCGATCAGATCTTGAGCTTTGGAGTACACCCATCCCATAATGTTCATATTGACAGTGCTCCCCTGGAAGAGAGATGATCTGCAACTGTAACATATACTTCCAACCAATTTTACAAATAGGCCAAAAAAAACCTTAAAATAAGATCTATATTTGAATACAGTGGTACCTTGGTTTAAGAACTTAATCCGTTCCAAAAGTCTGTTCTTAAACCAAAGCGTTCTTAAACCAAGACATGCTTTCCCATAGCAGCGGGGGACTCAATTTACACTCAACAGGAAGTGGAACATGTGATTCCAAGACAAAGTTCACAAACCAAAACACCTACTTCTGGGTTTGTAGCGTTCTTAATCCAAGTTGTTCATAAACTAAGCTGTTCTTAAACCAAGGTACCACTGTATCTGATTTACAGAAATTTATTTAAATATCTAAGTTAGTCGTGCCCATTAATCTCAGTGGGTGTTCTCCAAGCAGAACAATCCCTATGTCCCTAGTTAAGAACTGTTCTCCCCACTCTAATGCGCATAGAGAGAAATAAACAGGAAAATCCATCACCATGGGGGACAGTCAATGTTATGCAAGTGGCTTCCCCTTCTCCTGCAATGAAACCCACCCACCTGTTTCGAAGGGTCTCCCAACATTTTTGGGCATATTTGGGGGGGGGGGAGTGTCAGACACAGAGAGGGGATGGGCAAGTTCCACTTTACAAGCATAGGTTGACACTGATGGATGACAAATGTCAGGATAGTAATGATTAAAATTAGAACACACAAAAAAATGTTCTGAGACTTACAATTCTAGCCATGCTGAGCTGCAGTCCAAACACAAGGTTTAATTCTTTTCCTTTAAACCAACTGACAGCATAGGTGTTTTGCGCCACTGCTAAGGACTCTCCACCAATCCTAAATGAAGCAAGAAAGTTCATGAATACAGATATTTGAAGCAACGTGGATGAAACTCCGGCCTTCTAATGACAGCAGTGTATCCATGTTGATATGGAAGTTTTACCCTAAGGCAAGAACTAGAAAACCAAAAGGCAAATAATCCAGCTGTTCAAATGCAAGAGTGCAGGGTATTCTTCAACATATAGTTCCATATGGGCTGCCTGCTTTTTAAGAGGGAGAGAGGGTATATAGCAAATGTTGAGACACAGCCGAGGTGTGAACTCACCCAAATACAAATCTGCCAGCTTCCATCAACCAAAAAGCATTACATATTGCTCCCACAGCAAAAATCACCTGTAAAAAATGGAATGCATGTCACATTTCAATGAAGTGTTGGAGCCATGCCATATGCAACTATTTCAGACTGCAATCCTACACACTTTCCTAGGAGTAAGCCCAATGAACTCAGTTAGGTAAGACATGGGAATCTTACACTGAAAAAGCAGATTAAATAGTAAGCATTTATTTTTCCATAAGCATTAATTTTTCTGTATTTAGCTATTGAAAAGTACATGAATATTATCTGTTTCACTCACCTGTCCAATACAGACAAAGGTGCTGAATATTATTGTGCCCCACCTGCAAGAAAATGAAGACTTTAAAAATACTTATTTTAATATTTGCAACTAGAAAATATAACAAGGGTTAGGGTAAAAAAAATCCAATACTACAATGGTTATAGTAAAAATATCAATAGCACGTCAATGAAAACTGATTGATTAAAAAAAAATGTTCTAAAGGCCTGTCTGAGCAACAGTTTCTAAAAGACACCTGAAAGCAGAGATGACTCCTCCTGAAGTTCTACTGGCAAGGAGTTTCACATGGTTAACTTATTACACAGAACTGTCCCTATACAAAACCTGACTAATGTTGAAGTTATTGTTGACTAGGACTGAAATAAAACTCTCCTGCATCTCTGGAGACAAGCCTGCAAAACTCCAATGTAAGAAGAGCCTGTTGTATCAGGCCAACAGCCCACCCAGTCCAGCATCCTGTTTTCACAAGGGCCAACTAGATGCCATGTGGGAAGGGAGGAGCCAAGTGCAACATCACTCTCCTCACTTGCGTTTTGAAAAATTTAAACAAATATTAGCAAAACATCACATTATTTGGGCATAAGCAAAACGTGGATCAAGTTGTTACTTTCGAGTTGGATGGGTTATACCAGGGGTAGGCGACCTAAGGCCCGGGGGCTGGATGCGGCCCAATCGCCTCCTCAATCCAGCCCGCGGACAGTCTGGGAATCAGGGTGTTTTTACATGAGTAGAATGTGTCGTTTTATTTAAAATGCATTTCTGGGTTATTTGTGGGGCATAGGAAATCATTCATTTCCCCCCGCAAAATATAGTCTGGCCCACCACATGGTCTAAAGGATGGTGGACCAGCCCACGGCTGAAAAAGGTTGCTGACCCCTGCGTTACACAGTTAGTTACCTTATTCCAAAGACTCTGTCTATCAGAAAGCCTCCAAAGAAACAAAGAACCACATTGGGCCAAGAATACCAGGCATACAGTGCCATGAATTCAGCTGTGTTCACCTTCATATCCTAAAAGGAAGAGCACACAGAAGAATTACTATCTTTTGACACCACTTTGTGTTATGACACATTCATAGAGAAACATCTATCCAGTGAAATGCTTTTTCATTACAGCACCATGCAAGTCTACATTGGGGGCTGATTGCCTGTACTCTACCACACCCCTCTAAACACCTGGGTCACCCTTCACAGTCTGTCAGGAAAGACCCATCAGGGCTGGTGGGAAGTGCGATGTGGGGAACATCAACCTCTAGCACTCATGGCCAAACAAAAGCAAACCTAACACATAAATCACATCGTATTTAGCCATAATGTTTCTTGTTACCAGAGAGTGAAACAGCAATCAGTTTAATTATAGGTCCTTTTTTTAAAAACAAAATCAGCACAATTTTTCCCCCTCAGTTACTGCTAGTCATCTAACGTATGACTAAAAAGGTAACCTCTCTGGAGGGAAAAGGGGGAAATCCACCATACTGCAGATATTCTGTACATCACTCACCTTTTGGACCTGAGTTTGCAACGCTGCGGGGTTGTCATAGCAAAAATAGCTGCCTATACAGGAAAATTAAGACAACAAAATTAAACATGAACTCCCCACCCCCTTTTAAAGTAACCTGGAAAAGCTGTATTAGCAATAATGGTAAACATTTTGGATCATACCAAACCACCAAAATGGGAAGAGGCAGGAGAAAAGATGCCCTCCATTTTCTGTCCACTGAGAAGCAACAGAAGGAGCAGCTACACCTCCACCTTCCCCTTCCCTTCTCAAGATTCAGCAGCCTTACAGCAACAGGTAATGTTTCTCATGGGAAGGGTACGTGTAAGAGCCCAGATTCAACCCCTGAAATTTCTAGGCAGGGCGAGGGGGAATCCCTGTTTGAAACGCTGAAGGGAAGTTGGTCAGAAAGGTAGACCAGCTTTCCCCAGCCTAGCAACTGCCAGACCTTCTGAACTATAACTCAGATTAGCCTCACTCAGGCATGACTGTTAGCTGGACTCCAGTAGCAGGACCAAGCTGGATGGCACTGATAAGAGTTGTAATTCTAAACATCTGAATGCCAGGTTGGTGGAAGGCTGGCATAACTAGTACTGAATGAGACCAATCAAATGCCTGCCTCAGCACAAAGCAATTTCCTAGATCCTCTTTACATGCTTTAAAGCTTCCACCGCCTCCTACAAATCCTTCTGTAGGGAGGAGAATTTAAAAAGCGAAACTCCACTTCAGCTAGTCATCAACCACAGGGAGCTTGACTTCCCTGTTTGCTTAGGGTTTTCCTCCCCATGGCATATAGATGCTTCCCCATTCTGTTGCTTGCACAGCAATCGTCAAAGAACACCAGGAATGCAAGTTTTGTTTTTTTTCTTTTTGCAATCTAAAATGCAAAACCCCAGTTCTCAGGGCGGGGTCTAGCTTCACCCTGAAACACACAGTAAAGAAAATTAGCATTTTCTGGCACGTTCCCAAGATCACTCCCCAAAGGTCAATGGTTCCTGAAAAAGATATGCTTCGCGCCGCCCTTCCGGCCACACGATCAAGCAGCTGTCGCGGTTTGGTTTGGTTTTTCCCCAAGGCAGGTTTCCCAACCACCCTCCCCAAGAGTCCCCTTAACTGCAGACCAGTCCCGGGCGAGAAAGGGGGCAGGAGCAGCAGCAGCAGCCTCGCTTTATGCTCACCGAAGCCCAGGAAGCACATGAGCGCCAGGACCAGCATCCGATGAGCCAGCCGCTGCGGGTCGCACAGGGCCGACATCGGCTTCCTCGCAGGGCAGCCATCGTGCTCCGGCGACGAGTCCCCGTCCAGCAGCGCTTGCTCCTCTTCCACAGGCGCCGCCATCTCGACGGGGCGAGGAGCGAGGCGGTCACGTGAGGGCGCGGGTCACGTGACACGCGGCCGGGGAGAGCCTGGTGGGAAAGCTTTGCTAGCGCAGGACAACTGGCAGTGCAGAACGGGCAAGGCAGGGGGAGGTTTCGGATTTCCCCCACGTATAATCTAAACAAGCTGTAGCTTAGGGGCCCACTCGGGGGGGGGGGGGCAAAAAAAATTGAAACGGGAAAAAAACTGGATGTACCTTTCCAAAATATAAGTTAAAAAAGCAAATGAAATAAAACCTACATACAGCAACAGCGTTTTGTGTTGTGTAGGCTCCTATTTGTTATGTGCATAGAATCATAGAATCATAGAGTTGGAAGAGACCACAAGGGCCATCGAGTCCAACCCCCTGCCAAGCAGGAAACACCATCAGAGCACTCCTGACATATGGTTGTCAAGCCTCTGCTTAAAGACCTCCATAGAATCATAGAAAGTTCTTCCTAATGTTTAGGTGGAATCTTCTTGTAGTTTGGAACCATTGCTCCGTGTCCGCTTCTCTGGAGCAGCAGAAAACAACCTTTCTCCCTCCTCTATGTGATATCCTTTTATATATTTGAACATGGCTATCATATCACCCCTTAACCTCCTCTTCTCCAGGCTAAACATGCCCAGCTCCCTTAGCCGTTCCTCATAAGGCATCGTTTCCAGGCCTTTGACCATTTTGGTTGCCCTCCTCTGGACACGTTCCAGTTTGTCAGTGTCCTTCTTGAACTGTGGTGCCCAGAACTGGACACAGTACTCCAGGTGAGGTCTGACCAGAGCAGAATACAGTGGCACTGTTACTTCCCTTGATCTAGATGCTATACTCCTATTGATGCAGCCCAGAATTGCATTGGCTTTTTTAGCTGCCGCGTCACACTGTTGGCTCATGTCAAGTTTGTGGTCAACCAAGACTCCTAGATCCTTTTCACATGTACTGCTCTAAAGCCAGGTGTCACCCATCTTGTATTTGTGCCTCTCATTTTTTTTGCCCAAGTGCAATACTTTACATTTCTCCCTGTTAAAATTCATCTTGTTTGTTTTGGCCCAGTTCTCTAATCTGTCAAGGTCGTTTTGAAGTGTGATCCTGTCCTCTGGGGTGTTAGCCACCCCTCCCAGTTTGGTGTCATCTGCAAATTTGATCAGGATGCCCTTGAGTCCATCATCCAAGTCGTTGATAAAGATGTTGAATAAGACCGGGCCCAAGACAGAACCCTGTGGCACCCCACTAGTCACTCTTCTCCAGGATGAAGAGGAACCATTGATGAGCACCCTTTGGGTTCGATCAGTTAGCCAGTTACAAATCCACTGCAAATGGCTTTAGATACCATATAACATATATTCAACACAAAAAACAGCAACAATTTGTTGTTGACAAAGGACAGCTGGACATATAAAGGGCCCCATTACCTTCAGCAGCTTAGGGCCTCATTGAACCTAAATTCGGCCCTGGTAGTACCCCACCCAGGAAATAATAAATTGGGAGCAGGTTGCACAGGGGTGGAAGGGTAGCCGCACAATGTCAATTATTATATTATGATTTAGTATTTATTAAATTTGTTTTCCCGTCCTTCGGAAGTCTCTGGGCGGTTCACAGCAGGTAAATGCAAAATAAAAGCACAAATGCAAACGAGTCTCGTCGTGTGGCACCTCGGACACTAAATAGCGTGCCTTCTACTTGCCCACGCTTCTCTACATACCTAAACTTTTTACCTTACCGAAATCCATCAAGAATTTATAAACAGCAGTTTTAGGTTTTAGTTTTCTGTAAGGATCCAACAGTGGCAGTAGATGGCCCATGAATAGACACCAACAG
Organism: Podarcis cretensis; assembly: GCF_951804945.1. NCBI lineage: Eukaryota > Metazoa > Chordata > Lepidosauria > Squamata > Lacertidae > Podarcis > Podarcis cretensis. The sequence continues at coordinate 81,818,442 of NC_137174.1, read as the reverse complement.
ATGTTGTAATTGAAGATACTGCCATTCTACACTCATGGGTTATTTGTACTTAAGCTGTAAAACAGGAAATGAATTTTTTTATTAAAAAAAATTCCATCTGAACATTATCAGTTCCACCTATTTCTTCCACAAAAGACTTCCTCACGATCTTCAGATCTGCATTACCACACATATATTTAGCACAAGTATATGGATCAAAGCTGACCAGGCAACGTACACCCTGTGTTGTTGCTAAAACTTTTTTTTATTATATTTAGACCCCAACACTATCTAACCAAAGAGAGCAGTTAAATAAACCATCTCTGGGGTTACTCAAGCTAGAGTATAGAAGGAGAAAATTGTCAATCATTTTTAACAAATGTGCCTTATGATATAGGCTACTACAGTGGTACCTCGGGTTACATATGCTTCAGGTTACAGACTCCGGTAACCCAGAAATAGTACCTCGGGTTAAGAACTTTGCTTCAGGATGAGAACAGAAATCGAGCGGCGGCGGCAGGAGGCCCCATTAGCTAAAGTGGTACCTCAGGTTACGAACTTTGCTTCAAGATGAGAACAGAAATTATGCAGCAGTGGCGCGGTGTCAACGGGAGGCCTCATTGGGTAAAGTGGTACCTCAGGTTAAGAACAGTTTAAGGTTAAGAACGGACCTCCAGAACGAATTAAGTTCTTAACCCGAGGTACCACTGTATCTGGAAAATTAAAACCACCTTGCGATTCTGGCTGTTGCATGTTCTTCGTAGGCCTTTTCAGATTAGAAATTGGGCCTAAGCTGGTTTGAAGAAAATCCGCTATTTCAGATCCACCACTGGAGCAAAGGACGCCCCATTTAAACCCTCTCCCCATCCACTTCCAGCCGAAATTAAGGGTAAATCACATTCAGAAGTCTTGTGCTCCCTTAATTTGCTCTGAGTCTGTCAGGGAGAATTCCTTAAAACTGATAAAAATATGGTATCTCTCCCCACTGAAGGTGACACAAATCTCAAAAACTGGCAACACTTTCTGTTGGATAGGATGTTCACAGAGAGGCACATATCTTCTGCCTAGCTGCCTAGCGCACTATTTGATTGGATGAGTAAATAACCAAACCAAACATGCAGCTATTTTCACACCGACTTTTCTTTAACATCTAGGAAGAAGATAACAATACTTTGGCATTTAAGAAACTAATTAGTGCCCACATGAAACTCACCTGGCACTGGAACAATGTTGAACATTTAATATTGTACAGATGGCATTCCAGAACGTGGAATATTGCAATGGCACAGAAATTGACATATCAGCTGAAACATACAAAGGGTCTCACCGGAGACCTGCACTTCTATGTGCGGCATTGTTTCTCAGCAGGTGTTAAATAAGCTCAGAAAATTCCACCAGTCTCAACATTGCTTTGGAACAGAGCCTAGAACCTTCAAAACATCACCAGAACCCTGCATGTTACACCATGACCCAGAAACACTTATTTTTAATTTATTCAAATGGGGGGGAAAACATACCTGAAAAGTAAAGGCAAGGTTTAAAAGCAATTTCTATTGTCTTCCTGCCTTATTTAAGTTCATAATTTCTGTTTGGTTGTTTTTTGTTTTTGTATTACAGTGGTACCTCGGGTTACATACGCTTCAGGTTACATACACTTCAGGTTACAGACTCCATTAACCCAGAAATATTACTTCAGGTTAAGAACTTTGCTTCAGAATGAGAACAGAAATCGTGCAGCAGTGGCGCAGCGACAGTGGGAGGCCCCATTAGCTAAAGTGGTTTTCAGGTTAAGAACAGTTTCAGGTTAAGAACGGACCTCCGGAACGAATTAAGTACATAGCCAGAGGTACCACTGTACTAGTATTGTTATAATGATCATCACACAAAATAAGACCTGTGTAAAAAAGGCAGGAATTCCTGCCCTTGCTCAGGGCCATCTTATTCATAGACACTAGGGGTGCGGGCCACCTGGGTGCCTGGCTCTCAGGGGCGCCAGGCCAAGAATCCGGGGCCCAAGAGTTGAGTCCGGGAAAGAGCCCGCCGTCGGTCGGAGCGCCACAGCGGGCTCTTCTGCTGCGGGCGGCTCTGCGCCACGAGTTCAGGGGTGACCAAGCCAGCGAGACGCTGAGGCGGCCAGCCGGCTCCGCCCTCCTGCACACCTGGGACTGGGCAACCTGGCAGGGTGCTGGGCGGATCTTTGCACCCCAGCGCTGCATATGCTTAAGACAGCCCTGCCCTTGCTGCTATATTTTTTAATGGAAACACATCTAATTTAGCAACAAAATACCAAAAAATTAATCACCCAAAACTGTTGGAGGCAGCATGCTTCTGAATACCAGCTACTGGAACTACCGGAGAGGAAAGTGCTGTGACACTCAACCCATGATTACCATGCCTAGTATGTGTGCATGGGATTGTATCTAAAGTTAAGAAATCAGAGTTGTAGAGCCGAGTCCTGTGGATATTTTTACCCGATAGTCATTTCCACTGAATACATTGGGACTCACTCCTAAGTAAGTAGAAGCACTACTGGGAGGTCAGTTTTGTCTGCTCAGGAGATGGAGGGATTACTGTAATTGCAGCATCTTCGGTGCCTTCTCCCAAACACATTTTCTGGAATGCAAATTCAATTTCTTTCAGTGTAACTTTTTTGCAAGAGGCATAAGATCATATGCCACTGGAAAAGAGGAAATCGGTACTGCGTAGGCCTGGCTTGAGCACTGTATATCTTTTATTTTTGAGACGCTGATACTTGTCTTTTAACAGATGGTGTCACTCTAGAGCTGTATACCTTTGGGCTTGCTGAAGAAAAACCCAGGCAAAGTGTTCCGTATTTCCTTTGCATGATTAACACGAGTAAAGCTTTATATTATTACAGTGTGAAATCTATATTCTGAGAACTAAAAGCTGGTAGCCTCATAATCAAAGCACTCTGCTAGCAGAACCTTACTGAATAAATAGGGTTCTGTTACTGTACTGCGTTGGAAATTACAGCCCCTGCTACAGCAGCTGTGGGCATTCTGTTTTGCTTGTTTATTCTATTGTGCTTTTATCCCACTCTACTTTGGATGGCTTAATCGTTTTTCTATCCAGGCAAATACCAGCCAGCCCCTGGTGAAGTTTAACATCATGCACCCTCATGTTTGTAATTTGGGTAGGAGGACTGTATATATTCTAGGACAGGGACTGGGAGCCAAGTCATGCTCCAGATGTTGTTCCCACCATCTCTGACAATTGGCCATGCTAGCTGGAACTAAAGGAAGTTTGATTCCATCATCTGGAGGGCTGCAGGTTCCTCATCCCTGTTCTAGAATCTGGATGCTGTCTCAGTCCTTGCAGTGAGGGGAAATGTTTAAAGATCAATCCAATTGTTGCTAACATTTAAAAATTATATTCTCATCTCGGCCGCTTACCCTCAGATAGATATTAAGGCATTTAAGGCAACCCTGCTTAGGGTTTTTAATGTTTGATGTTTTATCGTGTTTTTAATATTATTTTGGGAGCTGTCCAGAGTGGCTGGGGAAACCCAGTCAGATGGGCAGGGTATAAATAATAAATTATTGTTATTATTATATTAATGGATCTTGGCATGCGCATTCTGTAAGCAATTGAAACATTTTTGTTCTGAGAGGTTTTTACTGCTGGGTGAAAGGGTCTCAATCATGGGTGTCTATTTTGTATTGATTTTGTATTGATTTTATTCTGTGAACAGCCCTGAGATCTTATGATGAGTATATAAATCAAACAAATAAGCAAACATATAAATAAATAATTTCACTTTGCATCATTTAAAAATATATCTGCTGGGGGTTTTTTGTGTTTTTAACTGTTTCTTGCTCTTTTATGGCCCATTTCCTTGATACACTTGCGTAGAAGGTGATTAATAAAATAAGAAAACAAGGAAGAGGAAAGAAGTAGATCCTTCCTAAGACTCAGAAACTGTTCTTTACCCGTACTTGAAAGTATCAATTAATCTTTGCCAAATGTGATATAAAATCTACATAGAAAATACTAGAAAAACCAAAAATATCCCTGACACTTTTTATGGGTGAAAGTAAATATGGATAGTTCTAGTTACAGGAAGGTAGCCGTGTTGGTCTGCCGAAGAAGTGTGCATGCACACAAAAGCTCATACCAATAACAAATTTAGTTGGTCTCTTAAGGGACACGGGTGGCGCTGTGGGTTAAACTACAGAGCCTAGGACTTGCCGATCAGAAGGTTGGTGGTTTGAATCCCCGTGACTGGATGAGCTCCCGTTGCTCGGTCCCTGCTCCTGCCAACCTAGCAGTTCGAAAGCACGTCAAAGTGCAAGTAGATAAATAGGTACTGCTCCGGCGGGAAGGTAAACGGCATTTCCATGCGCTGCTCTGGTTCGCCAGAAGCGGCTTAGTCATGCTGGCCACATGACCCAGAAGCTGTCTACGGACAAATGCCGGCTCCCTCGGCCAATAAAGCGAGATGAGCGCCACAACCCCAGAGTCGGTCACAAGTGAACCTAATGGTCAGGGGTCCCTTTAGCTTTTCATACTGCCCTCTCACAAGGTACTACTGGAAGTAAATATGGAGCCATATAACACCATTCCTTTGGGAGCTGCACTGGCTGTCTATAGGCTACGAAGCCCAGTTTAAAGTTTTGACTGAATGGTATAGGACTAAAGAAAGAAAGACTTATCTCCTTCCTTACAGCAAGCCCTACAGACACTCCCAAGGTCAACTTCAATGGTTGCTTACTTTTGTTAAACATTTGTTAGGTTCCATTTTTGGCAGCTATCATCCTGCCAATGCAGCCTATGGATTGAGAAAAGCAATGAACACCACCAGATTAATGTAGACATTTTATTCACATGTTTGGTGTCACAACTCTTGCGCTCACCATACAACAGGTTTGGTGAGGCCACCTGATCGTTTCCCCAATTCCTTTCCATTCTGGGACTTAATCCTCTCCACTCATGATGCAATGTGTAGATAATCAGCGGTGGGTCTGATGAGAGTGAGTCCCAAAACTCTGGATGGCCACAAGTTCCCTATCCCTGGCCTAAAGTCTTATGGTTATGGGATTCTATTTTAAAGAGCAGTTCCAGGGCCCACGTCTCTAATATCCTATCACAGAATCATAGAGTTGGAAGAGATCTGGAGGGTCACTTAGCCCAACACCCTTGCAATTTAGGAATCTCAACTAAAGCATCCATGACAGATGGGCAGCCAACCTCTGCTTACAAACTTCCAGTGAAGGAGAGTCCACAAATAGATGCTACCTACATTACAAACTTAAACTCTGCTAACTGTCATGGTTTTCCCTCAAAGAATGTTGGGATATTGCAGTTTCACAAGGGCACTTCACACCATAGCTGTCAACTTTTCCCTTTGCTTGCGAGGAATCCTATTCGGAATAAGGGAATTTTCCTTTAAAAAAGGGAAACGTTGACTTCACACACCCCAAACCCAAACTACTCCAGGGTTTCCCAAAAATAAGGAAATGACTATTTAATGGCCCTTAATAAAAGCAGTTTTCCTCAACATTGAGCAACACGAAAAAACATCTCCTGTAACTATGCCCACTTCAAAGTCACCTGTGTTTTTCTTTTCAGATAATTAAAGGCAGTTTTCAGATACAGTTAATTTGCTCTGGAAATGCACTATTATATCCTTAGGTTAAATACTAAATCAAGTATAATAGCTTGCACTATAGCTTTTCAATTCAGTTCAATAAAGAACATCTCTCAGGAGAAATAGTATGCTCTCCCCCATCAGTTTAAATTCAAAATAGTTACCACTTTATCCTTGCCTGATTTTCCATCACGGCCGCCTTTACCTTGGAGATGACCTTGTTGTGTCTGAAGCTTAATGTCTTTAATATACGGTATGAGTTAAATCTAAGATGATTCTCAAATGCATTGCAGGTAAGTGTTTATGTCACAAATAAATACAGTAGACTACTCTTAAGCCCACACTTTAGAATGTTTATTACTGAAGCAATTGCTGTCTTTACATAAATCAAAGCACTCAAAGTGCCATATGATACCAAATGTTTGGTTTAACAGCATAAAAACTGAGCAAAAGCTGTATACAGCACTTTATAGGAGCTATAAAATTCGTGGGCCTGCAGTCTCACATTTTTGCATCACCCCTAATCAATCAGAGTTTTCCCGGCATTCCGGATAATAAATGCTCAGTTGAAACAACTATTAGCTTTCAGAGTTACTCTTTTTAAAAAATTATTATGGTCTCGAGCAAATATGTTGCAAAATTTAACAAAACGGCAATAAAGCAGTAGTCCTTTTTTGAGGGTAGCCAATACAATTTTGCAGTGAAAACCTATGCATTTTTATTTGTAAGTTTCACTGCATTCAGTGGACCTAGGAAATAGCACATAGGAGGGTGCGGCTCAAAGGCGCACAGCTATGCACATTTACATGACACCAAGTCCAACTGCACTCATCAACTTTTTCTTCCTTGCCACATGGGCCTTTCTGTCACCGAACTAACTAAACTTTACACTGCAGCCACATACGCAAAGTCCAAGTACAAAGTAGTGAAGAAAACTTGCACGGGAGAAAGACAGACAGTGCTTAACAGTAACCCTTCCAGTACCCTGAAATCCTGTGTTCCTCTATCTTTTATTCCAAGCTGTCTTCCTCCAGGCCTAACATTACATGGCAAACACAAGTCTGAAACCCAATACAGGTAAAATCAGCCGCAGCATAAATTTCTGGCAAAAAGTGACTGATGGGGAACGCATTTCCTTTGTCCTGTCCTTTCTCCCCTTTGTCAGGCTTAGAGTGTAATGTGTAGTTGACATATAGGGACTATAATCTGATCCCTTCAGGAGGATCCAGTTTGTAATGCAGACAACACAGTCCCTTTCTGAGCCTTTCAGCTTTATTGTCCTGAACACACAACTGTTGCATTAACGCATAGCCCAGCTTGGGGACATAACATCTTCCAATGTTCTTTTTATTCCAGTTTTTCCTTGATCACAGATGAGAGGGTGAGTTGTCAGAATGCCTTCATATCTCCCCTGAATCATGAGGGGGCATTTTCATTACATTGGTCTTTGGGAACCAGCTGTTGTCAAGAGGAAAGCAAATCAGCACTCTGTCCAATTAAGGTTTTAGACTCTCGTTCCAAGTCTGCCGTGGCCAGGAGCCACTTTAAATCTCATATTAATCCGGATTTATTGACCTACCTAAGAAAACCCCATAAGTCAAAACTGCCCGCTCATTGTTCAAATGAGTGAGACCAGTCTCACTAAGGCTGCAGTCCAGCACACTAGGGCATAAGGGCCATCAAACTCAATTGAACTTACTCCTAAATAAACATGCATGGGCTTGCATTTTAACAGCACAACCCTGAACATATTCTCAGGCCTTCTTGGTGGTTGCTCCCAGAATTTGGAACTCCCCCCCTAGAGAGGTTAAACTGGCTCCCTCCTTGTCTTTGCACCAAAAGGTGAAGACCTTTCTATTCCAACAGGCCTTCCAAGAGGGAACTGACTGCTTTTGAGGAAAGGGCTGGTGCTGTGATTTTTTTTTATTGTTATTATCTGTGTTTGATGGATTTTTAATACTATTTTAATTGTATTAGTGCTTAATTACAATTTAATGATTGTCTTTCAGCTAGTTCTGTTTTATCTGTGTAAGCTGCCTTGAGCGCCGGACTTAGAAAAAGGAGGGATGTAAACAAACCTTAGTCCCATTGTGCTCAGCTTCCTAATAAGAGACCTAGCATTTCAGCCAAAGAGTCCTTAGGCCAGCTGGCGTTTTTTCATCCTCAGCTTCCCAGCAGAAATTCTGAGGGTAGCAGCCATGTCTTGCTATCCAAGGTTGCTGTTGTGGCTTTTGGTTTTCAAACATTTTTTTTTACTAAAAGCAAGAGTAAGTACACAGCAGTTACATACAGAGATGATGTCAGTGACATTCTTGCGACACTTTTTTTTTACATAGTTATACTGTACAACTTATCCATGAACAATTTTCAAGTTAAAAAATGATCAAATAAGCTATCCAAGATTGTTGTAAGGATCACTGAGGGAAAGCACTAACTAGGCTTTGGGAAGGGGGAGGGAGCACTCTAGGATCCTGTCAGATCCCTCATTTCTCCTTCCAAAAACCCAGCACCTCGCTCACCCAACTTTGGTAAGGCAGCAGTAGGGCTTGGGTGGCATCAAATGTTACCAAAGGCCACCAAAAAATACCCTTGAGAGTCACATACGGTGGTACCTTGGGTTACAGATGCTTCAGGTTACAGACTCTGCTAACCAAGAAATAGTGCTTCAGGTTAAGAACTTTGCTTCAGGATGAGAACAGAAATCGTGCTCTGGCGGCGCAGCAGCAGCAGGAGGCCCCACCACCTCAAGTGGCGCTTGAGGTTAAGAACAGTTTCAGGTTAAGTACGGACCTCGGGAACGAATTAAGTACTTAACCCGAGGTACCACTGTACGGCCCTTTTGTCACACCTTGGACCATCCTGAGTTAGGCCAATAAAAGATACTGTCCTAGCTATTAGACACCTTCTTGTTGTTGTTGTTTAGTCGTTTAGTCGTGTCCAACTCTTTGTGACCCCATGGACCAGAGCATACCAGGCACTCCTGTCTTCCACTGCCTCCCACACCTTCTTACATATTATTTAACTTTTTAATGGATAGATATGTAAGAAACACCAGCTCTCTGGTCCATCTGCACAGATATACGCAGCACAACTGCACAAACCATCTGGAAAACAAGCCTGTCTGGTACATAACAGCATTTTGTGCCAGTTGAGATATATAAAGGTTGCAGGGGAAATAAAAGGAGGGCACAGAAACAGAACAGGTCAGCTAAAATAACACAATGTAACCAGCATGGCCAAAAACCTAATGGTTTTCCAAATCTGCTCGTTTCTGACCCTGTTGCTATTAGATAGGAACATTTGTCTATCTTCAAAGTGATGCTATTTTAAATGCACAAACGCAAACTTCCGCAGGGCCTCATTGGTTAAATGAGGTTAGGTCAAAATCCGTTTCAGAGATGCTGCCTTGTGCAGAACACAAACCTTATGAGTCTACAGAAATGCAGGAAATTCACGCCCTTCCTACCACTTCTATTGTTTTGCTTATTTTGGGCTTCAGCCAAAATGAAAGCAGCTGACTGACGCCCCTTCTAATCCAATAAAAACTTTTTTTTCCTTCATGAAAAATACATAAAAGGAACTGTGTGTACCTTCCAATTGATGATATGCCACACATCTTTATACACAGGGCTTTTTTCAGCCGGAACTCTCTGGAACTCAGTTCTGGCACCTCTCTAAGCCCTTTTCTGTAAATCATTTCCTGGTTTTTATGTGAAGTCTGAGCTGCATTAGAATCACTGTTGTTCGAAAATGGAGTTAACTCTTATGGTTGGATGTCAAGCCTATTGAGCAGAGCAGCTCATTCCCGGTGGTCTTTGTCCATGAAAATGAGTTGCAGAGATCGAAAGTCCCCACCTCATCCCCAGGGCTTTTCTCAAGCAATCAGAGACTGCTCCTGCAGGCAGCCAACTTCACCTCTGCCCACTTCATGCCTCTTCTGGTTCTGAGAGCCAAGTGAGGAGCAGGGAGACCACTGTGACTCTTCACCACCCTGACTCACCTCTTCCTCCTGGCCTCCCTCATCCCATTTGCCTACTTCACCTTCTCCCTCTGATTCTGGATTTCTCTGTGCCCCAGACTCTCCCAGCTCCATACCCTCTAACATTTCTCCGATGGAAATAGGGATGTCCCATTCCATAATGATACGTTTACTGTTCATACCCCATAGTAAACTGGGTTGCCCCAGCCACTCTGGGCAGCTTCCAACATACTGTCATACCTCATGTTACGTTTGCTTCTGGTTGAGCGTTTACAGGTTGTGTCCCACGGCAACCCGGAAGTAACAGAACGGGTTACTTCCAGGTTTCGCCACTCGCACATGCGCAGACAAGCAAAATGACGTCACGCGCATGTGCAGAAGCGGCGAATCGTGACCTGTGCATGCACAGATGCGTAGACGCGGGTTGTGTTCTTTTCAGGTTGCGAACTGGCCTCCGGAACGGATTCTGTTCGCAACCAGAGGTACCACTGTATATACAAACATAAGAAAACATTAAACATTTAAAAAAACCCTTTCCCTATACAGGATTGCCTTCAGACTGCTCAGGGATTGGCTAACTCCATACCCTCCAACATTTCTCTGATGAAAATAGGGACATCCTAAGAAAGGTCCGTATAGTAAAAGCTATGGTTTTCCCAGAAGTGATGTATGGAAGTGAAAGCTGGACCATAAAGAAGACTGATCGCCGAAGAATTGATGCTTTTGAATTATGGTGCTGGAGGAGACTCTTGAGAGTCCCATGGACTGCAAGAAGATCAAACCTATCCATTCTTAGGGAAATCAGCGCTGAGTGCTCACTGGAAGGACAGATCCTGAAGCTGAGGCTCCAGTACTTTGGCCACCTCATGAGAAGAGAAGACTCCCTGGAAAAGACCCTGATGTTGGGAAAGATGGAGGGCACAAGGAGAAGGGGACGACAGAGGACAAGATGGTTGGATAGTGTTCTCGAAGCTACCAGCATGAGTTTGACCAAACTGCGGGAGGCAGCGGAAGACAGAAGTGCCTGGTGTGCTCTGGTCCATGGGGTCATGAAGAGTCGGACACGACTAAATGACTAAACAACAACAACAAAGGAAAAGTGGGACATTCCGGGTCAAATCAGAAACCAGGACAGCTTCTCTAAATCTGCAGCTCACTAAGCCCTGTTACCTCTTCAGCTTCAGTCAATCAATCAATCAATCAATAATGTGAATTTGTTAATCTGCATCTCAGGGAAGTTAAATGCTTAAAATTGCTACACATTGGGGAAAGAAGAGACAAGTATTTTACTTACATATTTATTTTTATTTCACAACATTTATATACTGCTTCATTGTATGAAAGCTTCAAGGTGGTGTTTGAAAAGAATAAAAGCAATGACATTTTCAGTAAAATGTTAAAAACAAGTACTTAAAACATTTTTTAAAAACTAAAATCAGCAAGAAGAAAAGACCGGATTAAAACACATGTCAACATTCCACAGGTCAAGACAGGCTTGCCTGTATTTAGCAGGTGCCAAAAAGAGTACAGTGGAGGCACTTGCCTGATGTCAGTAGGAGTTTTGAAATGTAATTGCTGCCACACTAAAATATCAATTTGTTACAAGTGCAGAACGAGCATTATGTGGCAGCCGTAACAGCACCAGTTCCTGAGATCAAAGTGTTTGAGTGGCATTTGATATGGCATAAGGTGATCTTGCAAGCAGCTACCCAATGCAATGAAAACCAACAGTTGTTACAAAGGAGGGATAAAAAAAAAAAAGCTGGCAGAACGAATTACTTAATAAAGTTAAGCAAGCAACGCTACTTTGATTGAGCAATCATAAAAAGCAGCAGGGACTCATGGCATATAATTCTCAACCAATCCACAAACCAAGTGCTTCCTTTGCTGTGTTATAGAGCAGCATATTTATTTCCTGCAGAGGCCGAAAATGAAAAATATGCTAACACAGCAACAAAAAATCACAGAATATTTTATTTCCCTTAAGGGCATCTAGCTCGGCAGCTGATTTAAAATTTTCATTCCGTAGAGATTGCATTGCTTTGCAGTTTTTATATCTCCGAGTTCATCACCCGCGGTTTAGAAGCTCCAAATAACTTCATAAATATGAGTCATTACATTAGGAGAAACGTGTATATATGGCCCAGCTTTTTTATAGTAAAGGACAATGAATAAAGTGAATTAAAGCAGGCCAAACAAATTAATAAGCAAACTGCTCTTTTTGAAAATAAATAAATAAGCATGGAGTTATATTAACTCATGGAAGGCAAGTTACATGAAACTGGAAGGTCATGTTGCTCTAAAAATATTTCTCATTGTATCTCCATATAGACCATTATTACAAAAGTGGCAATAGGTTTTGCTTCTTTTTCTTGAAAACTCAAACTGAATCATAGCCTGATCCTCAAAAAAAGGGGGGGTTGCACAGCTACAAGGACGATGAAGGTCTTCCACATTTCTCAATCTCACCACCATCTTGGACCATCACAGTCTTTGGAAATGCATACTTTTTCCTGATGGACATTGCATTAAGGAGCACCTGACTATACCTATTGAGAGAGCAGGTAAAGGCAGGGATCCAATTGTGGACTTGTTCACACTGGAACAAAATGTAGATTTGCAAAGACCTGTCTCTCCATTAATGTAGGGGGCATCCACATAATGTCGTCCCAATCCCAGTGTTTGTTCACATCCCAGTGGACATGTCCTGAACCATGTAAAGTCCTACATTTGATGGGGAGTCAGGAAGGTGCAAATCCACACCTTGGTTCATTGCGTAGAAGCTCTGTACCAGATTCTCCAGCCAGTTTCTCAAGCACAGGGCATGGAAGCAGCAGTAGGTAGTTACTACAGCTCTTTGCTATGGTGCCCTGTGTTGTCCTGTTATACAGTGTGACTCTCATTAGGCTTTGGTCCAGCCCACTCATCAGTGGGGGCAAATGAATTTTGCCTGGCCTGCTCATTGATGAGAGAGAACAGATACCAATGGGAAACTGATTGCAGCAAATTAAATAAACCCATTTTATGCAAGTGTTGGGGTTCTACCTGCCATCAAGGGGCCAGAACCTGGATTTGCCTGGGCCACTATAAATAATAATCCATTTTTATTGGGGCAGGAGTTTCTAGTTTTCTTCCTATGCTGATACAGCTTTAAGAGAATTCAGAATTTATGTATCATGTTGATACATTCATCTGGGATTTTCATACCCCCCCCCCAACATTTCTCTGATGAAAATAGGGACGTCCTATTCAATCATCATCATCATCATACCCTGCTTATCTGACTAGGTTGCCCCAGCCACTCTGGCCAGCTTCCAACATATATAAAACCATAATAAAACATAATAAAAATAACTTTGCTATACAGGGCTGCCTTCAGATGTCTTCTAAAGGTTGTAGAGTTACTTACCTCCTTGGCTCAGAGGTCGCATAACTCCATACACTCCAGGATTTCTCCAATGAAAATAGGGGCATCCCTGTGATCTAAACCACTGAGCCAAGGGCTTGCCAATCAGAAGGTCGGTGGTTCGAATCCCCGCAATGGGGTGAGCTCCCATTGCTCGGTCCCTGCTCCTGCCAACCCAGCAGTTCGAAAGATGTCAAAGTGCAAGTAGATAAATAGGTACGGCTCTGGTGGGAAGGTAAACGGCGTTTCCATGCGCTGCCCTGGTTCGCCAGAAGCGGCTTAGTCTTGCTGGCCACATGACCCAGAAGCTGTAAAGTGAGATGAGCGCCGCAACCCCAGAGTTGTCCACAACTGGACCTAACAGTCAGGGGTCCCTTTACCTTTACCTAAGGGAAAGCGGGACATTCCAGGATCAAAGCATGGGACGCAGGTGGCGCTGTGGGTTAAAGCCTCAGCGCCTAGGGCTTGCCGATCGAAAGGTCGGCGGTTCGAATCCCTGCGGCGGGGTGCGCTCCCGCTGCTCGATCCCAGCGCCTGCCAACCTAGCAGTTCGAAAGCACCTCCGGGTGCAAGTAGATAAATAGGGACCGCTTACCAGAGGGAAGGTAAACGGCGTTTCCGTGTGCGGCTCTGGCTCGCCAGAGCAGCGATGTCACGCTGGCCACGTGACCCGGAAGTGTCTCCGGACAGCGCTGGCCCCTGGCCTCTTGAGTGAGATGGGCGCACAACCCCAGAGTCTGTCAAGACTGGCCCGTACGGGCAGGGGTACCTTTACCTTTACCTTTACCTTTAAGGGAAAGTGGGACATTCCAGGATCAAAGCAGAAACCTGGACAGCTTCTGTAAATCTGGTACTGTCCTTAGAAAATAGGGACGCTTGAAGGAGCTGGATTTTGGAGGGCAATGCCATTTGTTTCATTTTGCAGGGAATTCAGGCGTCTGGGATAGTATATATGAGCTACTTTTCTCCCTCTCGTTTTTTGATCTTCGTGGGATCTTAGCACATCTGGCATCTCTTACTACAAAGCACCACACTGATCACATTCTGAATAGCAGTGCCTGCCTGTATAACTTCTGTGCCTCTGTAGCATCTGAAGTGTTCAACGTGGATTTCATATGTTACCTTGGTTATACTCCGGCAGAACCAAAATGGCAGCCAGAGTTATGCATCCTGTAGATAGACTAAATAAGGCATTGGGGAACCTGTGGCCCTCTATAGAATACAACTCCCATCACCGCTCACCATTGCCCATGCTGTCCAGAACTCATGGAAGTTGGAGTGATCCACAAGTTCCCCTTTCCTAAAGTCGGTTGATAGGTTGGGAAGGGTGAACAGATCTCCAATAGCCCTCTTCTGCCTCTGGGAAATCTTTCCCAGATGAACTGCTCCCCACGCAAAGGAAAGGCTCTGTTGAAAATCCCATCACTGCGAGAAGTAAGCTCATAAGCAGGGCAGGCTTTGGCCTTTCCTATGACTGCCTCAAGACTTTGGAATGTCTAGCCTGGGGGAATTTGCAAAGGCTCATCTTTATTAGCCTTTTGGAAACAGTGCAAAGCATATCTGTTTCTTCCACCACTTAGCGGCTTAAGTGTTTTTGATTGCTGGGCTTGACGACATTTGAGCTTAGCTCTCATTTCAGTGCTAACTGCAATATTTTAAATTTGCGCTTCGGACGTTCATTTCGATTTGATTTTTGTATTGCAGATTTATTTGTGTTAACGTCCTCAGAGCATTTGCAAGGGCAGAATGAGAATTCTAAAGGACATGAAAACTTGTTTGAGAGCCAGTGTGGTGCAGGGGTTAGAGTGTTGGACTAGGACTTGTGAGACCAAGGTTCAAATTGCCACTTGGCCATGAAGCTCACCTTCCTCTCTCAGACTAACCTATCTCATGGAGTTGTTGTGGTGATTAATTGAGTAGGGGGAGAACCATGTATGATACCTTGAGCTCCTTGGAGAAAAAGGAGGGATAAGAAAGAAAGAAAGAAAGAAAGAAAGAAAGAAAGAAAGAAAGAAACCCACAGTGGCTTCCTTCCCTTCCACACTCAACAAGACAGGTCTCTGAGAGCAGAGCCATTTAGCATTTCCTCCCCTCTCGGTAGCTCCCTCTTGGTAACTCAGTTGGTAGAGCATGAGACTCCTAATCTTAGGGTCGTGGGTTCAAGCCCCATGTTCAGAGCCGTCTTTCCTATTAGGCTTACTGGTGCATTGCGCCAGGGCGAGTGGAGGAGCTGTGCGGCTTTACCAGTGGCCTCCCCTTTCCCTGCACGCATGCCAGCTGTGCCCCGTCAACTATATGGCTGGTGGGTGTGCTGCTTCTTCCCAAGCCTCCGCGGGAGGAGAGCGATCCCTGCAGAGGCTTGGGAAAAGGTTGACAACTCCGGGAAATGGTGGAGGGTGCCGGAGGGATCTTTGCACCACGGCGCTGGATATGCTTCAGACTGCCCTGCCCATGTTGAGCAAAAGATTCCTGCATTGTTGGACTATATGACCCTCGTGGTCCCTTCCAACTCTACAGTTCTATGATTCAGCAGCAGCAGCAGCAGCAGCAGCAGAGAGGGACTGAAATGAAGCAAAGAGCCCAGAAGGGCTTCTTGCTTGCAGCAGTGGCAGAGGAAAACATAGGCTACAACAGGGATTGCCAAAATGGTGCCTTCCAGATGTTGTTGACCTCAGACTCCCATCAACCCCAGCCAGCATGATCAATTGGGACAATCATTTCAGAATCATATACAGTGGTGCCTCTGGTTACGTACTTAATTATTTCCAGAGGTCTGTTCTCAACCTGAAACTGTTCTTAACCTGAAGCACCACTTTAGCTAATGGGGCCTCCCGCTGCCGCCGCACGATTTCTGTTCTCATCCTGAAGCAAAGTTCTTAACCCGAGGTACTATTTCTAGGTTAGCGGAGTCTGTAATCTGAAGCGTATGTAACCTGAAGCGTATGTAACCCGAGGTACCACTGTAATAAGAAAGTGAATTTTTAAAGTATGGGAGAGGTATAAAGACTTATTAGAACAAAAAACACGCTGATGGCTCTCCCTGTTAGAAGCACTATCTGTGAAAAAAGTACATGTGTGGACAAATTAGCCAACATATAGAGAGCTGTTAACCGAGGTAGAAAACCAGGTAAAATTAAAAGATTTTGAAGAGATGAGAGAACAGGTTACAATATCATCAATTAAATTACTTTTTAAAAGCAGATAAAAAGAAAGGTTTCTGTTATGAATTATCAAGATTTCAAAGAGAGATTTTGGAAAATAATTTTAAATTATTGTCAAAGATGTACAATTTGCTCCTGGAATGGGATACTAAAGGTGAACAGGTGAAATCAGTGATGATAAAATCGGCGAAAGATGTGGGACATAATATACAAATGACAGACTGGGAGAGGCTATGCTATGGAAAACTGATCTGAAATCTATAGCATGTTCTTCACTGATAGAAAACTATATGAAAATGATGTATCGGGGGTACTTAACCCCAGTAAAACAAGCAAAAATGTATAGAATGAGTACCAATATATGGGGGGCTACTTGAAGATTCTGACACCAGTGTTTCCTGCGGCTGGAAGGTACTTTGACCCCCTGATACGGTAGGCGAGGCAGTTATGGAGGTGAATCAGGAATCCCTCTGAGTCTAGGACCTCTGGCATCACTTGTGCGGAGATGCTGGAATCAGGAGTCTGTGTGAAGTCCTCAGACTTCCTAATATGCAGGTTTCCATATGTGGAGGAGTCCGCCCTGGCAAAACAAACCCTGTGTTGCAGCCTCTGGGTCCTTAAGCCCCACCCCTAGCATCAGACACTCAACTAAGACTCATTGGGTTTATTTGGGCTGGTTTTCAAAGTCAGATTAACAGAAGCAAGTCTAGGAGGCCAGAAATTCGGAAGCACTCTATAGAGCTGACCGTTTCCACCAGCCACGGCAGAGAACAAAGAAGCATAAGACTATAAGAAGAGCCTTCTGGCTCAGGCCAATGACTCATGTAGTTCATGTAGTTCAGCATCCGCTTCTATCAGTGGCAAACTAGATGCCTGTGGGAAGCCTTTGTGCAGAACCCAAGTGCTGACATTAACAGAAATCAGCAGCTGATGTCATTAGGAATTCAGAATTGTGGTGATCACAGCCCAATGGCGCAGGAAAACCCCTTGTCCTGTGCTGGCAAATTCCCATTTCCATTTGTGGGCAAAAAATACCTTCCTGAGGCCTTCTGCTTTGTTTGGTTTGGGCAATAATGCAAGGAGGTAAAGCATGTGCATCCATATCTGGTTCTGTCGTCCCCCCTAGATCCAGACATAACCTATAGAAAGCATCAAGTCTTATGCTAGAAGGAATTTAAATAAATGAGCTGAACTCTCATTTCTGCTTTCTCAAAAGCGGCAGGCGTGGGGGCGACGCATCATTTCCTGAAAGGAACATATGGTTTGTATTGTTCTGCCCACAACAAGGTTAGAATTCATGCTGCGTTGAAGTTTTATAACAGAACTTTTTACAAGGTTCCAGTTTTGATACGGAGGTTGACATTTGGGGGGTTAAGCAGTCCACAGTGGTACAGATAGATCATTTTAGACTCACTTATGGAAAATGTGGTGAAATAGCCCTCTTGCATTGGGGTGGGAAGGAGGGGCCTTTTCTCAGTCATTCCTTCCCCCTTCACCAGCTGCTGCTTCGCCATTTATTTTTCACTCAAAAAGGGTTTATACAGTCCACAATCCCAGCAAACCTAGGGGGGTCAGGTAATGAACATGACACCCATGCAGCCAGTCATCTTTGGCTATTGTGGGCAGATTCACACCACACATTTAAAGTGTGTTCAACACACACTTAAAGCGCATGATTTGCCCCTAAGAATCCTGGGAGCTGCAATTTGTTAAGAGTGCTGGAAATGGCAGCTCTGTGAGGGGGAAACTGCTCTCTCCATTCTCCAAGAGCCATGCAAAATCACTCAAGGAGGGCTCAGAGGAAGATTGGTGAGCCATATGGTTTGAGGAGTCTTCACTCCACTCTGCCTAATGGTACAGCTGAACCCTGTTGTCTGAATGGCCACATCTCAAGAGCTTTTTCTGCACACTTTCCTAGCTTTAAGATCTATGGATACGCTTTGTGGCCCCATCTGAATGCAAAGCATGCGCTCTGTCCCTCTCACCCTAACTGGGCCCCATCTCTAATACATTGGCATCCCAAATCTCCTGGCACCTGAGAAATACCAAGCATAGATTTCACTGGGGGTTCACAAACACCTCCCCCTTTTTATTCTGCTTTCCATGCTTATCTCAAATCAGCCAAATTCATTAAAGGTTTAATAACGTGGGTGTGTTTGTGTGCTGGTTTTTTTCTTCTTCTTTTAACAAAATAGGGGGGGGATCCTTCCTAGCCATCTCTTTTTGTAAGCAAATATTTTAGCCTCCCTTTGTCATGCTCACTAAGTTTACTGGCAGGGCTAGGAAGAGGGTGCTGCGATGGATGGTTTTGCTGTTGCCAAAAGGCTGCTAAGGAACTTAGGAAACCAGACAAAACCCCGGCTGCACATGCCTTTGTCTGAATCGAAGGCGAAAGGTGGGAGTTTCCCTGGCAAGGGGCAAAGCTAGACAATTCTGCTCTCTTGCCAGTTGGGAATGTTGCTTCAGCTGTGGCAGCAGAAGCAAGGACAGTTTGCTAAAAGAGATTTACAGGACTGAGCTACGGAGGTGTCTATAGAGCCAGCTGTTCCACTTGCTTTAGCCATTAAATTTACACATTTAATTGGGTAATCCAAGGTCAAAAGGAGCTACAAGAGAGAAAGAGTTTGGTCAGTGGGGCAAATGATCTTCTCAGTACCAGGGCCAAGAAGAGTGGGGAGTTGGAGCTTTTGCTTCATAGTAAAAATACAGCTCTGCAAGATTTTGACTATATGCATATGAAACCAGAGGTCCTTCCTGGATACCACTGTCTTCAGAGGTGCAGTGAGTGATGTTTGAAGACAGGGCCTATTCAGTGGTGGCATTTTTGCTGGAGCAACATACGAACCTCCTGCTCTGCATTCTGCTTGCCTATCTACTCAGAGCTGTCCATGGTCTGACTTCCTTACCTGAACTTTTCCTTTACCTTCCTGGTCCTCCTATGGACTTTTGTCAAGAACACAGGGATAGGTAAGCTGCTCTATCTCTCACCCACAGGCTGTTCCTGAAACAGACCTGGTGTCACAACGAAACCTCCTCAAGCAGCTGGCGGGGGGGGGGGAGCACTGCTCCAGAATGGTCCACCACTGATATCTGATCTGGACGCCTTGGAAACTTTTTGTTTCCCCATGCTACAGCGGGGACAAAGTGGGAAATTAAAATTGTGAGTGTGTCGTGGCAATTGAAGGACCACTGCTGCCACTGGGTAAGCCCATCAGGGTAGCCAAATGTCATAAAAGGTGAGCCATCAGAGGATATTAAGCCAAGCCTGCAGCCCATCCTGCCTTTGTTTTATTGGTGGTGGAGCACTTTCTTTGTCTGAAAATGTCCACCAATTCCACCCATAGTATCTCAGGGCAAGGAGCTGCTGCAGTTCAGCGCATTACAGTGCAGTTCAGTATAATTGTGTTCCTGCCATGGAAAGTGATAACTGCCTTCCATTCACCTGCTGAAAAAGACTTGTTGCAGTGAGGACAAAACCAGTCCTCCATCCCAAATATCACGGCTTTATTTAATAACACCAGAAGAGCTTTGCTGGATCAGGCCAATGGCCCAGCTTGTCTGTTCTCATGGTGACCAACCAGATACCTGCAAGAAGCACACCCTCCAGCGTTTCTCTGTTGAAAATAGGTACGTCCTACCATACCCTCCGACATTTCACCAATGAAAATAGGGGTGGCATTGTGATCTAAACCACTGAACCTCTTGGGCTTGCCGATCAGAAGGTTGGTGGTTCGAATCCCCACAATGGGATGAACTCCCGTTGCTCATTCCCAGCTCCTGCCAACCTAGCAGTTCGAAAGCACACCCAAAAGTGCAAGTAGATAAATAGGTACCACTCCGGTGGGAAGGTAAATGGTGTTTCTGTGCACTGCTCTGGTTTTGCCAGAAGCAGCTTAGTCATGCTGGCCACATGACCTGGAAAAACTGTCTGTGGAGAAACGCTGGCTCACTCAGCCTGTAAAGCGAGATGAGCGCCGCAACCCCAGAGTCATTTGTGACTGGACTTAACTGTCAGGGGTCCTTTACCTTTACCTTTTTTAAAAAGTGGGACATTCCAGGATCTGTAAATCCAGGACCGTGCCTGAAAAAGAGGACCACTTGGAGGGTCTGAGGCATACAGCCTTCTTTACTTCTAAAGAACTGCAGCCAGCCCCCTTCCAAATCCCTGAGATTAGGAGCAGAGGGCTTCCAGGTGGTGCCTGTCATATGGGGAATTTAAGCACTGAATATGAGCTGTGCCTCAGAAGAAAATAAAAGAGTTTTCGTCGTATGAAGCACAGCAACAGAAACAGCAATGAATCCTGGCAAAGGTTATGCGCCTCCTGTCTAGTATGCGCATCTGCCATACATCACAAGACTTCTCACTTGCACTAACACAATGTAATCCATATAGCGTGATCATCTTGTCTGAAGCGTCCTTGATTCAGAATGAAAATGTTTTAAGATTGCAGTCTGCATTCACCAATGCACAGGAAAATTAAAGGGCTGAACTGCACTGAGCATTCAAAAGCAGCACCGCATGGCTATAAAAGTTTGAAAAACCAGTAGCCGTCTCGATTTGTTCTTTAGCAAAACATCCTCTCTATTACCCAATAAGTCTTCTGGATTTCCCAATAAGTGTGGTCAGATACAGAAGCCAAGTTCCTCCAAGAACAAAACTGCAATGAGTAGAATTATTGCACAAGTTCTTTGACCATGACTAGTTGTTGCTTTTCGGAAACATCATTGAGGAAAGCAAAGTAAGAAGAGCAAATAGATAAAAATCAGCATTCCAAAATTCAAAGAGGTTCTGGGATGGAGCCTAGTTTCTACATGACTCTGGCAATTCTATAATTCTTTAGAAATGAAGTAAGTTTCTTGCAATAAAAAGGCAGCTGTGTTATCCCACTGTATTTTCAAGCAGGGATGGGAAAATTCAGGCTTGAAGGGCGAAAACATGGCCTTGCAGGCCTGTCCGTCTGGCCCAGGGCTTCCTAAACTTGGGTCTCCAGCTGTTTTTGGACTACAATTCCCATCATCCCTAGCTAGCAGGACCAGCGGTTAGGGATGGTGGGGATTGTAGTCCAAAAACAGCTGGAGACCCAAGTTTGGGAAATTCTAGCCTGGCCTGTGGAATTCTCCCCAGGCCCCACCCCTAACTGGCCCTGCTTTGCATACACACCCCTTGATTTTTTTGCCCGGTTGAAAATGTCCTTGAACTCTGGCAGTGTGTTATGTACTGGGTTGAGTAGGATCCAAAATGCAGCAGTCTGATTGGTCCTAGAACAATAGGATTCAGAATGCAGCAGTCTGAATGGTCCTAGAACAATGCAGCAGTATGATTGGTCTGCAGGAGCCACCCAATCCGGCTCCAGATGGAAGTGATTCCACAACCTGATTGGCCTACAGGAGAATTCCAGAATTAGCCAATCACGTGCAGCCCATTATGTAAATAATGTATATAAAGCAGATACTTTGAGGGGACTTTCATTCCTCCTCACCACTATGAGCTGAATAAAGAGCATTTCACAGTGCCTCTTGCTAATTTGGATAGAGAAGTGTGCAAGTGTGTGTAGAAGCTAGCCAGGCTAGCCTACCGCACAATGGCGACATTTTCATTAATGCCTCCACCCACCTTCGCCTCTGGCTCCACTTGCCTCTGGCATGGGGGCCTTGGAAGGTTGCCTCCTTCATTGTGGCAACAGGGCTCTCTGAAACTCCTTTCCTGCCTCCTTTCCTTCCGTGGTCATCCGCCTTGTTACGTCCACTGTTTATTTAGCTCACTGTTTGATTTTATCTCCTCAAGGTTCTTTGCTGACTGTTGCTGCTATATTCTATTGTTTGTTTCATTGAATTTTATTATTTTATTATTTGTTTAATTATCCGATTGTCAGCCACCTTGGTGGAGGGTGGGATGCCCCATTTCAGGAACAAAAGACATTTTCATTAAACAAGCAACCTTGTCCAGAAAAGTGGCAGACTCTCAAAGTGCCCTGTTTTCCAGGGACGTCCCTGATTTAGAGAAGCTGTCCCAGTTTCCCACTTTTCCTTAGGATGTCCCTATTTTTACTGGAGAAATGTTGGAGGGTATGGTGTTATCCAGCCCCTGAGCTGTCTGAAGGCAATCCTGTATAGGAAAGGGTTTTTTTAAACAAAATTTTATATTTTATTATGTTTTTATATAGGTTGGAAGCTGCCCAGAGTGGCTGGGGCAACCCAGTAAGATGTGTGGAGTATAAATAGAAAAGTTATCATTATGGAATGGGATGTCCCTATTTTCATCAGAAAAATGTTGGAGGGGTGCATGAAATAATATATTAGAGGGGGATCTTTCCTCTCTCTTTTTACCCTATTGCTTCAAGGACTGATTAGAACAGCAGTAGTCAACATGGTGCCCTCCAGGTGTTTTGCACTCCAGCCAGCCTGCCTAATGGTCAAGGATGATGGGAGTTGTCACCTACAACATCTTCAGGGTATCCTGGTTTAGAGTGCACAGTGCATGTGTTTCCAAACATGAGATCTAAGAGCACGCCCTAGTTGGTTCAAACAATCTGAGGGACGAGCAAGAAGACATAAATCTGAATCCTTCATGCCAAAATTTTGGTGCTAGTTTTAGGCATTTAACTCATAAGATGAGTGTTATTCAGACACAGAGCAAACCAAAGTGAAATGGCTTCTCTGGCAATCACCCACCTGTTGCTAAGGCCCAGGATTTCCTTTTGCCAAACTTCAAGAAGAATCACAGCGTTTGCATCCTTCTCTCTATTGCAGCATCAATGGAGGCATCGCCGCAAAGCCTGCTGACAGTTGCTTCCCGATTTCTCTTTGCAAGCATCAGCCCTGGGCCAGGACAACATTGTGCGCCGCAGCCAATGCGAACGAGTTGTCACCAGGTTCTTCTTTCAGCCTTTAAAAAGCCTTTCTCTGCTACCTGGCAATCGGCCCTTCCAAACATTGGTTTGTCTTATCACCAGCACAACACAGCCCATTCATTAGCGAAATTCCTTTCAGAGCAGACTACAATGGCTCCTGACAAATTGTTGCTGCCATGTCTGTAAACAAAATCGAAAGTATCAAGGGCTTGGGGTTTGCTGCTGTCCAGACATCTTTAAAGGAGAAAAAGGAACACCAGCAGGGACCAAATTAATATTTCAGAGTGGAGAGATGCAAATGTGATGCCGAGAGCTGCCAGATCTTGGGTTTCCCATGCCAATGTGACTGCGCAGACAATGAATGTCTGTACCTCAATGTGGGCATGAAGATTTTGATTGGGGGCTTTGCCAACCCATCTTTATCATCAGCGCAAGACATTTAAGTCCAGTCTGAAGATGCACAGAGTTTCATAATGGCTACCTTCCCATTTCCCTTTCATAGTATTTGTGCTTACAAAGTGCTTCCGTGGGAATATGCTTCCGTGGTACATATGCCTGGTGTGTGGTTTTTTAAAAAATGTTTTTTTAAATACCTGAATGAAAACGTCTGTAGTTCTGCCAGGCTGTTTCTTTTCCTGATCTATATCTTGTGCACAAATGGAGACATGGCAGGGAATGTCTGCTGAGTTCTGCTCAAGCTTTGCCTGTCCTTCCACAAATCCCCTTTGACCGACAAGGATGTAGCTCAGTTGGTAAAGCACGAGACATAATCTTTGGGTCATAGGTTCAAGCCCCATGTTGGGCAAGAGATTCTTGCATTGCTGGGGATTGGACTAAATGAGCCTCGTGGTCCCTTCCAACTCTACAATTCTTTGATTCAAGGATGGGGAGTCTCATAACTGTCCCCAGACCACATCCTTCCCAGGCTGCGCTTCGTCCCATGAGTGTTTTCGAATAGCTGAAGTGTCCGATCAGTAGGTCGGCAGTTCGAATCCCCACAATGGGGTGAGTTCCCATTGCTTGGTCCCTGCTCCTGCCCACCTAGCAGTTCGAAAGCACGTCAAAGTGCAAGTAGATAAATAGGTACCACTCTGGCGGGAAGGTAAATGGCGTTTCCGTGTGCTGCTCTGGTTCTCCAGAAGTGGCTTAGTCATGCTGGCCACATGACCCAGAAGCTGTCTGCGGACAAACTCTGGCTCCCTCAGCCTATAGAGTGAGATGAGTGAGCAACCCCCGAGTCATCCACGACTGGACCTAATGGTCAGGGATTGTTGTTTAGTCATTTATTTGTGTCCGACTCTTCGTGACCCCATGGATCAGAGCACGCTACGCACTCCTGTCTTCCACTGCCTCTCACAGCTTGGTCAAACTCATGTTTGTAGCTTTGAGAACACTGTCCAGCCATCTCGTCCTGTGTCATCCCCTTCTCCTTGTGCCCTCCATCTTTCCCAACATCAGGGTCTTTTCCAGGGAGTCTTCTCTTCTCATGAGGTGGCCAAAGTATTGGAGCCTCAGCTTCAGGATCTGTCCTTCCAGTGAGCACTCAGGGCTGATTTCCCTAAGGATAGGTTTGATCTTCTTGCAGTCCATGGGATTCTCAAGAGTCTCCTCCAGCACCATAATTCAAAAGCATCAATTCTTCGGCGATCAGCCTTCCTCATGGTCCAGCTCTCACTTCCCTACATCACTACTGGGAAAACCATAGCTTTAACTATACAGTCAGGAGTACCTTTACCTTTACCTTGCTTTTCTGCATGAAGGATAGAGAGGAGGAGTTTGTGTAGAACTTAGCCTACTGTCCTAAGGTCAAAGGATCAATGGTTGTGATTTCTTGCTTCCATGGAAATGTTTCTGCAGTCATTCTTGCCAGGAAACAAGGCAATAGTAAGACATGGTATAATCTGATAATGTAATTGAGTCATTCTCGTCAATTTTTCACATGTACTGTATGTCCTCCGCTCTTTGGGTTTATTTGTTTCAAGGCTAAGGGCGGGGTGGTGTATTCTTTTTTAAAAATCATACTGTTCTTTATACTTGTTTATTTCTATATATTGAAAATGCTTAATAAAAATATGCTGCTTCCGCTTCTTTTTACAAAACAAACTTATTTAAAAAACTGTTAGCAGTTTTTCAGGAGGGCAATTTAGACCTAGAAAATGGAGGGGAAGGGTTAATCAGCTCCTCCACCACTGCTATAAAACTGAGCCCCACCCAGCCAGGGCTTTAAGAGAGAACAGAAACTTTGGTTTATTAACACAGAAACTGAGCTGGGTATGAAAGCAGCAGTGGGGCTGAGGAACAGGGCTAGTCTGGAGAAATGGAAACGCACAGCTAACCAATGTACAATTTTGCAACAGCATAAAAACCGCATTTCTGGGAAAGTCGTCATGGTGGTTCATTTAAATGAGATGCAATCTGCACACTTCCTCTGAAAGTGCAAAAAGAAGAAACGAAGATACAAGTAATGAACTCTAATGTAATGAATCTTTACGCCTGTATTCCGTTCAAGGACTTGGAGTGATGTTCTAGCCTCACTGCAAATAGCCCAAGAGACACAGTCTACCCAAGTGAGCTTCATGGCTGAATCTATAACTTGGATTTCCTGCCTCTCATCTTAATGCCATAGCCTTTGCTGCAATGCACACTGGGTCCAAAATACAAAATTCATTTGTACAGAGTCAATTAGAAAGGCCAGGCAGATAGAAAGCTGCCTTATACTGAGTCAGATCATTGGACTATCTAGGTCAGGGGTCAGCAAACTTTTTCAGCAGGGGGCCAGTCCACTGTCCCTCAGACCTTGTGGGGGGCCAGACTATATTTTGGAGAGAGAGAAAATGAACTAATTCCTATGCCCTACAAATAACCCAGAGATGCATTTTAAATAAAATGACACATTCTACTCATGTAAAAACACGCCGATTCCCAGACCATCTGGGGGCCAGATTTAGAAGGCGATTGGGCCGGATCCGCCCCCTGGGCCTTAGTTTGCCTACCCATGATCTAGGTTAGCATTGCCTGTTCCAATCAGTGTTTCTCCAAGATTTCATACAGGTCATTCCCAATAGAATTTGGAGATCCCGGAGACTGGCCCTGGTCCCTGCTGCATGCAAAGCAGGTGCATGGGATGAATCCCAGTTTTTCAGTTCAAAATTCATTTTCATTTAATCCATACCAGGAACCCTTTGCTAGATTCTTCTCACAAGAGGGACCCTAGCATTTATAAATTCATGTATCATTCAGAACTGATCCATTAAGTGTGTCTATCTGGGCAAAGTATCTCTTAAATCAGGGGTCGGCAACCTTTTTCAGCTGTGGGCTGGTCCACCATCCCTCAGACCTTGTGGGGGTTGGACTATATTTTGAAAAAAAGAAAATGAACGAATTCCTATTCCCCACAAATAACCCAGAGATGCATTTTAAATAAAAGCACACATTCTACTCTTATAAAAACACCAGGCAGGCCCCACAAATAACCCCGAGATGAATTTTAAATAACAGGACACATTCTACTCATGTAAAAACACGCTGATTCCTGGACCGTCCGCGGGACGGATTGAGAAGGCAATTGGGCCGGATCCGGCCCCCGGGCCTTAGTTTGCCTACCCCTGTCTTAAATGGACATTGTAGGAGAGTGCAGATTGAAGAAGAGGATAAATATATTCCTCTGCTAAGTTTCTGCTTGAGCTTTAAAGCAGAGAGATACAATTTATTTTCTCAGGACCTGTAGTTTATTTTGTTTCAAACTTCTTCTGCAACTATATTATGAGGCAAATGATATATTTCTTCATGTTCCCTCAACTGCATGCTATTCACATTTACATCACCCATATTTTGCTGTAAAAGTTGTGGGAAATTGTCCATCCATAAATATTTCCCTGTTACAGTTGACAGTAAAATCTGCTATCCTGGAAAATCCAAAATTCTCAAACACACAAGCCCAATTATACAGCAATGTGCCCACTTAAAAAAAGAAAGAAAAAAGGTTGTGAAAATCAGCTCTTTTCTTCCTTGCCCATCATTCCTTGTGTCAGAATGGTGCCTAGTTGGCAGCCATCAAGATGTATTGTAAATCAATGAGGGAAAACTCTGATGAATTGGACAATAGGTTCAGTTATATCAACATCCAGCTATATCAATCAAAGGCACGTTTTTGTGCTTGGGTGAAAACTTCCACTTAGAGAAGGGCTGTTTTGCAACTCACACCCAAGTGTTGCACAAGAAAAGTGAAACTAAGTCTTAATATATCATTGTTTGTTCAAGCATTTGAGCAACAGGGCAAGTGGCTATTTTCCTTCCGGTCATGACTCTTCGGATTAAACACTCTCCTTTCAAAAGTGCCTTCCATATGCTCTCCAAGAAGCTGACAAACAAACTCTGTTACTTATTCCTAGGACTCAGTATCCACAGGTATAACTGCCTCTGAATATAGATTTTCCATTTTTACTACCTGGAGGTACCAGGGTTTGAACCCAAGACCTTCTACATGCCAAGCAGATGTCCTCCTAGGACAAAGCTTTGGCCCTTCCTCATTTATCAGGCATGGGGACAAGCTTGGTGTGTAATAAATGGAAAGAAAAACAATTATCCTGAGATTGGGGGAAAGGGTTGAATTCTGGGTGTGCACAGTTAAGAAAATGCTTTAAAAACAACTTGTTTCGTAAAATCTAGTTGTGAAATGCCAGGGAACAAAACAAGAACGTTGGGTTTTGTCCAGATTAATTCCACAACAGTAGAAAGACACATGTTGGCAATTATTAGCAGAGTGATTGTTACCAAAAAAATTAAAAGATGGATTTTCATTTTTATTTAATGGGAGAGGGCAGGAGAAAGGCAAACGTTTTAGACATTGTTGTTGCCTCCACCTTCCCGAAGCTTTGGCTGGGTTAAGGTGGCCATCTGCAGAGCTGCAGGCCCGGAGTGCTGGCCTGGGACCCATCACTCAAAGAGCAACAGGTCCTGAGGCTCGTTTCTCTGGTTTTGGGCCAGTGCAGCCCAGAAGCCCCAGTTCTGAACAGAGTTATCTACATGATATTTGAGAGAGGAGGGTGGGGGAGAAGCAGCTTCCCACAGGGCTTGACCTTTCCCCTTGTCCCCTAATATTCCCCCCCCCCTTTAGAACATAGCTGTCAACGTTTCCCTTTTTTAAAGGGAAATTCCCTTATTCCAAATAGGATTCCTCGCAAGAAAAGGAAAAGTTAACAGCTATACTTTAGAAATTTAACATGTGGAACAAAGCTCATCACCTCATCATAATATGTTGTTTATTATTATTATTACCCTGGTCGGCATGTATGGCAGTATAGTACTTGCATGTGTGTGAAAGGGTGTGTAATGTATTTCAGTTCTGGGTCGCAAAGAACTGTTGGTTTTACAAGTGTGTGTGTGTGTGTGTGTGTGTGAGAGAGAGAGAGAGAGAGAGAGAGAGAGAGAGAGCTTCCAGAGGGGCCATCTGGTTAGACTGCAATAGATTGTAATGGATTACTCTGAAGTCATTTTGGCACCAGGTGGAAAAGAAAATCACCCCAACACCCTCTTTCCCCTTGCTCCTGGCTTGCTGGCTGCCAACCTGTCCTGTATTTTACCAGAACAAAGATGGCAGCCCTATTCTCCCACCAACACCAACCCTGATCTCTCCCCCCCACACACACCTCTCCTCTCCCCCAACCTTATACTGTCAATAACATTAGTCTCTCACTTTGAATATAACAGATCTCTATAAAGGACTCTATGAACTGAAACCAGAGACAGAGTATGGACTTCTGTAACCCAAGAAAATATTTAATAAAAACAATGGGGGGGGGGAATCCTGGGACTATAGGTCCCATTGCCCCTGTTGGCTAGGGATGATGGGAGCTGGAGTCCCAATAGCATCCTGTTCGCTACCATTCAGCAGGAGCCCATATCGTTTTCTTGCTATGCTCTCAAGCAAGGATACATATCACTAAAGGCAGATTAATAGTACTTTGAGACTGACTACACGTGCTTTATAAATTTAGAACACATTGCTTGTGGATGAGGGGAATTGTAATTTAAAGTGTAAACTACTCAAGGCTGAAGTCATTTTTTTATTTTAAAAAATGCCACTTTGTAAAGGTTGTTCAGTGAAGTTTGATAAAAAGTTACAACTGCAGTCATTGAAAAAAATCAAGACAAAATGAAACAGAATAACTAAACTATAACGCAAACGTTAATACCTTTATTAGGACTTATCGATTTAGGCTGTTACCCTAACCTACTTCCAGTGTGTACCGTTTTACACTTGAGACTATTTAAACTCATTAATTTTATTCTATTGCTGTACAGTGGTACCTCGGGTTACATACGCTTCAGGTTACATACGCTTCAGGTTACAAATTCCGCTAACCCAGAAATTGTGCTTCAGGTTAAGAACTTTGCTTCAGGATGAGAACAGAAATCGTGCTCCGGTGGCGCGGCAGCAGGAGGAGGCCCCATTAGCTACAGTGGTGCTTCAGGTTAAGTACAGTTTCAGGTTAAGTACGGACCTCCAGAACGAATTAAGTACTTAACACGAGGTACCACTGTATTTATTAGGGTTTACAAATTAAGTGAGCGTGTCAGATGCAACCTATAGTGGGGTGACTCTTGATAGTGTAATAGGGGTCATATATATTATATAAAAGCGACATGGGTGGCGCTGTGGGTTAAACCACAGAGCCTAGGACTTGCTGATCAGAAGGTCGCGGTTCGAATCCCCGCAACGGGGTGAGCTCCCGTTGCTTGATCCCTGCTCCTGCCAACCTAGCAGTTCAAAAGCACACAGTGCAAGTAGATAAATAGGTACCGCTCTGGCGGGAAGGTAAACGGTGTTTCCATGCACTGCTCTGGTTCGCCAGAAGCAGCTAAGTCATGCTGGCCACATGACCCGGAAGCTGTATGCCAGCTCCCACGGCCAATAAAGTGGACCAATAAAGCCACGACTGGACCTAATGGTCAGGGGTCCCTTTCCCTTTCCCTATATTATATAAAAGCGAACAAGAAACAAAGGAAGCAGCTAAATAAATATTGGAAGGTGCACTGAGGCCTTTTTCAAGCAGCTGCTGGTTCCTAGTGTGTACTGTATGTCTATTGGAAATGACCAAATCCAACAGGTGGCTCTTCCTCTGGAAAGGCGGGATGACATTAAACCATGTTGTCGTTTGGGGGGAAAGGGGTCTCTCGGCTCCTTCCCCTTTCCTGAGAATCCGCCCCAGCCCTCCGAGGCGCGGGTCAGGCTGCCCTACTCGACGCCCCCGTCGAGGCGAGCGGAAGGCCGCAGGGCGTGGGCGCTGCTGCGAAGGGCGCCTCCTCCTGTCTGGGGCCGGAGCCAGGCGGCGGGGAGGAGGCGGGCCCGGCTTCCGGAGAGGGGAAGCCCGCCCTATTTGTACTTGGTCTGCCGCTCCGGCTCAGTCACTCGCTCGCCTCCTCCTGCCGGGGAAGAAGATGCTGCGCTCGGAGACGACCCTCGTCTTGGCGGCGCTGCTCGCGCTGTTCTGGCCCGCGGGAGGCGACCCGGCCCCGCCGAAAGCGCTCTGGAAGCAGCAGCAGCACTTTCGGCTGTCGCTGAACCCTTACACCGCGCTGGCCCGCCGGCCCGCGCAGACGGCCCTCGACTTCTTCAACTACCTGCAGAGCTCGCCCAGCTCTCTGCGGAGTCTGGCCTACGTCAAGAAGGCGTCCGCCAAGGTAAGGCAGGGCAGGGCTCCTTGGGCCGAATGGTCTAGGGGGACAGGGAAGCGCACTCTGCACATGGGCAGAGGCGCGGCGCTTTGGAACGCCGCCGGGGGAATTGTTCGAGGGGGCGTGGCTTAAGTTACATGTGGGGTAAGCATTTGTACCGGGAGTGGGGCCCATGGGCGTGGGCAGGGAGGGGCGGCTGCCCCCCTAAATCAATTCAATAAGTACAAAATGCTTAACTGAGCTTCTGCCCCCCACCCTGGCCAAACCCATGAGAGGGGCTTTCTCCAAAATCCACGCGCAGTGTCTGGAAGAGAGCCTTCTGTGGGACTTCTGCAGATGGAGTGGACTCTATTCTACAAAAGCAGCTTCGGACTCCTTAATAAATGTGTCAAGTCCTTAAGGCATCACAAGACAGCTTTGCTGCAAAGCAGACTGAAATGATTCCCCCTATGGAAATCCTCTGTTAATGTCCCCCCCCCCCGCCCCACGGTAGAGCCATTGTGCCTTTTGAGGTGGCAGAAATGTATAGTGGGCAGGTGTGTGTGTGTGTGTGTGTGTTCAGCTCCTTTCTGGGGAAAGCTCCACCTGTTAAACTTCTGTCTGACTCCCTAGAAAAAAAAGTTGGCAACTCTAGAATTTGCTTGTAAACTGAAGAAAAGGCTGACTGTCACGCAGAAGTTGACCATGTTGGTGAGCCCACTGGGTCCTGTCCATGCACACCTGTGCTTGATTTGGAGTAAAATGCTGCTTGGTGTAAGGTAGCAGGAAGACCCTCAAGCTCGCAAGACTGGAGCTGGAAAGTTCAAAGAACTCTTGCCATCACAGCTGGGCTCCAGGGCAACTTGTTTGCTCTGCCTGCTGGGAGTGTGGCCAACATGTGTGACTGTGTGATGCTCTGGCATAATGCAGGCTTGTAGTGATGGTCGCCAACTGTATTCCCATTGATGGCTTATAATGGAGCTAGGTTGTTCGTTTTTCTCAATTTGGGTTAGAATCCTAGAATGTCAGAGATCTAATCCAACCCTTTGCAGTGCAGGAATCTTCTACCCACCATGGGGCTTGAACCCTTGACCCTGAGATTAAGAGTCTCACTCTCTACTGAGTGAGCCATCCCAACTGGCCTAGGGGAAAACTCATCAAAACACAATACTTCATAAGAAACAAGAGGATAGATGCCCAGGGAGATATGGATTGTGGCTAATGCTGTGTGTACACTGCTTCTGAAACCAGCTGTGGGAGTACACTGGTTGTGGAGTATATGGGAGTGTGTGCAATGCCTTGAAGGGCTTTAAAAGGGGTGCGGGATAAGCTTATTCATGGTTGAAAATGGACACTAGTTGCTGCAGGACACAGCTGGGGAGAGTACTGTTGCACTCATAGCCTGCTTGCAAGCTTCCCATACAAGGGACTGTTCACATAAAAACTCAGTGATGTGAGCTTTGTTGCTCGACAGTGACAAGTTGCTAATATGCAGAAGGGATGGGTGATCTTTCTTGCTTTTCATGCATGTTTCTGTATGTTAATGACTTGTTGGGTAGCTAAAATTGTAAGGTACTAGAATTGATGTAAATGTGTACAGGGTCTTTTTGCAATAAAACTGGTTATAACTTGATGCAAGTGTTTAACAATTGGGGCTGTTAAGTCTGACCATACATCACTGTGATATAATGTGGACTTTCAGAAGGGTAAAACCACAAGTCTTAACCACAGTGTAACTTGCAGTTTCCTAAGAACGTAAACCTGGCAGCTATAGAATACACTATGTGCATTTCTAATAGCTATTTCATATATTGTAGTGTCGACATTTTTAAATTAAATGTTTTACATTCAAAAAAAGGAAAAAAGAAGACTTTAAGGCAGGATTAAAGATTAAATAGAACTTTGGTCTGAACTAGCAGGACTCTTAAGTTCTTGTGATAGGATGGGAACAGCTTGGTCTGAAACTGCACATTTCCAGAGAACTGATGACTCCTACTATCCAGCTGTTGTTTTCATTGGTATTTTGAATCATGAGTTCACCAGAAATTTGTCCCCCCAACTCTGTGGAGTCATTGGCGAAGCTGCTAGACTGAAAGTTTTAGCATTGTTCCTGAAGAATGTTTCCAAGAGGGCACTTGTGAACAATTTAGAAAGACAAGGGGGCAGGGTCCTAAAATTTCTGTTACACACAGCTGCTCCAGATGGGATGCCTTGGCAGTGAAATATTTCAATGTCTGTGTTTGATCTGAAGGAGCTACAGTTTTATTTAGCAGACCTTAGTGGAAGCCGCTTCCTTAGTGTTAAGTTATTATGTCAAACGGTGAATACTTTCCAAGAAAATTGCTTAATTCAAATAACATTTGTTTTCTATTTTGAAAATCTTGATGACCTCCTTTTTCCATTATGTCGTATTTTGCAAACACAATGCTTGAAGTTGGAACTCTGTAATCATTTCTCATTAGGGTGGAGGAGCCATAAGATTTGAGGTTCGTATACTACACTGTGAGATGGAGATCACATATTATTCAGAATTTGCACCCTGACTTTTCTTCTAAAGAAGGCCTAAAGCAGCTAAGCAAAAGAACAACCACCAAAACCCTCATGGCCTTAAAATAGCAATTAACATAATGCCAATGTCAAGATCTAAGCAGAAAAAAATACAACTCTAGTAATCTAAGCAATCAGTACAATATATTTACAAGTGCAGGCAAAATAGCTCAGTCAGAGCCTGAGACACAATCTCTTTTTTTTTTTTTTTAATAATTTTTATTAACCAGCCAATCAAATCAAATTAAATCACATCACATAAATTCCAAATTACAAAGCCGAATTTTAAATTTTGTTGGGGGGGCCCATATTTCAATATCCGAAGGGGGATTCTGATCATCTTCTTGCTACTGCGTTAATGTCCAAATTAATCCAAATCAGTCCAAACAGAGTTCATAATTCTATCCAGTCTTATCTTGCTGTTTCCATATCACATCTTGTTCATATATTTTCTCTTTTTTCTTTATGATCTCTTCTGATAGTCTCCTTAAGCCGATAAACACCAATAATAATCCTGTGTGAATTTTCCGTTCTTCCAGTCCTCAAATCGAGATGGTTTCCATATATCATCACCTTCATAGATAACAGCGCTTTTTCCATCATTAATTACAGAACTGTCATTCTTAAGTCCCACTGAGGAGTTTCACCCACAATATAAAAACAGCTCTATTTCTCTATTTCTCCTCTCAGACTTAAGTCCTCTGACAGAACTTCCCAATATGGCGACGGCATTTTTAACTGCACCATTCCAAAGCTCTTATACATTCCACGCTCTTCTTAAAACATGCTTTGGTTCGAAAGTTTATCTCCACACAGCCTTAAATCCACAGCTTAAGTCCTTAAAACGACAATTCTGACTCGTGAGGGGAGGGGATTCTTGTTTAATCACATAAGGAAAGAAAGGAAAGTTTTCCCCCCTCCCCCATCAGTCATTTGCCATACCGTATCTTGGCGTATCTTCTCATGTTTTATTCTTGTCTTGTTTTATCAGAGATCTCTTCTGTTAGTAGTCTTTACTCTCCCTCCTTCCTTGAGATATGTGCATTCCTTCATCCAAATTGTTTCTTTTGAAGTTCTTGCAGCTAGTGGCACGGATCAGGGATGGCGTCCAGGAGCGCCGGAATCCCACAGGAGGGCTTTGTGCCTAGTGCCCCCATCCCCACAAATTCGGGGGTGGTATAGGGCACAGCAGGCAAGGGCAGTCCCCCCCCCATCCTGGGGGGGGGGGTAGGGAGGCTAATTACTCCCATCATCGCCTCCAAATTACCTCGTGTGGGTCGGAGAGATGTTATTGTTAGCCATCTTCCGATGCGCCCCCTAGTGGCCCCCCTCCTGAGACACAATCTCAGGGTTGTGGGTTCAAGCGCCATGTTGGGTGGTGAAAAGATTTCTGCATTGCAGGAGGTTGGACTACGTGATTCTCGTGGTCCCTTCCAACTTTGATTCTAAGAAAAGTTATACCTAGGCCAACAGACAATGGACAAACTGATGTTATCCTACTCCCAAAGAACCCATGGCTACCACCTACGCTCCCCCAAAAGATCAACCCCCCCAGTCTAATCTGAAATAAAAGACGAAAAGAGAGAGTCTTCGGAGGAAGACACTGCCCTAGCACCATGAGTCATACCTTGGCTTTTGCAGATAAGAGATGAAAGAAAAAGGAAGTGACTCTCATCCTCCACTCTCTTCTTGTCAACGATGAGGAGGCAAAAATTAGTTTGACAAAACCCCAGAACCCTCAGAACACAGCCACACTCATAAAAAAAAGAGGTAAGAGGCTGGAATAGGGCTGGTGCTTGCAGCTTCCCCCAAGGGACAATTGGAGGTGTGAACCTCAGCAGAAGTGCCCCCTCCCCATCAAATGCAGAAGTGGTTACAAGCAGCCAGATGGAACTACTTTACTGGGTGGGTGGACTTCCTTCTTCAAGGCTTCCAGGTCTCTTTAGGTGTGTCTGTTAAGTGCCTTCAGCAGCAAACAATTCTGGTACCAGGGCAGGGTCTATCAATAGGAAGATTTCCCCACCCCGCAGTGCCCAGCTTTTCTGACTTATGACACTGGGCTGCTGCTGTGCTCCCTTTAAACCCTGATGAGTGGTTCTTAAGGGGCAGTTTTGCAGGTGAATCGCATCCATCACAAATTCCAGAAGAGCCACATATTGGGGGCTGTTATTAAGCCTGATCACATACTGTTTAATCCATTGTTAAGTTACCAGTCCGTTCTGTCCTAAAGAATAAATTAATTGCAGTATGAATCTTGTAGTAACCTGTAGTGTGAATCTGCCCTTAGTCAATCTGGGTAGGCCCCCAGTCAGCAGTGTGTAAGCAAAGTTCTCACTTCCTCATCATAGAAAGGGACACAAAGGACACATTGGACCAGGTATTACCTCTGCCATTTGTCACAAATTTTGAGATGCTGTTGATTGTTCTAACATCTCCCAGTTATAATGGCATTAAAATGGTATTGTTATGACTTTGGATCATATATGAACGGCAGGGTTTAGCACAAAACCATAATTCAAAATTGGCTAATGGCTTTTTCCAAGCAAAACTGGATCGGTTTAATGTGATTGGTTCCTTCTTGCACTGCCTTGTACATTTGTGATTGAATAGTCCCGACTGAGTCAGGCCAGAGGCCTGTCTAGACCAGTATCTTTCCCCCTTAGTATCCAGTCAGATGTCTATGGGAAGCCCACAAGGCAGTGATAGCCTAATCATATTTTAAAGTCCGTTGCGACATCTTGTGGCAGTGAATTTCATACATTAATTAATTCCTTTGTAAAATTCTCTCTTTTCATATGTCTTGCATTTCCTTCCCATTGGATGTCTCTGAGTTTTCTTGTATAATGAGAGGCATATTAATTTGACATTTTACAGCCATGCTCACACAATGAGATACAGCTGTTTCAGAATGTTAACAGTAATTTATTTACTTTTGGCACAAAGAGAGAGTAGCCACTTTGCCAATGTTTCCTAAATGAACTTTCAATTTAGGATCTTGTGTGCCAATATCAAAGTGGTTTGAGTTTCCAGGGGTTTCAGGTTTGAGGCACAGCAGAGACTGTGGTGTCTTTATGATATATGGTTTATTTAAGCATACACACACACACACACAACCTGAGCCTATGATGGAGAGGTTCACACAAGATCTTCCATAGCCACAGCCTTTGATTCAAACAGAAACCAATCATTGCTCTCGAACTCTGATCTGACTCTCTCTAGCTTGCTGCTTTCCTTCTAGATCACATCACTTCCAAACTCTCTTTCTAACTAACCATTAGCTGGGAAGGTGATCCCACCCATCTGCCGTCTCACACAGAGACTCCTTCCTTTCTTAAGGGAATGGCCCATCTCCCAGGCTATCGCCACAGGAAACTAGCCTGGCCTATATTTTAACACTTGCTGGATCCAGGAGTTAGAAGGGTCTTTGCATACAGTCTACATCCACCCCACCCACTCAAAACCATACAAAGGCTCAGTTGTCAGCAGCAAAGAGAATGTGAATTTGTGATGAAAGCCATTCACACATTTAAAAAAAAAAAATTATGTTATCCAAACAGGCAATGTTTGCTAATGA
Organism: Podarcis cretensis; assembly: GCF_951804945.1. Taxonomy (NCBI): domain Eukaryota; kingdom Metazoa; phylum Chordata; class Lepidosauria; order Squamata; family Lacertidae; genus Podarcis; species Podarcis cretensis. The sequence goes on along the minus strand of NC_137174.1, from coordinate 81,781,681 downwards.
ATAAAATTGTAAAGCCAGGAGTATGTTGTGCTATCCAAGCATGCTAATGAAAAACCGGGCTTGTTGTTTGGATCTCTGGCACAGCCAAGTGCTGATGAGGCTGTATACAGCAGAGGATAAACATATTCAGCCTCACTTGTGAAGATCTCAAAGAGCCCCCTGCAAACCTAGTCCAAGTGGGTTAAGACCAAAGCTCTCCTAAGATCTGCTGCTGGCTCTAATCTCCACTTGAATAATAAATCTTGTATTCCATTCTGTCCCTTTGAAAATCTGAAGAAATATCCTTAAGCAGGCAGCAAAAAGCCTGGGGCAATGTTTTCTCTCCTCCCCACCCTCTGTTGTATTTCAGAGGTATTCGCTGGGTAGAAAAAGACAAGAGTAAGCATTCTTTGTAATGTTTTACAAAACAAACCAGCTGTCTGGCCAGGATTGAAGGAGGGTGTTTGTTAACATTTCCTGCCTTTGGACTTCATCAAAAGTGTGTTTCTTTGGAGGAAGTTTGATCTGAAGCTATTCTTCAATGGAAAGACCTACTGCTTTGGGAGCAGGGCAGGTGGTGGTGGCAGCGGCGGTGGGGAAGGCGCAGCACAATTTCATGTGCTCAAAAACCTATTCAGAACACTCTACCTCTTTGATTCCAGCTTGGCATAAATACTTGCCAGTTCCAGGGACTCCATATATACTTGCTTGGCATGGTAGATGTCACCTTGTGGCTTGCTAAATACAAGGAGGTTCTTTTAATGAGATTCAGAAGCAATACAAACACAAGGGAGTGAGAAGATTAAAGATCTTATTCTAAACAGCAAGCATTGTATACATTACCAAGCAAGGACTTCGATCTGTCACTGGGAAGCCTTCAAGAAGTGGCGAAGTGACCCCAAGTAGCCTTCATTTGCACGACCCACTGGCCATCAGTTCATGCATGAGCTGCTTCTGAGAACTATGCCCAAAATGCATCTGATTTGTAGATAGCTAACTTGTTAGCCTATGTGCCTTGCTCTACTAGCTAGTGCAGATTATTATTTCGCTAGCCCCCCCTTCCAATACTGCACATTCCTCCAAACAAAGTCTACCATCAAAGAAGGTCAGAAGGTACCCTGCATTATCACTTCTTTCCAACAAATTAAAGGCTGTTCTCAGCCATCAAAGAACAGAACAAGAGATAGAGGGGAAGTAAACAGAGTCAGGAAGAGATAACCACGCTAGACCACTAGCTCCTCGAAATTACAATTATCTTCTACAAAAGATTGCCCATACACCTTGCCAACCTATGCCCACCTACCATATCCTTTTTACAGGCATGGCCCTCGTTGGAGTTAGAATTTGGCAGTTTCTAGCCTGTAACCTGGGACGCAGGTGGCGCTGTGGGTAAAAGCCTCAGCGCCTAGGGCTTGCCGATCGAAAGGTCGGCAGTTCGAATCCCTGCGGCGGGATGCGCTCCCGTCGTTCGGTCCCAGCGCCTGCCAACCTAGCAGTTCGAAAGCACCCCCGGGTGCAAGTAGATAAATAGGGACCGCTTACCAGCGGGAAGGTAAACGGCGTTTCCGTGTGCGGCTCTGGCTCTGGCTTTGGCTCTGGCCAGAGCAGCGATGTCATGCTGGCCACGTGACCCGGAAGTGTCTCCGGACAGCGCTGGCCCCCGGCCTCTTGAGTGAGATGGGCGCACCAACCCCAGAGTCTGGCAAGACTGGCCCTTACGGGCAGGGGTACCTTTACCTTTACTAGCCTGTAACCTAAGGGGTGTTCACTTTCGCATCAGCAAGTTTATGCTGCAATAAATCTGTTAAGCCCTCAACGTGCCACAAGGCTTTTGGCTACTTTTCTTTTTTTTTTAATGCAACAGACCAACCTAGCTAACCCCTCTGATAGAAATTGCATTTGGTTCAGACAATGTTCCCGCAGCTCACATACCCAATGGAAGGAAGTATCTTTCTACAATGTGATCCCTCTGGGTTGCAACCTCAAGCCTGCAAGTGCTTGTCGACACCATTTTCTGCATGTTGCTGCGGGAGTATTGCAAGCATGGATGTCATTGTGGCCATGGTAAATCGCTTTATCCCTCCACCACCATTTTTTAAACTCTTGCCCTTCCCCTAAACAGCTCTGCCCCCCCCCCAATTTTACCTACATTTCGCTCACCCGACATGTTGCTCTAACATTAGCCTCATAACTCAAGAGTGTGACTTGCTCCACATCACACAAATAAGTTTATCACTGAGCTTGAACCCAAGTCTCATCAGTCCAGATCCAATACACTGTCAACGATACCATTCTGATCTAAGCAATGCCCTAGTTTTGTGCCCACAATCTTATCGTATACAACTCTTAACCCAACAGCAAACAAAGGAAGTGGCAACTGGCTGTGTGGAGGTTTTGCACAACCATCATTGGGTTGTATGGAAAAAAGCCGTGCGAAATCCATCTCAGTAGACTCCATTACCGATCTCTTTCTCTCATGCTGGAACAATCTTGAAAACTATTCCCTTTTGGATGTTTTGAGTTTCCCTCCCAGTAAAAACCTTGATATAGCTTTTAAATATAAAAGGAGACGATTCATTATGGGGATTCCTTCACTTCCCAGATATCCAGCTTGCTTTGCAGTGGTGAAATTCATTATTGTTTCTTTCCAGCTGCCAGATCTCCTCTTGGACAGAGCGCCCATTCCTTGAGTGCTCCGATGCAGAGCATAGCACAGTAATATTAGAAGTTGGGCTTGCCAAATTTTCCCTTAGTAAGCAGCTATCTAAAAGATAGGAATCTGATCCGGAACAGAATTTGGCCATCTTTTAACTCCCCGCCCTCAACTCCCTGCTTTGAATCTGACTTTTACCAATTCCTGTTCTACACCTAGGGCAGGGGTAGGCAACCTAAGGCCCAGGGGCCGGATGCAGCCCAGTTGCATTCTCAATCCAGTCTACGGACGGTCTGGGGATCACCATGTTTTTACATGAGTAGAATGTGTGTTTTTATTTAAAATGCATCTCTGGGTTATTTGTGGGGCATAGGAATTTGTTCAATTTTCCCCCCAAAATATAGTCTGGCCCACCACATGGTCTGAGGGACAGTGGGCCAGCCCACGGTTGAAAAAGGTTGCTGACCCCTAACCTAGGGCATTATTCAACACAAGTCTTAAGCAAACTTCATTGATTTCAGTTGACTTAGGCTGCAATCCTATAACACACTTATTAGGCAATAAGTCCCGTTAAATAAATGGTGGGCCTTATTGACTAACACAACTAACAACTCGGCCTTAGGCATTCCTATTCAGAAAAAAGCCCTACTGGGTGCAAAGGGAATTCCTCCCATGCAAATGTATCTAGGGTTACCATATAAGAAGGTATTGAAGAGAGGGGCATTTTGGGGGGGACTGCCCTGCCACTTTCACCCCCCCAAAAAAACCCCACACACAAAATGTCCCTTAAAGCAAGTTCCCCAAACGTCAACCTCAATCCTGCTCTTACAAGCTAATTTCCTGGAACTTGCTTTAGGGAGAGTATTTTTTAATGTGGCAGTACCTTACAAGGGCTGGCTTGTAAAAGATATGCTTAGCTTCCATCATTTATTATGAAGCAGCAAATAGGTAAAGGTAAAGGTACCCCTGCCCGTACGGGCCAGTCTTGACAGACTCTGGGGTTGTGCGCCCATCTCACTTAAGAGGCCAGGGGCCAGCGCTGTCCGGAGACACTTCCGGGTCACGTGGCCAGCGTGACATCACTGCTCTGGCCAGAACCAGAGCCGCACACGGAAACGCCGTTTACCTTCCCGCTGGTAAGCGGTCCCTATTTATCTACTTGCACCCGGAGGTGCTTTCGAACTGCTAGGTTGGCAGGCGCTGGGACCGAGCAGCGGGAGCGCACCCCGCCGCAGGGATTCGAACCGCCGACCTTTCGATCGGCAAGTCCTAGGCGCTGAGGCTTTAACCCACAGCGCCACCTGCGTCCCCCGAAGCAGCAAATAGGTAAAGGTAAAGGTACCCCTGCCCGTACGGGCCAGTCTTGACAGACTCTGGGGTTGTGCGCCCATCTCACTTAAGAGGCCAAGGGCCAGCGCTGTCCGGAGACACTTCCGGGTCACGTGGCCAGCGTGACATCGCTGCTCTGGCGAGCCAGAGCCGCACACGGAAACGCCGTTTACCTTCCCGCTGGTAAGCGGTCCCTATTTATCTACTTGCACCCGGAGGTGCTTTCGAACTGCTAGGTTGGCAGGCGCTGGGACCGAGCAGCGGGAGCGCACCCCGCCGCAGGGATTCGAACTGCCGACCTTTCGATCGGCAAGTCCTAGGCGCTGAGGCTTTAACCCACAGCGCCACCTGCGTCCCATGAAGCAGCAAATAGCTCCTATTAAATTCACTGATTTCATTGGGTCTGCTTTGAGTATGACAAAATTTGAAAGCAGCCCTGTGGTCCTAAAGTTGGTGGGTTTCACTTTCCACCCATTACCAAAGCAGTTGTTATTTACGGCATTTTAATGAGAACATAGAGAGAGCCGCACGTTTCCATTTCCTTTGTCGGGTCTCGTTTGACCCAGAGGTGGCCTGCTTGTTGATGTAAAATGTCAGACATAGTAATGCAGTTGTAGGGGTTTGCTTCTGAATCAGGATCATCACTGAGGGATGAGCAATACATTATCACTCAGAGGATAATGTGCTGTTAGTAACAGACTGACAAAAGAAGTTTTTAAACAGCACACATCTTTTGAAACTGGCAAACACCTGTGTATAATACATAAACTTGTCTGTCTTCCTGTATGACTTGATATTCTAAATTTTGAAAGGAGGCTGGACTTTGGTGGATAATATTGTTTATAGAATGTTCCTCTTCAACCAGGCCTTTTGACTGGTTAATATTCTACAACCTTTTAAGTGTCTTTGAGGTGGTGGTGCGTTTATTGTTTTGTTGTTTTTGTTTTAACTATTTAGATGTGTTTTTGCCTTGTATTTTATCACAAGCAAAATGCTGTGTATAACCACAAGGCATTCACTTTAAAAAGCAATAGTCCTTTTTTACTTACACTGATCTTCAGCTCTATAAAGGATTTTATTAGAACGAATTTTTATCTCTCTGATGATCAGCCTATCACTAAATTTGATCAAGACTGCTGACTATGTTTTACCACAGCAGGTTTAAACATCCTGTTCTAACTAAAATAAACAAAGTTAAGTTTTAGGCTTACTTCTGGTAACTTTAGAGAGAGACATGGCTGTGACTATCAGGAAAGGACCCTGAACCTCTGAATTTGCCACTATACCACTGCATGCACCGACAAACTATGGTTGGTTGGAAATGGAAAGGAAGGCTTCTGATTGCCTTCTCCTAGCGGTGCTAGAGGAGGAGTATGCAAGCCAGAGACTCACATGGTGCTAACATTGAGCTCTCAAATTTCAGCAGCGCCCCGTGCGACACTAAAATCCTCCCCCCATTGCTGCCTCTTGCACTCTGTTCTAGAGCATTATTTTGGTGCCCCCTGCAAAGCAGTGCCCAGTGCAGCCATACTAGTCGTGCTACCCTAAAACTGCCTCTGCGTTTAACCATAAAGAGGTAAAGGGACCCCTGACCATTAGGTCCAGTCGTGGCCAACTCTGGGGTTGCGGTGCTCATCTCGCTTTATTGGCTGAGGGAGCCGGCATACAGCTTCCGGGTCATGTGGCCAGCAGGACTAAGCCGCTTCTGGTGAACCAGAGCAGTGCACAGAAATGCTGTTTACCTTCCTGCCGGAGCAGTACCTATTTATCTACTTGCACTTTGACGTGCTTTCAAACTGCTAGGTTGGCAGGAGCAGGGACCGAGCAACAGGAGCTCACCCCGTCACGGGGATTCAAACTGCCGACCTTCTGACTGGCAAGTCCTAGGCTCTGTGGTTTAACCCACAGCACCACCCATGTCCCACAGCGCCACCCGCATCCCAATACAGTGGTGCCCCGCAAGACGAATGCCTTGCAAGACGGAAAACCCGCTAGACGAAAGGGTTTTCCGTTTTGGAGGCGCTTCGCAAAACGAATTTCCCTATGGGCTTGCTTCGCAAGACGAAAATGTCTTGCGAGTTCCTGCGGGTTTCCCCCCTTTTCCCCCCCTTTTCCTAAGCCGCTAAGCCGCTTATCAGCTGATCGCTAAAAGCCGCTAAACCGCTAATAGCGCTAATCCGCTAAGCTGTCAATGGGCTTGCTTCGCAAGACGAAAAAACCGCTATACGAAGAGCCTCACGGAACAGATTAATTTCGTCTTGCGAGGCACCACTGCACTCCGCATTTAACCATACTTAGCATTGTATCTGAACCAGCAGGGTAGGGTTGCCATGTTTCAAACAGTGAAAATCTGGACAGCTTTTTTGGTGGGGGGGAGAGGAGAGATGATTTCTGCCTGGACATTGCTGCCAAATGTAGTGTTCAGGATATGTCCAAGAAATTCCGGACATATGGCAACCCTACACCAGGGTCTTGGCTTATAAAAAGCCATATAATGATTGCTCAGGTTACTTTCTTCGGCCCTAACAGAACACCATGTTACTATTGTTTTTACAGATAGGGATGTCTAAGCAATGTGATGCTACTAGGGCTAGAAATGCTGTTAAACAAATCCATGAATAAGTGACATTTATTAAAACCTGAACAGTATTCAGTGGCCAGATGTAATGCCTGAAGCTAGATATCTCTTGAAGCAGTATTTTTTTCTGCTTCTTCTTTTCTGTATTGAAAGATTAATCTTGCAGAGGTAAAATGATTCCTCAGTGCATTTCTTTGCTAGCGAGGAGCCTATAAAACAAGCAGTGCATTGTCAAGGTCTAAACTCTCTAGCAAGCCGTTTTGGAATTCCCTCACCCTTCCTTATCTGTCTAGCTTGCATCCTTTCGGGATATGCAGAAATGGTGCTTGAAAATGTACCTGCTGTTTTGGACGAGAGTTTAGGGACCAGGCCAGTGTTGTTCACCGGACCGTTTCCAAATGACCAGGTATTTTTAAATAACTGAGAAGATGCATGGAAATTAAGCCCTGTACAGACACACGGCAAGTCGCATCATGAAGCTTGGATGACTACAGCTGCCAATTAATTGGATAGCTCCCATTCTGCCCTTGTGCCTGTAACTGCAGCCAGTTCTTCCTGATGTTCAATTAGAAACTTTGTGGTCTAATCACAGTTCATGTGAAGGGGTTTGTGTGTGAAGACAAAATGGTTGTGAATACCTTGAAGTAATAAGCCAAGATATACGGTAATCATACGAATGCAGCCTCTCTTGGGCAAGCAGAAACCAAAAAAGACCTTTTGGAAGTTTTACTGAGGGTTAGAAAGGAAGTTTTCTTTTTGGATCACGCAGACAAGTTCTTACAACGTATAAATTAAGGAGAAGTTCGCTACATATTTATCATTTTTTTAAAAAAACAAAAAACAAACCCCACAACATTTGTTTGGACGGTTTGATTTAAATCGCCACACAAAAGGGCTCATTGGAACAATTTCTTTCAATCAAGTTTCCAACTTTGAACCTGCAGCAGGACATCATTTGAATGCTAAGTATTATTATAATGTGATGCTTCTAGGTGGCTTTTTTATGCCTCTGGATTCATTGTTGTTCTTTTTAAAAAAATGCTGTGAAGTGCAACTGTTGCTTCTTTCTCTTCCAGTTTATCCCAGGAGTTGAGCGCAAGTACTCCCTGAAGTTTGCTACAAAAGATGCTAAATCTGGGGTAAGTTTGCACAATAAAATGGAACTTTGTTTCACATATGGTACTTCCCAGACATGTTTTTGCTGAGTCTTCCTTTGATAATCACTGGCCCCTGCCCAAGTCACTTCTCTTATCCACAGGGAAAGCAACAAACCTGCCGTGGCTTCTTAGTGCTTGACCTATTGGCAAACAAGGGTCTGCACAACCCTTGGCTATAATGGATTCCCTTTTCCCTTCTAAACACCTGCTGAAAATTGTTCTGTATAAGTAGGCCTATCCAGACGTATAACTTGGTTGTAGCTGTTTTTAAATATGTTTAACATGTTTCATTGAGTTTATTTGTTGTTTGGATGTTTTTATTTTAATTTTGGTTGTATTTCTATCACAGAGGTTTGTTTTGGGGGAAGGACAGGATATAAATGTTAATTCAGATGCAAGAAACACCCCCCGCATCCCCTCTGCCCTGCCTCATGCAGGTGTATGCCATAGCTGTCAACGTTTCCCTTTTTTAAAGGGAAATTCCCTTATTCCAAATAGGATTCCTTGCAAGAAAAGAGAAAAGTTGACAGCTATGGTGTATGCTGTTCTTAAGCTAAGGGAACCCATTGTCTATCACTATTGTTTTTGTCATGGTGCTGGCATTGAAAGTCCAAACATTTTTTATATTGTTTGGTGCATTTTATGTTTTTTACCTTTATTGTATATTACTTTTGCATTGATATGTATTAAGTTCACCACTTGGGGGGGGGGGGCTTAAAAAGTGGCATATAAATAAATCATGCCAACACTGGTGCTTGTTCTAGAAGAATTTGTTTGCTGCCCTGTGGTGCTGGAAGACATGTGCAGGTCTGCACAACTAGTCATAGCTCAACAACACCTTCCAAGTAGTACATAGCACACACTCCCTTGGTGGTTCAACTGATTCCTCCCCACCCCCACCCCCAATACTTCTACCCAAGCACAGAGTGCCTGGTGCTTCTTCACAACAACACACCTCCTGCATCTTCCTCCCACATTCTGCAAAGAGGCGAGACTCCATCTCTCGTCCCAGATTTTGGGGGGCAGGTGTCATGTGTCTGCAATTCAGTAAGTGCAACTTCTCTGGTCATGTGTGGATGTAAGAAAGGCAGCACCCCAGATTTGTGATGTCCTTAAAAGCGCACATGGCAAGAAGTGAGGAGGAATTGAGGAGAGCGCAAAATATGGTCTGAAGCTCAACATCCAAAAAACGAAGATCATCGCCACTGGGCCCATCACCTCCTGGCAAATAGAAGGGGAAGAAATGGAGGCAGTGAGAGATTTTACTTTCTTGGGCTCCATGATCACTGCAGATGGTGACAGCAGTCATGAAATTAAAAGACGCCTGCTTCTTGGGAGAAAAGCAATGGCAAACCTAGACAGCATCTTAAAAAGCAGAGACATCACGTTGCCAACAAAGGTCTGTATAGTTAAAGCCATGGTTTTCCCAGTAGTGATGTATGGAAGTGAGAGCTGGACCATAAAAAAGGCTGATTGCCAAAGAACTGATGCTTTTGAATTATGGTGCTGGAGGAGACTCTTGAGAGTCCCATGGACTGCAAGAAGATCAATTTATTCTGAAGGAAATCAGCCCGGAGTGCTCAGTGGAAGGACAGATGCTGAAGCTGAGGCTCCAATACTTTGGTCACCTCATGAGAAGAGAAGACTCCCTGGAAAAGACCCTGATGCTGGGAAAGATGGAGGGTACGAGGAGAAGGGGATGACAGAGGACGAGATGGTTGGACAGTGTTCTCGAAGCTACCAACATGAGTTTGACCAAGCTGCGGGAGGCAGTGGAAGACAGGAGTGCCTGGCATGCTCTGGTCCATGGGGTCACGAAGAGTCAGACATGACTAAACGACTAAACAACAAATAAAAGTGCACATGAAGCTGCCCGATATCATTGGTTCATCTAACTCAGCATTGTCTACAATCTTTTCACTCCAAGGGCCCACCCTTAGTCCTCAAATGCAGTTTGGGATAAAATTGTAAGGTTGGAAGGGACCTCAAGGGTCATATCTAGTGCTGTGCAGGAATCACAGATGAGTAATCCCTGACAGATGGCCAGCCAACCGCTGCTTAAAAACCTCAAAGGAAGGGGAGTCCAGAACCTCCCCAGGGAGTCTGTTCTACTGTCAAACATCTCTCACCACCAAGTTCTTCCTAATTAGTCGGGATCTCCTTTATTGTAATTTGAATCCATTGGTTCAGGTCTGGAGCAGCAGAAAACAAGCTTGCTTTATCATCCATGTAATAGATAGTTGAAGATTGCTCTCGGTCTTCTCTTTGCCAGGCTAAACATACCCAATTCCCTAAACTGTTCCTCATAAGGCTTGGTCCTCCTCCTCTGAACGTGTTCCAGCTTAACAATATCCTTCTTAATACACTTCTTTTTAACCATATATCTGTATGGTAGGCGTGCTGCTGTTGTGACCCATTTGAAGATCAGTAGTCCACATGGACTGGTCATGGGTTCTCTAGGATTGCAAGCTTAAATTAGATATTTACCAAGTGATTGTTTCACATGTGCTTTTGAGGGAGAGGGAGATAAGCCCTTAGACTAGGGGTCCAGATTGACATTCTGGCATGTGGAAGATGGGTTAATATGTCCCCCACTTACTGTTTTCTGACCCAGCACACACACCCAGCCTACTTTTTGCCTCCAGAAATTATTTGCTTGTACAGCACTTATTCTCAGAATGTGCTTCTTGGACTCACTAGTGGGTTCTCTGGACCAGGCATGTGGGAATGTAAAAGCCTTTCAATTGGAAGTAAATAGCATCGTTTTGTATTTTGGTTTTCCCCCCTAAGCAAAATCTAGGCTCATGCCTTGCAACTGTTCGGTACCAGAGAGAAAAGCCTAAACCGAAGGTTGATATTGTGTGCCCACACAGCAAAGACCCAGAGGGCCTAGCCCATCTTCCACAGAATATGCTACAGGACGTCGCCTTGTTCCACAGCATCAGAGGTATATCTCTTGCAAATGATCTTTCTGGTACCTCTCATTCCAGTTAGCAAAATTAATCAATGTTGCATGAACCTAGACTGATAAGAGATGCCAGGAAAACTAGTGTGAATGCCATGATCCTGCACTTGTTACAGCTGCCTGTGGTTTGCAAGTCCAGTAACACGAGGGCTTTCTTCTTTAGTAATCAGTAGCTATTTCCCCTTTTTCTGACTGTGGGAGAAGGCAGAAGGGTAGCCAAGTTGCTGAGGCTTAATCCTTTTGAGTTCCCAATGAATAAGGAACTCAGTCCCTCTATGTAATTTGCACACAAGGAGGAACCATTTCCTTCCTTTCAGCCCAGCACAGTGCTTGGCCAAAGCGTCTTTGTGGGTGGAAAAGCAGGATGTTAAGAGCAGTCGCAGCAGGTCCTTCACCTCTGGCATTCCCTCAGGTTCACAGCTTGCACGACAGACATGCATATTGGCAAGATGATTATGAGTTCGTGAAGCAGTCTGTCTGTCTCTTTCTTTCCTTTCTAAGTGGCACATATATGTTCATTTGAATAAAAGTTCATCCTTCACCTCTCCCACACCCAAAGCTTTTTTAAAGGGAGGGGTTGCAAATCAGCTCCTGACATTTGGGAAAAGGCATGGTGGGGGAGAAATGTGTTAGCAGAATTCAAGAACTCTTAAAGTTGCCACATAACACCGGTCTTGAAAGACCTACATTGGCTCCCAGTATGTTTCCGAGCATAATTTAAAGTGTTGGTGTTGACCTTTAAAGCCCTAAATGGCCTCGGCCCAGTATACCAGAAGGAGCATCTCCACCCCCATCGTTCTGCCCAGACACTGAGGTCCAGCGCCAAGGGCCTTCTGGCAGTTCCCTCGCTGCGAGAAGCAAAGCTACAGGGAACCAGGCAGAGGGCTTCTTGGTAGTGGCACCCGCCCTGTGGAATGCCCTCCCACCAGATGTCAAAGAGAAAAACAACTACCTAACATTTAGAAGACATCTGAAGGCAGCCCTGTTCAGGGAAGTTTTTAATGTGTGACATTTTAATGTATTTTTAATCTTTGTTGGAAGCCGCCCAGAGTGGATCTGTCCCGTCCCTACCTGGATATGCCAGGAATTGAATTGGGGATCTTCTCAATGCTCTGCCACTGAGCTATAGTAGTCAAATTGGTGATTTCTGCAGCCAGCTTCCCCCCACTGAAGCCGAAGTGAGGCAAAAACTCACATAATCTGTTTTTCCAAAGTTTACCCGAGATAAATGGATTTTTGTTTTCCAAGAAATGGAAGCATGATCAGGCCAGCTCTGCCATTCTTAACATTGGCAACTATTCTCACCCTAGTTCTTAAAATTCCCATGGGGTGGGGGGAAGCTTGCCTCATGTGCAACTAGGCCCTGAGCATCCGTCACAGGACTCCAGGAGAGCCTCAGTCTGCTTGTCATAAAAGAATCTCAATATCCTTTTTCCTTAAAATACACACACAAAACCCCCACTATTTTTCTGTCTGCAGGTGGCAACAAGCCCCCTCAGGATTTTCTGCAGAATTTGGCCACCATTGGAAACAGTTACATCTCATGGGAGAAATCATCTGAACACAGAAGTTACACTGTGACACAAGTGATGAATTTGAAGCCGTGGGTAGGTGAAATTCTACACCTGCACAAGGGGAAAACGGGCCTTGTGCAGCAGATTTTGCAGGCCTCAGCAGCAGTGGGGGCAAAGCTCATTCTGCCCTCGGACAACCTTCCATCTGTCTGCCTCCTTACTTACAGCCAGTCTAAGGGGTGCGGCGCCTGTCAGCCTCTTTAGTCTTGGTGTTGCCTTTGTACAGAGGATGAGGTGTGTGTGTGTGTGTGATGGACTGGCTGGACGCAGTCGAGTGGTGCTTACTCCCTGGTAAGTATGTTTTAAGCTTAAAATCAGTAGGGCTTTTTTTTTTAATTAAAAAAAAGGGTGACTCACTTTTCTCTGCCATCAAATGCAAACAACACAAATGTGATGCTATCAAGAACCGTATTTTTTCCACACCAGACCATAAGACACACCTAGTTTTTGGAGGAGGAAAACAAAAAAAAAAATATTCTGAATCCCAGAAGCCAGATCTTGCTGTTCTGGCTTGTGAGATAGCCACGCGCAGCCTCTCCCAGGCAGCGGGAGGAAGACTCCCCAAGAGCCGCGCTCCCTTTAAAGAGAGCCACACACACGCTCCACACGGCTCTTTAAAGGGAGCGCTGAGCAGAGCCTCTCATCTGCACTTGCTCCATAAGACGCACACACATTTCCCCTTACTTTTCAGGAGGGGAAAAGTGCATCTTATAGAGCGAAAAATACGGTAAGTTCCAAGATCGGGCACAGCTTTAGTGCAATAAGCAATGATAAACAACAGTAGCTTCAAGCTAGTTGCAAAAGCAGTGGAGGGGTGTGTGGATGTCCTAAGGAAGCTTTGTTGTGTATACCAGAAATGCTATGGTACTTCTTGACTGCACTTGGAATAAAAACAGGTAGTTTTTGCTGATGTAACGTGAAACACAAAATTGCATAGAGCCGCCCCCACCATCCCTGGATCAAATAACAGTTTCTTTCATATTTCACTGAATGCAAATCACTGCATTTTCTAAGTGGAATTTTTGAATGACCATCTTCTTCTTCCAGGTAAGAAAATACATTAATTTCTTTGAAGTTGACTACACCGCTCAGCTGACAAATGATTCCTCAGAGGTAAGAATACTACAATACTTAAGATTGCATCTCACTCATGTAATAAGTGTGACTGTGCAGCAATCATCTACTTTGAAAAATATCATAGTAAGTGGCTAAGAAACTGAGCTGAAATTAGGGTGTATCAGCCATGAATTCACTATGTGGTCTGTCAAGTTGTTCTCTCTCAGGCTCAGTAAAACAGAATAAAAAGCTTCAGTATCCTATGTGTTTATTCAGCAGTCCCCCTAAATTCAACAGGGTTTGCTCCCTAGTAAGCAGGCTTATTTATCTACTTGGAAGCAAGTCTTATTTGTGTTCAATGGGACTGTGTCTATGATCATCTTAAACTGCAACCCTGTACCCTTTCACCTGGGAATAATCTCCACTAAACTTAACGGGACTTATAAGTGGCAGGCTTGGTGGGAGAGGGCCTTCTCAGTGGCTGCTCCCAGATTTTGGGACTTCTGCTTAAAAGAAGCTAGTCCTTCCACTGGCAGGTGAAGACTTTTATTGTGCCAACAGGCTTCGAGGAATTGGCTGCTTTTAACGAAAGAGTTTGTGCCATGAAATGTTTATGGCCCATTATCTGAATGCTTGAATAGTTAGTTTTAATTCCATTACTATTTAATTGCTTTTTAATTACTGGGGTTTTTTTTCTATTTTGTCTGTCTGGGGGAAAAGGTGGGATCTAAGTAAATACTCCGGCTTCTCCTCAGATCGTATAAATCTTTCGCCTTTTAGTAAATAAATGAATATAAGACTTCAGAGTATTTAAGTGTAGAATTGGGCATTTAAGCACTCAACAGTGCTACATAAATACTGATAAATACTTTTGTCTGCTTCTCTAGAACCTTTCCTGCCATGTGCGTGTTGCCTGGAGACCTGGCTTGACGGCACGAGTGAAATATGACTGCTCTTCAGAGGACGACTCTTCAGAATCTGCAGATGGTTCTGGGGTGGAAGAGGGATCTGCTAATGGGGTCATACTTCAATATGATGAAAATAATTTTTAAGTAGGAAGAATGCCTGCATTATAAAGCTGTAAACATTTTTTTTGCGAAGGTGTAGATGACCTTCCATTAATATTCCAAAACCACTGTTGTGATTCTTCTATATAAATCATTACCGCATATTTCAAAGCTTTGCACTAGTCACTTCTGAGCTACCATAAATATCCTCTTTTCTTTGTAATTTCTGAAAAGAAAAAAATATTTTTGCTAAAACTTCTGAAAACTTTTTTTAAAAGAAAAGAATATATGTAAAAACTACTGATTTGTCACCAAGTTTCTGGTAGGAGGTAACTTTGTATGAGACAAATTTAATATATAAACAAATGTCTTTTAAGTTTCTTAAAACTGCCATTTTAAATAAATATTTGATAAAATATTTTAAGTTTTAAAAATAAAACAGTTGATGCTAACTTTTAACATCTCCAATAAAATGAATACCGGTACGTGTATGCTGTCTTATTTTACATGAGTTGGTCAATTTCAAAATTATTCTGTGTAGCAGGGAGAAGATACTGAATATGCAGGGAAAGTGAAAACTGATTAAAATTATGAACTGCTTTTCATGGGACACTTTCTGAAACACATGATAAATTTGCTACTAAAGACTGACCTGCCTCCAGCAATCTTGTAATTATCTACTTCAGTTTTAGCTGGAAATATATATACCTTTCCAAATTCTTTTATCAAGACAAGAGTTTTTTTTAAAAAAAATCATGTATCTCTGCAACAGGACAGCTGGCATTATCTATCATGGGGCTCACATGGGAGGATAAATAGAACATGGGCAGTCAATATAATTTTTAAAGTAAAGCTAAAGACATTTTATTAAATTAAGACAGTGACTAATTAATGGAATTTCTATGTGAACATTTCAGCAACAGTCTTTTGGTGACTTAATAAAGTCGATGTATCGATCCAGGATGAAGTCTGCTCTGAATATTAAAGAGTCATTAAATCAATAGAGCTTAGCGGCAGTAGATGTTTGGTGGCAGGTCCTCACGATCAGCTCACATGCAGGGAATCAGCTCTTTGCCTTGCCCTTTTTCACAGGAAGTTGTCCTGTTGCTTCTAGGTATCTGTTAACTAATTCTTCCTGGGTACTGGATAAGCAGGGCTGGTATTTGACGTATTCCATTGTGTATTCGCCTTTCCCCTGCAGACAAGAGAACCTTCACATTACGGACAAATTAAACAAATTCTTAACTCTATGCATCACGCAAAACGTGACATCGTTTCCATGTAACACGTGAAACTAAACACCGTAAATGCAGAAGTGGTACGGCAACCGTCGACTGCCTCTTGAGCAGGCGCCTGAGCTTACAAACCAGTGCTGATCAGTACGTAGTTACTTATGATAAAAGGCAGCAAGGGCACTGTCAGCTTCAGAGCATCTCAGTTTAAAACCAGGAAGATAAACATGCAGGACAATGTTAACATAAGGTTGCCAGGCGTCCCCGTTTCCCGGGGACAGTCCCTGGATTTACAAATCAGTCCCCATACAAAATCCATTGAAGTTGAAAAGTGTCCCCGCCCGGATTCATTGGAAAAAATCTGGTAACCTTATGTTAACAGGGATAAGGATTGAACACATGGGAGGGTGGGTTGCTAATTATAATGGATTAAGAAAGCCTCCGGACCAGAAAATGTAACATAGGTAGTGGTTGGCTTACTCCTATCGTATGTCACAAAAATTGTCACTTTCTTGATATGCAGCTGCAATCTAACATCTGGTGGTTTATTCCAAGCCTGGTGGTTTATTCCAAGCCTGCAGCATGAGGACTTCAGACCCCCCTTTCCTCTGTGCTGCTTTCCTATCTGCACCTTTCCTTTCCTTCCTTCACATTTTCTTCCGCTGCTTCCACCATTTTCCTTCCCCTCTCTTGATTCCGTTGGTCTCTTCCTCTCCTCCTCCTTTCTCAGAATTGCTTTCCCAGACATTCTTTGCCTTCCCCCTTCAGGCACCTGCTTAGTCTACCCCTCGTTCTCTAGAGCTGCTTGCCTTGGTGCTCTATGACGCTAAGAAAACTCAGCCCAACACTGTAGCCCAAGGCTACAGCGCCATCCTCGCAAAGGACCTTTAGTGCGCTGCAGTAGGGATGTGGCTACAACACCAGAAACAGTAAACGTCAGCCAACAATGCTTTCTGCAAGAGAGAGATGTTTTGTTTTGTTTGTTCTAAAAAATAAGCTCAGAAATTATATATTCGCTTACCTCTGTGCACGACCTCAGTTCGTTAGAATATCCAAACATATTATTCAACGGCACCTGGTGGCAAATGGAGAATGCACGTGATGCGGATTTTGGTGGGAAGGAGATTATTTCATATTTAAGGAAATCTACATTGCATCCAGGGGGACGCAGGTGGCGCTGTGGGTTAAAGCCTCAGCACCTAGGACTTGCCGATCGAAAGGTCGGCGGTTCGAATCCCTGCGGCGGGGTGCGCTCCCGCTGCTCGGTCCCAGCGCCTGCCAACCTAGCAGTTCGAAAGCACCTTCGGGTGCAAGTAGATGAATAGGGACCGCTTACCAGCGGGAAGGTAAACGGCGTTTCCGTGTGCGGCTCTGGCTCGCCAGAGCAGCGATGTCACGCTGGCCACGTGACCCGGAAGTGTCTCCGGACAGCGCTGGCCCCTGGCCTCTTAAGTGAGATGGGCGCACAACCCCAGAGTCTGTCAAGACTGGCCCGTACGGGCAGGGGTACCTTTACCTTTACCTTTACATTGCATCCAAGCCACATTCAGAGGTCCCATGAGTGAAACTCCGCTCACTCTGCTAGTCTGAGCAGGGGGGTTGACTGCTGCAAGAACAAGGCGCTAGACTAGGGCTACCTAAACCCAATTCCGATCATCTCTCTCACTCCAAGCACGTCCCTCGGAATTACAAAGCCAGAGTTTGGGAAACACACTAGGCAAAGTGCACACACATACTTTGCACAGGGCTAGTTCAAATGTAATTGACTCTGCTTAATAAATGCTGCTTTATAAAGGTGAGAATGGGCACTGGATCCACAAGTTCCCCGCTAACCGCTCTCTCTGCATGCTTGTTTTAGCACTGATAACCCGGCTTACTTTTAACCACAGTACTTTTAATCCCATTCCCATTTGGAATGGGAAATGGTGAGCCTTTATCTTATCTTACTATGTAGCATATAAAGACATCCTGGTTAGTTAAAGGGGGAGGAATTAAGCCACAGGTTTTGCTTTTTTGGAAGCAGTGAGAAACTCATTCAAATACCGTGAGAAACTGGCTGAAATTAACTAGGACACAAGCACAAAAGGGGTCCAAAAATACAGTGGTGCCCCGCAAGACGAATGCCTCGCAAGATGAAAAACCTGCTAGACGAAAGGGTTTTCCGTTTTGGAGGTTCTTCGCAAGACGAATTTCCCTATGGGCTTGCTTCACAAGACAAAAATGTCTTGCGACTTTTTCCGACCCCCCCCCCTTTTTCTAAGCCGCTAAGCCGCTTATCCGCTAAGCCGCTAATAGCGCTAATGGGCTTGCTTCGCAAGATGAAAAAACAGCTAGACGAAGAGACTCACGGAACGGATTCTTTTCGTCTTGCGAGGCACCACTGTAACTATCCATTTAATAAACTGATTTGTGTCTGAACTCGTTAACAAAATTTGGATTTTTTTAAAATATTATTTTACCTTAAAGGACCATGACACTGATTATAGCTCGCCCAACAGAAAAACATTAACTGAGCAAAGAGGAACTCTTAATACATTGTGTTATGGGCTGGCCAGTTGGGTGGAAAGGAGAGTTAGGGAGGGAAGGGGTAGGCCAGCTCCAGGCAGGTTGTTTTCTCCCCATTCCAGGGCTGCATCCAAAGCCTCTCCTTATCTGCCTCTGGTGTGTCCCCAGGATGCTTCTCTTCCTCCTCCTCTGCAGCTGGGAGCACTGATGACAGAGGAAAGACAGTTTTGGAGATTTGCACAGCAGCAACAAAGAGGCCTCTGGGCAAATCCTCCTAGTTCTGAGTCCTAAGCAGTGCTTTCAAAAATATGGTTAGGTTCCCCTGGATTCAGTCGTAAAGCAAGAATAGTTGAGCAAGCTCAACAGCACCTACGTTAGCGTAGAGAGTGAAATAGCCTTCAGCCCCGTCCTGTCCTGTGATGATGCCATGGCGGCGATTGACTCCAGCAATCACTTCTCCTTGGAATTCGTTGGGTGCCACCACTTCCACAGACATAATGGGCTCGAGAATACACATGGTTGCATTTTCCAAAGCTGGGTCCAAAAGAAAATATATTAGAACACTTACCTTCGTATGTCATTTCTTAATTTTTATCTATACATTTCCCCCATTAGTTTGAAATGAAAAAGCAACAGATAAATGCACACTGAGACATTAAACATCTGCAAACAGCAGAACTGCTTGGGCATGCCAAAATGTATCACCTAACAATATTAGAATGAGCGTTGGTACTGAGTGCAGCAAAGACTACTTTTGCAAAGTTTTGGGAGTCACCTAAGCAGACCAAAGGAACTGAGTAAATGGATTAAGAAAAAAACTGGAATGTATTAACTTTGGTTTAATTAACTGCTTATCAAAATGCACGACTATTAGCCATATTATATACACAGAACATCCATCTTCAGAGGCAACATAATCCCTGACGAATGCACAATGGGATCAGAAGACAACAGGGACAAATCCATCAGTGACAAATCCCTGGGCTATCTCCACTGGTGGATACAGAATGCCAGGTAATTTATATATGTTCAAGAAAAAAATATTGCACACATATACAAGTTAATATCAGGCCTGCATTTGTTTCCAATACAGAATGTAATAGCCCGGTCTCAATTTTGAACAAAAAGCCGTAATGAACTGCTCTGTAATTTTCGAATGAAGGGTGGTATACAAATTTAATTAAAAAATAAAACGAACCACCAACAAATGTGTAATTAGTGCTAATAACACAACTAAGTACTGAACAGAACAGAGATGAAATGTGTTTGGTGTTCAGGAGACCTATAGTCTAAGTATACCACAGAGGAGTAAGTGGAAAGACAGCAACAAGTCTGGCGGAACACTGAAGTCCAATAAACTGATTATTGCAAACGCTTTATTCCATACATATATTATCTTGAGTTAGCAGATGCACACACATTATCACGGGAAAGAGTAGCAGCAGGAAGCATTGGCATTAACTATGGCAAGGAAAAGAAGGCGATGCGATGGAGAGACAGTCACGTTTGACCTTAATAGCAACGGTGAGGCTGAACAGGGAGAAGGAAAAGGTGTTCCCAAAATGAGAAACAACATGGGAGAAAACATGAAGTATGCAGGTATGCATATACAGATCAATGAGCTTCCTCAGAGAGAAGAAGAGTTGTAAATTGGGCAGAAGTGGACAGCTTTAAAATGAAAGGAGGAAAATAAGCTTAAAGTTGATGCAGAAAAAGCCAGAGCTAGACACAAAAGTGGCAAACTGCATAGCAGCAACTGCATTATTCACAAAACTATTCCGGATAAACTGCAGGGGGAAAATGGAAATAAAGAATAGCTATGTGGTTAAGGTTGAAAGCGCCCCATCTCTGAAGCAGCACCTTGTTTCAAGGCTCCTTCACCAGCTCGGATGAAAGCGATTTCGTTGGAGTCCACCATGTGACTCGCACCATCTTCTAAGACGAACCGTATCCCGGAAACCTTGTGAGCCGTCAAAGGGCCTTTTTCGCACGCCTCAAGGAACCCCTATAAAAGAATAGCCTCAGCGTTAGCAACTTCACTTCAAATGGTGGCAAGTCCTTTGACATGCAGGTGGCTGTAGGAAACATGTAGACAAGTAGGCCTTTGCAGCCAAAATGACCATGCCTGACTTGAAAGGAAAAGGAGCAACAAAACTGTTATGTTTATAGTTCTCCGCAAACAATGGTTTCCAACTCAAGGGACAGCCCAGAAAACACACTCCCTCCCGCTTCTCTCTCTCCTGCACAGAGCAAACTCGAAACCAAAGTGATTGATGAACTAGAATTACAGATATACCAACATTTACTATGGTTAATTTCTAATTTGTTATTTCAGTGCTTTTATACCACATTCCTTTTTTTAAAAAAAAAGACTACAAGAGGAACTTACGTGCATTTTCCCCTCCAAAAATTAAGGGGAAATGTGTGTGCGTCTTATGGAGCGATAGCAATGCGAAGCCTCTGGAGCGCAGTGGGAGCTCTCCCACCAAGACTCTCCTGGCTTCAGTGAAAGGAACCCGAAGGCTCCAGAGTGCAGCAGGAACTCACACTGCGCTCCGGAGGCTTTGGGTTGCCTTCTGCTTAAGCCTGGAGAGCTAGAGGGGGCTGTGCGCACCGCCCCCTCTCGCTCTCCAGATAGCCACCTGAAGCCTCCAGAGTGCAGCGGGAGCTCCTGCCGCACTCCAGAGGGTTCGGGTTGCCTTCACTGAAGCCTGGAGAGCGAGAGGGGTCGGTGCGCACCGACCCCTCTCCCTCTCCAGGCTTCAAAGATAGCCACCTGAAGCTTCCGGAGCGCAGCAGGAGCTCCCGCTGCACTCCGGAGGCTTCGGGTTCCTTTCGCTGAAGGGTAGGTGCGAAAGGAACCTACCCTTCAGCTAAGGCGAAACGCCCCTTCAGCTAAGTGGGAGGAGAAATGGAAGGGGCTACGTTTCTCCTGCCTTCGCTGAAGGGGCACTGCGCAGAGAGGGGGAGATTTTTTTTTCTTGTTCTCCCCCTCTAAAACAAGGTGCGTCCTATGGTCGGGTGTGTCCTATAGAGCAAAAAATACGGTAATCAAAATTAAATGCTGCATATAAAAAAGACAAAACATCAAAAACCCATAATATAAGATTCTACTCACTCATTACCTACACCAATTCCACATCCACTTTCTCTCAGTAGTCCTGCATGCACACCCACCCACAAAAAGCCTCTGTACCTACAATGCTAGCTCAAAACCATGGTCTCTTAGCACACCTAGAACCCTTCTCCAAATTTCAGCTTATAGAAGTAGGATATGAAACAGATTTGAAGGGTATCTTACCAGAACCATCACCTTTTTAAAAACAAAAATGAAACAGTAACCTTGCCAAAAGGTAGAAGATACAGTCTCTCTCGTTTTCAAAAGAAAGAATCCCTCTCTGCTTCCTTCACCAATTTCACAAGAGCAAGTCAACATGGACAAACTGCAGGCATTTATTTTACGGTGATGGCAAAAGCTAAGCAGAATGCAGTGGACCAGCCTCTTTAGGGAATGCACTTAGGAAAGACAGTCAAAGGGCCCAAGGGCATTTAAAGAATGTTTTCCACAGAGATGTAAGTAGGAGGCAGAACCAAAGGAGCTTGCCGTCTACTTGAAGGCCCAAGAAAGAGGTACCAGAAATCCAGTGTCAACCAGACTAGCTTGCAATCACCTATGCGTCTCTTTAATGCATAGGAGTGATCTTTCTCTGCTCTTTTATTACCTAGCAAGATTTTCTGGTGTGTGGATGCCTGTGTGTGTACTTTTGAATTCTTGTTTTCATTCCCTTGTGTCTTGTTTTTTACCATTTTCCTGCTTGGATCTCATTTGGCTTCACAGCCAACCTGTTGCTTGAGAAGATGCCCATCACCAGCTTGGGATCCTGTCAAAACTGCATTGACTGGGGAGAGGGGTGAGGCAGACCTCACCTTTTCAATGGCTGGCACAAACTGCTTTGGGATATTCGTTCCGACCGTCTTGTCAACGAATTCCACCTTGGTGTAGTCTTCTTCCTCCAGAGGCTCTAAATAGCCTATCACTTTGCCATACTGGCCTGCTCCACCAGACTGCCTTTTATGAGTGAAGTCGAACCTGTGAAAAGACATAAACTCAGCAAAAAGAAAGGAAGGGAAGCAATGCCTATTCATTTTGCTCAGCACACATGCATAGCTCTAATCCTGGTCTTTAGATCTACAGGAAAGCACACAATGTTCTCACCTGTGTGCTGGCTACCACCTAACAAATGGCCAGAACTTCCCCGTCCCCATATAATCTCTTGTAGAGGACTTTATGGAGGAACCACAACCCAAACAAGCTTCTATAGAAGGGATGAGAAACCCCAGGCCTGTCTCCTCCTTCACAACACTCCCCAGACCACATCTGTCATTGGCCTTGCTTCACACCTCCCTTGAGTGTTTGTGCCTGGCTGGAATGTGTCCTTGGAACTCTGGTAATGCTTCTTGCTTGCCTGCCTCAAAGGCGGAAAGATCAGGTCTGCAAGTGTATATCGAAACTAGCATACAGTACTATAGCCCTAAATGGCCTTGGCCCAGTATACCTGAAGGAGCGTCTCCACCCCCATCGTTCTGCCCGGACGCTGAGGTCCAGTGCCGAGGGCCTTCTGGTTGTTCCCTCACTGCGAGGTTACAGGGCACCAGGCAGAGGGCCTTCTCGGTAGTGGCGCCCGCCATGTGGAACGCCCTCCCATCAGATGTCAAAGAGATAAACAAGTACCTGACATTCAGAAGACATCTTAAGGCAGCCGTGTTTAGGGAAGTTTTTAATGTGTGACATATTAGTGTATTTTTGGTCTTTGTGGAAGCCGCCCAGAGTGGCTGGGGAAACCCAGCCAGATGGGCAGGGTACAAATAATAATTAATAATAATAATTATTATTATTGCAAAATTCATATTCATTATTTTGCCCGCGCTGGCATGTGACCCCCCGGAAGGGAGTGTAGACCTTAGGTTGAGAAAGATTCCTCCTCCCTCTACAACCAGACCATTTCCATGGTGGTCTTTTTTGGAGCCTCTCCAGATATAGAAGCAGCAACTGGGAGGCTCCATGCAAGAGTCCTGTTCATACTGACATTTCCCCTGTTCGATACCTAGCACAAGTTGGAATTGGCATGCAGAATAAGTGGCCAGTCCACATGTCTCTGCTCTTCAAAGCAAAGGGCCTTACACTGCCATGGTGACTCAGCCTGTCTAAAATCAGTCCCTCTGCACTCCAATTTGGCACAGGAACATGCATCTTACTGGGACAGAATGCATCTTATTACTCTCTGGGCCAGTCAAATGCTCAGTCTCCAAGTTCCACTGCATTTTAGAAAAGAGTCTTGAGAGGAAGGCCAGCCCAGAACACTTTGCTGCTGCAGGTGACAGCCAAAGATATGAAAGGAAGAAGAAGAAGAAGAAGAAGAAGAAGAAGAAGAGGAGGAGGAGGAGGAGGAGGAGGAGGAGGAGGAGGAGGAGGAGGAAGGTGGTGGTGGTTTAGATTTGATATCCCACTTTATCACTGCCCTAAGGAGTCTCAAAGTGGCTTACAATCTCTTTTCCCTTCCTCCCCTACAACAAACTGTGAGGTGAGTGAGGCTGAGAGACTTCAGAGAAGTGTGACTAGCCCAAGGTCACCCAGCAGCTGCATGTGGAGGAGCTGAGACGCGAACCTGGTTCACCAGATTACGAGTCCACCGCTCTTAACCACTACACCACACTGGTACCCCTTTCTTGGCATCGAGTGAAGGGGACACAAGCAATTTTCCAGCTGATATGATTGGCGCTTCTTTTGAAGCCCTGGAACATCCAAACAGCTGGGACTGAGCGCCCTCTCCCACTTTGCTGTCACTGCAAATGAGGTGTTTTGGCTGAAGTGTGTTTCTGTACCTTAGTCAAATGAGTATTAATTTATGCTAATTTATGCAGACTTCATCCTGAAATAAAGAATAGTTGTGGGAAGAAAACCTTATTTGTGGTTGTTTCTGATGAGGCATGCACATATTTTAGTAGGCACCCTCTTGCTATCAGCATCGCTCCCTCCTGTGTGAGAGTAAAAGAGGAGTGCATTTTCTATGAGCTCTGAGTGGTGCTGCCAGACCATCTCCATTATGTCCTAGTAAAGCTGCAATCCTAACCCCATTTATCTGGGAATAAGCCCTGTTGAAGTAAATGGGATTTATTTCTGAATAGACATGGTTAAGATTGCACTGCAAAGATGCCCTATTAGCTAGGGCCAGCAGCTAAAACAAAAATGATTGCTAATCAGGATCATTACTGTTGAAAATGAGATGATAATGCTGCATTTAACTTTCCATAATTTTTTATTGTATTGTTGCATATTTGTATGATTTTCTGAGCTGCTCAAAGAACTCTATGGGGTGGGGTGGCCTGACCTATATACAGTGGTCCCTCAGGCTACAAACTCAACTTGTTCCAGAGATCTGTTCTTAACCCAAAACCGTTCTTAACCTGAGGCGCGCTTTCACTAATGGGCCTCCCGCTGCTGCCGTGCCGCCAGCACACAATTTCTGTTCCCGTCCTGGGGCAAAGTTCGCAACTCAGAGAAACTACTTCCGGGTTAGCGGAGTTTGTAACCCGAAGCGTTTGCAACCCAAGGTACCATTGTATATAAAAAACAAATAGAGAAAGTACTAGACTAGTTCCTTTGTGTGCAGACTGCATTTGCTGGTTATTTTTGACAGCACAACCTTTTCTACTTCCAGTGGTAACAACAACAGCCCTTTACAGTGGTGCCCCGCAAGATGAATGCCTCGCTAAACGAAAAACCCGCAAGACGAAAGGGTTTTCCGATTTTTTAGCGGCTTCGCAAGACGAATTTCCCTATGGGCTTGCTTCGCAAGACAAAAGCCCATAGGGAAATCTCCGGGGACAGCGGGGAAGCGCAGCACCTGTCCTGAAGGCTTGCGGTGGGAGGTCCAGGAACAGAGGAGAAGGCGTGCAGCGATTCTCCTCTGTTCCCGGGGCTTGCGGTGGGAGGAGGGTTTTTCCTCCCCACGCCAACCTTCAGAACAGCCTTCTGAATGTTGGCGGTGGGGAGGAAAGCCCTCCTCCCACCGCAAGCCTTCAGGACAGGTCCGGGAACAGAGGAGAAGGTGCGCAGCGATTCTCTTCTGTTCCCGGGGCTTGCGGTGGGAGGAAGGTTTTCCTCCCCACCGCCACCATTCAGAAGGCTGTTCTGAAGGCTGGCGGTGGGAAGAAAAGCCCTTCTCCCGCCTCCAGCCTTCAGAAGAGTTCCCCGCAGGGCTCCCCAAGCTGTGAATGTCTGCCCCGTGCGAGGAGCGCTCTGCTTCAGAGCGCCCCTCGTGCGGGGCAGCAGGCTGCTATCCGCAGCCTAGGCAGCCCTGCAGGAACTCTTCTGAAGGCTGGCGGCGGGAGAAGGGCTTTTCTTCCCACCGCCAGCCTTCAGAAGAGGTCCGGGGACAGACTGTCCCCGGATCTGGTCTGAAGGCGGTCTCCCTAGGAACGCATTAATTGATTTTCAAGGCATTCCTATGGGAAACCGTGCTTCGCAAGACGAAAAATTCGCTAGACGAAAAAACTCGCAGAACGGATTAATTTCGTCTTGCGAGGCACCACTGTATAGGAAACACAGCAGAAGTTCAGGACTTTATCACTGTAGCAATTTGGCAGCAATGTCCTCTTCCGCCCCCCAAAAAGGGAAAAAACAAAGCCCAAAGTTCATGCTCTTTCAAACTATAGTGGTGTATAATGTATTTATTTAGTTTTGTAAAGCCTTCCATGGTAAGGTAAAGATAAAGGGACCCCTGACCATTAGGTCCAGTTGTGGACGACTCTGGGGTTGCGGCGCTCATCTCGCTTTATTGGCCGAGGGAGCTGGCGTACAGCTTCCGGGTCATGTGGCCAGCATGACTAAGCCACTTCTGACGAACCAGAGCAGTGCATGGAAACACTGTTTGCCTTCCCGCCAGAGTGGTACCTATTTATCTACTTGCACTTTGATGTGCTTTCGAACTGCTAGATTGGCAGGAGCAGGGACCGAGCAACGGGAGCTCATCCCGTTGCGGGGATTCGAACCGCCGACCTTCTGATCGGCAAGTCCTAGGCTCTGTGGTTTAACCCACAGCACCACCTGCATCCCCGCCTTCCATGGTAGGAATAGAGAAATAAACTGTCCAGTACAGTGGTATCTCGGGTTAAGTACTTAATTCGTTCTGGAGGTCTGTTCTTAACCTGAAACTGTTCTTAACCTGAAGCACCACTTTAGCTAATGGGGCCTCCTGCCGCAGGAGCACGATTTCTGTTCTCATCCTGAAGCAAAGTTCTTAACCTGAGGTACTATTTCTGGGTTAGAAGAGTCTGTAACCTGAAGCGTATGTAACCCGAGGTACTACTGTATTACAGTCTGTTACTTAATATCATTATTTTACTTATATTGGTTCTCCAGCTTCCTTTGTAATTAACTCTTTACAGGACTGAAGCAGTGTGTTCCTTTTGTATTCTTACAAAGATTAATAAACCTAGTTTGTTTGCTTTTTAAGCCTCTCACCCCACAGCTGCCCCAAACTCTATGGCTATTTCTTATTTCGGAACACTTCGGCTGCCAAGTTCATATTCCAGATGGGAAGCCATCTAGAGGCACAAAAAGGGATGGTGATGCTCCATATGGCATCGGAAGAAGCAGGTTGCAAGCTGTTGAAGTAAATCACCTTCATCCCAGTCCTAAACACACCTACTTGCTCCCTGGGAAGCATCGCGTTTTTGAAGCTGCGCAATTACGAACGATTCCTCTTGATTTCAGCGGGGTTTTATTCGGACGTCATTCTCGACCTCTGCCAAAATCCCTTGGCTGCGGTCCCGGGAATCCCACGAACTCCCAAGTAAACATGCACAGATCGTCCTGTTTGTCCTGAGCGGCCCAATATATACACGGATCTTTGGAATTTTGACCTAATGGTTCCTTTCCAAGCGCCCCCATCTCGACTCTCTTCCGTCTAGCTTCGCCGCGCAGGATCCACCCCCGGCCCAGATGTGGAGCCCGGGCGGGCAGAAGTTGCGCTTCTGCGCCCCAGCAGCCCCCGCTCGGCTCGCCCTCTTCCTCCTCCTCCTCCTCCTCCTCCTGCCGCCGCCGCTTCCTGGTTCTCTCCCGCCAGCGGCGCAAGAAACCCCATTGTGCGCGGCGGCCGCTGCTGCAGCCACCGCCCAGGCCCAGGCCCAGGCCCGCCGCCGGGCCCCCCTTCCCGCTCCGCCAGGGAGGAGCGAGCGGCGCCGAGGCCTCTCCGAGCGAGCCTCCGCGCGCCCCGGAGCCGGCCCCATGGAGATCCCCCCGTCGCACTACCCGGCCACGCGAGCCGCCGGCGTGGTCGAGAACTACATCAACTACCAGCACGGCAGCCCCAGCAAGATCTTCGGCGTGCGGGAAGTGCGCCAAGCCAGCCGAGAGGTAAGCGGGGCCGGGAAGGCGCGGGCGCAGAGGCGCTGCTTTCCAGCGCGCACGCTTCCCTGGGAAACAAAAACACACCCCCAGCAAACCTATGGCACCCTAAATGCTACCGCGGGGCTCTTTCTTGGTTTCGCAGCTGCAAAAGGCTGCAGCAAAAGTCGCGCTCCCCAGATTTAACTTGGAAGAAAGGCCCGTTTAACGTGGCGGGTGCTGTTTGCAAGTCCATCTGCAAAGCATCTGGGCGCCTAAATAAAAAGGCGCTTGCAGAGTCTCCGCTGCTTTCTCCTCCTCTGAGCAACTTCTCTGCAAAGCTTGATTCCTAAAAGGGTTCGAGGCTGAAGACGCCAATCACTGCAGAGGGAGCAAGCGCGGGCACAACACCCTCTTCCCCATCTCTGCTACTTTTTAATCCAGGCGAGCGGGGCTCATCCTGGCCCGCGAGAAGCGACACTTTCTTTTCAACAAGGCGCACAAAGAGACCAGGGGCTGCGCCCCAAGCGATCGCCATGATCGGCAACGACAACAGTTGTTGCTATAGCTTTCTCCTCCCTTTGTGCGCCACGTGGTCCAGCAGCGGCAAAGCACCTGCCCCATCGATCGGTAAAAAACGAAGTCCACAGAGTTATCTCGCCTATTCAAGGCGGAGTAAACTCGTTGCCTTAACCCTTCTTGTTCCAGGCTTGCCTCTAATGCCAGTCTCCCATGGGCGGAGGGGGGGGTTAGAATCTATCACTGCTGCATTATAGGGATAAGCTGCAGAACCAGTTGCACTAAAAACAAATAGAAAGCCTGGTTGATCCTGGCAACTGTTTGCTGTCCACAAATAAGAGCACTAACCTTTCCGAAACAGGCACACACCTGCAGAACCCCACCCCAAATCGTAGCTGGTAGAAAATGCCCCAGAAGTGTCTTTTGGACGCTTAGCTGCAATACAAGAATTCTCAACGCGTCATAAGCATGTTACATCCGTTCCAAAGTATAACGGTGCTTTTTATCCACCTTTCATCTCAGCAAATGTTCTAAATAATGGGGTACTTCGAGGCAGCTGGACACTGCTTTTAAACACTGGACACTAGCTAAAGTTAAGCATTTTTTTACACCTCGCTGATTTCAACAAGGGAGTGTTAAGCTTACCTACTGAGATCAATGGGATTTAAACATGCTTGGCCTTTAAAAAAAATACCTTCCTCAACAAGTTAACTGTTTTTGATACGGATACTGAATACATAAAGAATACCCTCATATTGTTAGGGTCCCTGGCAAGTCCTCTGAAGTCTAAGTAAGATAAACAACATGTACTCTCTTTGTAATTCAGGAAATTCCAGGTGTTGGGCACAAATATCGCCTGAAGTTTGCAATGGAAGAAGAACTTCAGAAAGTAAGTCCTGCTCCTTTGTTGTTAGTTGGGATTAATTTATGGCAAACCTCAAGAGGGTACAGAGTAGACTGTATCACTGCCTGTATGATTCCTGAATGAAATTTCTCTAGCCATGAACCACCTGGAAACCACTTCAAAAAGCTGAGGGCTGGTTCTAGGACAAGTCGACAGCACCACATTCTTAGGCTGGTTTCAACAGCCTCCTGGGAATCCTGATCCTAAATTCATTTATCAAGATGCTGCCAGGAGCCTAAAACTTTCATGCAACACGCAAGAAAAAGCGGAACAGGTTCCTGGCAGAACTTTGGGTTATCACCTCAAAATGAAAATCTGAGACTATTGCTGGTTTAGAGATTCATATTCATCACTCTGCATGTATGAATCAGCCATTACAAACATGTGTCATCATGTGTCACATCAGTCTTCAAAGGGGTAAGAAATCAAGTGATGTACAGACTTGGAAGAGACCTTAAGGACCACCCTGCCAACATGGGAGCCCCACGACCACATTACAATAAGGAACTGCATGCAAGCCACTTATTTGTAGCAAAAGCATTCATTGCTTCTAGAATGTAAAATTTCAGAATTTATTTTAACCCTTAAAAAAATTGGTACCTGACCTTGACCCCCCCATTTCATATATGCCCCTTGAAATAATGGGGTTGCATTGACACAAAACCACATCTTGCTAATGGATCTGGTACCCTCTGACGGAATATCTAAACAAATGCTCCTGCTGTTTTTGACTAACACTTCACATCACCAAGGAGCAGACAGCACCTCAGCTCAAATCACCCATCGCAGCAGGAGTGGGGAACCTTTTTCGCCCCAAGGGCTGCAATCCCTTCTGGGTAACCTTCTGAGGGCCACATGCAAAAGTGGGTGGAGCAATGAATGCAAATTTTACCCCTGTATATTAGGCAAGTTTCAACACAAACTCACATACAGCCCTCTCTGTTCAGACAATCAAGAGGCATTATCAGAGTTCAAAGACACATTTGAGCCAGGCAAAAACACTTTTTTTCGGGGGGGGGGGGTTAAGCAAGATGAGAGGTAATGCCCAAGGAGAGTTCTGATGGCAAAACAGAAAGATCTATGCCTGAAGTTCCCTACCCCGCATTATAGGATGATGCCACAACAGGGGGAGATGCAATGTTCAATAGCAGAGCAACTGAAGAAAAGGGGAAGAGAGATAATACACATAACACTTCCCTTGAATAGAGAGCAATATACAATTATTCTGAGCAAGGATTTAGGTAAGAGAAGGATATGGATATTCTAACAGTAATGATGGCTATTTTGGTTAGGTGATATTGGTAAACAAGGGCGAAGCAAAATGTGTTTATCATTAGAATAGCAAGCTCCTTCCAATGAAGTTTTTAAACTTGTCTGATTATTTCTCCAACAGGGCAGTCCTGTGAACTGCACCGCTGAAATCCTGTATCATCACGGCGACCCACATGTTGCTCCCGAAGTGCATTATACAGTGGAAGGGGAGTTCGGGACAAATACAGAGGAAGCAGACAACAAGTTTTACAACAGACTCAAGAACCTGCCAGACCTATTAGAGGCACAAAATCTTCCAGGTTAAAATAAATAAAAAAAATGCAACTTGAAATTACCTTTATGAATGATGTGTCAGTGTTAAGGTTTTGAAGTAATTGGTAAATGTTGCCTGCAACAAAATGTTGCAGCTTCTCCTCCCTCCTAACAGGCATGCTTCAGTTTCGGATTCCATCCAGCCATTTCCTCTACTCCCCCCCCCCCCCCTTCAACATTACGTATGGAGTATGCTCAGACATTAGGCCACTGTGATTTTTTGCTCCCTTTTGAAAAGGGTTTTTTGTTCCCTGAGCATGCTGTTGTTTTCTTCGTTTCTCAGTAACTCCATTTTGGTTGCCACTCATGCTATTAGGAGGGAGTGGATGCTTGAATACATGTCCCACAGCTTTTCTTTAGTTAAGGTACAGACAAAGAAAATGGGGCTCAAGGACCAGTTCTTTACTCCAGTCCCACTTAGGATGAAAGCAGCAAAGGGCCAAGACAGAAAGTCTTGGTAGACCAGCTGAAGTTCCTATGTTGGTTGCCCCTGCTTTAAAGCAACTGCAACTAGATCTTAAACAATGTAAAAGCGGAATGACCACTCGTGGGATTCAGCTACTGTATCAGATTACAAAT
Organism: Podarcis cretensis; assembly: GCF_951804945.1. Lineage (NCBI taxonomy): Eukaryota > Metazoa > Chordata > Lepidosauria > Squamata > Lacertidae > Podarcis > Podarcis cretensis. The sequence continues at coordinate 81,750,672 of NC_137174.1, read as the reverse complement.
AAAGTTCTCAAAAATACAGCTCGTTGCCATGTAAATGGGTGACTTGAGATGGTCAAGCAAGCTGATCAACCGGAGACTGGAATGTGTCTGCAACAAGTAGCAAACTACACAGAGCAGTGTTATAGTACATTTAGTGTGTGCAACAGATCTCTGGTGCAGAATTTGGAGAGCCACCGCTTTCATTTTCAATAAAGCAGTTGTAGTACAGTGGTGCCCCGCAAGACGAAAAACCCGCTAAACGAAAGGGTTTTCCATTTTGGAGGTGCTTCGCAAGACGAATTTCCCTATGGGCTTGCTTCGCAAGACGAAAATGTCTTGCGAGTTTTTCTGACCTTTTTCCCCTCCCCCCTTTTTCTAAGCCGCTTATCCGCTAAGCCGCTAAAAGCCACTAAGCCGCTAATAGCGCTAATCCGCTAATGAGCTTGCTTCGCAAGACGAAAAAACTGCTAGACGAAGAGACTCATGGAACGGATTCTTTTCGTCTTGCGAGGCACCACTATCTCTATAGCCACAAATACAGAAACAGGTTTGCGGTACCCACATACAGTGGACGCTCGGGTTGCGAATGTGATCCGTGAAGGATGCACATTTGCAACCTGCAGCAGCGCATCTGCGCATGCGTGGGTTGCGATTTGGTGTTTCTGCGCATGTGCAAAGCGCGATTTAGTGCTTCTGTGCATGCGCGACCACTGAAACCTAGAAGTAACCTGTTCCGGTCCTTCCGGGTTTTGGTGGGTCCGTAACCCAAAAAAACGCAACCTGAAGCGTCTGTAACCCGAGGTATGCCTGTATTTCCAACAAATGTATGCATGCCTTCTGCAGCTATGAGTCCCTTGCCCATGGTTCCTAGTCAGGATGGGCCAACTCACACGGTCCTGTTATTCCCAAACATAGGTAAAAGGTAAAGGTACCCCTGCCCGTACGGGCCAGTCTTGCCAGACTCTAGGGTTGTGCGCCCATCTCACTTAAGAGGCCGGGGGCCAGCGCTGTCCGGAGACACTTCCGGGTCACGTGGCCAGCGTGACAAAGCTGCTCTGGCGAGCCAGCACCAGCGCAGCACACGGAAACGCCGTTTACCTTCCCACTGGTAAGCGGTCCCTATTTATCTACTTGCACCCGGGGGTGCTTTCGAACTGCTAGGTTGGCAGGCGCTGGGACCGAGTGACGGGAGCGCACCCCGCCACAGGGATTCAAACCGCTGACCATGCGATCGGCAAGTCCTAGGTGCTGAGGTTTTACCCACAGCGCCACCCGCGCTATATTCCCAAACATAGCTCTGCCTTTTTTCCTGCCACTGGTTGCCAAACAGAAATCCAAGTTCTGGATGAAAGGTGGAGTATTCAGATTGTGCAAAGTTGAGACACCTTTAATGAACTTTTTTTTTGGGGGGGGGGGTGGCAAAAAATGCAATTTGTGTCTAGGAATTACTTTTTTTAAAAAAACTATACTTGCTTAATACTTTCCCAGTTTGATTCAAGCTATTTGTTTCTGTTGCCAGACAATTTCGGAAATGTCTCTGAAGAAATGAAGCCTGTTCGGCACTTAGCCTGGGTTGCCTGTGGTTACGTAATATGGCAGAATTCAACAGAAGACACTTGGTACAAAATGGCAAAAGTGCAAAGTGTCAAGCAAGTGGTAAGTGAATGGATCAAAGAGGGGAGTCTGACAAGTTGTCCTATGGGAAGAAGAGTTCACAGTGGAGTGCAAAGTTAAAGTATTTTTGAAGGAAGTCACAAAGTGGAGATTAACATGGGATTCTCAGTGTATACTTGCCTAAGAAAGCCTGACATATTCTTAAGAATAAGAATAAGAATAATTTATACCCTGCTTCTCCATTTTGGCTTAATTTTTGTTAAATAAATCAGGACATGGTGTAATATAATATGTCAAGTGTGGTTGTTCCTCTGAAGTTGTATTTACCTAATTTTAAGGCCTGCTGTTATTATATCCTGATATGTAAAACCACAGAATTTTTCCCCCCATTTTACTTCCTCTTTAAAGGGAAACTCTTCTGTCCAGTTCGCCTGACCAAGTCCTAAAGGATGTCAGGTCACAAGAACCCAGAAGCGCACAGAGTCTCCATAGTGATTTAATACTAAGACAAAAACAAGCAATGAGTCAGTTCTAAACCCATTAAATTGTTTATGGAAACGAGAGCATTCCTTCTTATAAGAATAGAATCCCTTTTCAGAATTAAGGAATGGCAGAGTTTTAAATGATGAGTCTTTGCCTTCTGGATGTTAAAGGGAAGCAAGGAAGGAAACCTAGTTCCCTCCTGGTAGTTCAAGTTCTTCAGCGTTTCCACGCTCACTGAACATTTGAAAGTGGTTAGCTGTACATGGGTGGCAGCCGTACTTACTAAAGTCAGGGTATGGTTTTCCCCTCTTTTGTTGGTTGCAGAAAAGGAGTGATGATTACCTGGAATTTTCCTATGTGGTTCTGATCCATGATATTGTCTCCCAGGTAAGTAACAGAATTGTAAAGCAAATAAAGGAAGGGGGGGGCGGGAGAGAAGAGGACCTTTCCTGCAAAAAGCAATCCTGGAACAGTGATCACCACAGTATCAGGATGTTAGGACAGGTAGGAGTACTCAGGGGCCCCAGAGCTGTTCACAGGCTTGTATCAGGATAGCCAATGGAGGGCCCTGCATTTAATATGGGACTCCCAACTCCCATGGATGATGGCACTTGTAGATGAACAATACCTGGGAGGACATGACATTGGCTAGCCCTAGGCTTCTGTGCAGCCTGCAGAGTACAGCAGAGAATGGGATAAAGACAGTCTGAAAAGCAAGGCACTGCCAACCTTCATGGTTAGGCACAGGTCTCGGCACTGCTTCAAACTAAGACCCATGATATGGAGCAACAGGATTCACCTTTCTCAGAATCTGTATTCATTTAAAACACAAACACACACACACACACAAACTCAAGCTCAAGCTCAAGATACTTCTGGCCACAAATATAGGACTGGAAGAGCGTTGTCAGTGCTTGCTGCACTCTCAGAAGTTAGATTCCCAAAGGTAAGGAACAGACCCATTGGGCAAAAGAGTTTACAGGGTTTTTTTTACTAAATGACTCTTGGGGTCCCTTCCCACTCTACAATTCTATAAGCAGACTTTGCAAAAGTGCAGTATTCCACCAAATGAATTTTTTTTAAAAGCAAATGTACATAAACTATACGGGTCACAGAATGCATGGTGCAGAATTTGCGTTGCCTGTTAAGGTTGCAACTTTTGTCCCACTGATACAGGTTTCTATTCACCAGCAATCTGATCTGCAGTAATTAGCATCAGTTCACTCCTACCATGAAAGCTTCACTTCCCGAATTCTACAAGCCAGCCTTCCTCTAAAGGCAAAGGATAAGGCTAGGCTGTGTCCACCTCCACCCTAGCCGATTAACCAACCCTACTTACCTAGATTACAATATGCATTTATTTATTTAACGTGCAGAGGACACAAACACACACACACACAGCCCTGACTATATCCTAACTTGAAGCACCCTGTCCCTTTAGCTGTGTTTTTCTAACTTTACTAGCTGAGCACTCCAAGAAAAACCAGCTCTAGGCAGTCAGAACCCTCAAAACAGCACACAGCGAGGAGAAGGGGGGAGATTGTTCAATATAGCAAGCAGAAATTCCACCCAGAGGTTCTGTCATTAGAAGGCTCCTTCTGTCAGAGGAAGGCTTTAGATTCAAACCATGACCCCTCCCAGATTAACCCCAGCTGTGCCATAAGCAGAGAACAGGAGTGAACAAAATGCCCACGTCCATCTCGTGGGTGGGTGCCTATTCAGCAAATCACTCTAGATCCCCCAAATATGCAAAAGTGCATGCTACACAGGAAGGCAAAGCTTAGCCGATCTGATATCAGATATGTAAACTTGTTGATCCACCATATTGCAATTGTACATACCTGCACACAAATCACAGTGCAATGAATCGCTTTTCATCTAGTGACACCTCTTATGTACTACAAATGCCTTGTATTGCGGAGAGCTTGTGTCTCCCCCTCCTACCCACCCCAGCTTCTCTCATTTAGATTAAGGTGCAGGAACCAGAATGGTTATACAGTGGTGCCCCGCAAGACGAATGCCTCGCAAGACGAAAAACCCGCTAGACGAAAGGGTTTTCCATTTTGGAGGCGCTTCGCAAAATGAATTTCCCTATGGGCTTCCTTCGCAAGACGAAATGTCTTGCGAGTTTTTCTGACTTTTTCCCCCTCCCCCCTTTTTCTAAGCCGCTAAGCTGATAAGCCGCTAAAAGCCGCTAATAGCGCTAATCCGCTAAGCCGTCAATGGGCTTGCTTCGCAAGACGAAAAAACCGCTAGACGAAGAGAATCGCGGAACCGATTCTTTTCGTCTTGCGAGGCACCACTGTATAAGAATGCAATACCAAGCCAGAGGTACAAAGGAAGCCCACAGGAAGATATAAACCAGGGGTCAGCAACCTAAGGCCCATGGGCCGGTAGCGGCCCACAAGGCTTGTCTAACTGGCCCATGGTGACCCCTGCCACGGGCTCTTACCAGCGCGGCGCGGGGACTGACTTCCGGGTTGGTTGTACCTGTGCGCATGCGCACGGGTGCTCCTCTGACCTGGAAGAGTGTGTATGTACACACGCTCCGGCCCATCCTCAGATAAGGTTGCCAACCTCTGATATAAACCTTATTCCCAAGTATCATGAGAACAACATTTGTAGATGGTGGCCTAGTGAGGCTGCTGTCTATTGAACACTTCTGGTTGCATGGTTCCCTATGTGCATGAATTAGGCAGAGAGCACGCCTATATTACAGGTTTGAAAAGTCAGCCTTGAAACAACACAGCATGAAACAGTAGGATGTGGAGGAACTACCTGGCAATATTTCATTGAAACAATTCTCTCCTTTTCCTGCCATCCACATTCTTGATTGCCTTGCTCTATGAGAGTCACTGCACTTTATTAAGAATTCCAGGGTTGGAAAGAGGAGGAGGAACGAAATGTGACCTGGCCCGAAGTTACTAGATAGGAAAAGAACGTGATTTTCCAGATATGCAGAGATAACAATGCTGCTCCTTGGTTTCTCTAATACCCTGGCTGTTCTAACATTTGGGCTTTTTCTTTTTTTGTAATCCACAGGAGATTATTCCTTGGCACATGCAAGTTTTATGGAACCCGCAGCATGGAGTTAAAGTCACACGGAATAGCCGTCAGCCAAAACGTGCGGCACAGGATTAGTGGCCACAACTTCAACCTACTACAGTGGTACCTTGGTTCCCGAACAGCTTAGTTGTCGAACAAATCGGCTCCCAAGCACTGCAAACCTGGAAGTAAGTGTTCTGGTTTGTGGATGTTTTTCGGAAGCCAAATGTCCGACGCGGCTTCCAATTGAGTGCAGGAAGCACTTGGTTTTCAAACGGTTTCGGGAGTTGAACGGACTCCCAAAACGTATTAAGTTTGAGAACCAAGGTACCACTGTATTAGAGGTTGTTCAAATGTCTTTAAAACAACTTTGTACAGCTAGAGGAAGGGCTATAAAATAGGCTTACACAGGTTCAGAAACCCCTACATGCATAAGGACCAATGCAAATTATTTCCTGGCCTCGGTGTGGTGGCTCTCGCATGCCAGAGTGAACACTTACGGTACAGTTGCCACAATGCTCTCTCTGAATGCTACTTTAGGCTTTCCGGTCTCACAAGGACAACCATATTCTCTTTCCATTCTCTAGGTAGAAACAGCACACACAAAAATATACTGATTAAAATGTGTTGCCAAATGGGTAGCGCTAAGCATAATCTCACCTAATTATTCCCGAATGCTACCTACAATCACTGGGAAAATGTCAAGCCAACATTTTCCAGCTGTAGTATCTCTCTAGTTAATTAGAGCTTCTTATATCTGGACCAGACAGAAGTCCACCCACCTAGAGCAGATTTGGAGTTTTTTGAGTAATTTTTTGGTCCACATCCTGTACATATGCAAGATTTCTGACCTTCTATATATACTTCATGAGCATGAACCACAAAAAATTGCTAGCACAGACCCAACTGAAGAATTACAACCGGCACTGCGTAATTTATACATAGCCAGATATGAAGCTAGGGAGAACAACTAAACTATAAACACTGAATTAAATAAATACTTTTGCCAAGTAAGACTCGGTAGCACACTTGACCAGTGCAATCTTGTAACAATCACCTGTGCATAGATTTCCAGGTGCAGTTCTCCCATTCCTGAAACAATGGTCTCTTTGCTCTCGCTGTCAAAATGAACTCTGAAAGTGGGGTCTTCCCTCGTGAAGCGGTTAATGCCTTTTGAAAACTTATCCAAGTCATTCTAGAGGGGGGCGGGGAAATAAACAAGGGTAAATTAATGTCTTTCGCATCACTGAATACAACAAGATAGTCATAAGTGCTGGGGTTACAGGATAAAATACCATTAAAAAATGGAGCTAGATGGTTTCTATAAACTGTAGGGTGTCAATGGAACGTGTTGGCTTCAGAGCATCACAAACTTGAGACTGCTCCACTCAGTACTGCATTGACAAGTAAATACACAACTAGGATTGATCACACATAATTGCCAGGGCATCAAGCCTATTGGAACTCAGCAGCAGGAGAACCATCACACCAAAGGCTTAGCTTCTCCCGAACACAAGAACCAAATGCAACAGAAACATCACCATTTTCCTCCAAGAAAAATCAGATCACAACATTCCTTCCAGATAACTTTTACTATTCACCCTTGTTTGGACTTCCAATGCCTACCTTGTTTGATGGCTTCATTGCCACTGAAATGACAGGATCAGGGACATGAATAGATTCCTATGAAAGGGAACAGAACACAGAAACCAAAGAACCATTTTTTAATATAAAAACACTTGAAAATTATCTTTCCAGATAATTATCTTTACTTTTAACACTCAAACCCACAGGCAGCCTTCCTCTTTCTTTCTAGGACTCAAAATTTATGGGGTTTGTTAAAACAAAAGTTTCCTAATAAGGGATCAGACCCTGGTTTGTAGTCAGTTTCCCTGTTTGGATGCTATGGATTAATCAGAATTTTTTCATTATGGCATTTAAGAGAAGGGAGGAGAGAAGGAAGCATGAGCGGGCATAGCTCTCATCTTAATAAATTGAGATTGCTACATCTGAATTGTGCTGTACTCTTCATAGAAGGGCTGGGTGATACATTTCTGATCATGCTCATTCATTTCAACAGAATGCAGAACTGATATTAGAAGAAACTGATTATACTTGTAGGTTTTTTTAACAAAATATTGTAATAGCTGTAAAAGCAGACTCAAAATAAAACCTTTTTTTGTAAAAGTTTCTTTAGTACAGAGGATATTTAGATTAAGGAATAACATCTGAATTGAGATTTTAAGAAATATAAAGAGAACACACAGTTCACTTCAGAGGAGGAACTTACCATGGAAAGGTCAGTGTTACATTTTTCTGAAAATGTATCCCCACTAGCACAGTCGATGCCGAATAATGCACAGATGTCTCCTGCATAAACTTCTTCCACATCCTAGCAGAAACAAAACAAAAAAATAGCATTCTAGGTGCTTTTTATGGTATTAGGCAAGAGTGCAACCATTCTACAGCAGTGGTAAGACCTGCACGCATAGTCTACCCCGGATTATAACAGGGTTCTCCTAGATTCCAAGCTGCCACTAGAGGCTCTCAGGGTTCAGTGGCAAGGAGTACCTATGCCCTTGTTCCAGCTGGCTGACAAATTATAGCCATAGCTACCATAGTCTAGGTTTTTGATAAGCTCCTGACTGGACTACTGCAATGTACACTGTGTAGGGCTTCGCTTGAAGACAGCCCCAAAGCTGCAATTGGTGTACAGTGCCACTGCCCATTTGTTGTCTGGGGCAGTAAAATGGGATCATGCCATGCTGATCCTGAAAACTCACTGCTAAGCAGCAAAGTCTGACTCACGCTGACTGGTAAAGCTACTTGTCAGGAGTTAGATAATCACATTCTTTCTGCTAGATTAGCCAACATGTCAAGACAGTAGTAACCAGAGAAAGATGAGGAAGAGTGCAATACCAGGCAGGAACGAGTGGCTCCCAGAGAGGATGGGGCGACTGATTGCCAGTATGACAAAAGCCAATTGACTAAAAGCGTTTTTACTATCAACTTGAAAGGTAACTTTTGAGACTGTACTAAGATGAAATTGGAGACAAATTTAGCCCTTAAGAATAATTAAAGACTGGCCCATTTTGGCCTTACTGTTGAAAGATCAGTGGGCAGCCATCCACTTCCAGCTGTTTTTATAGGGCCGTGGTGTTTAAAAGCTAACTGGGTGTGAAGAAATCGACTTGGGATTCCCCAGGCAGACATTTTATAACATCATGGGAATGTTTCGATTTTTCGTTTGCGAAGAAAAGGGGTTCTCGGGGCAAGGGGTGGATAAAATAGGGGAGCAGTTATGGCAGAATGTTAATTGTTATATAACAGGCATGTTCAACGGGTTGATTGCGATCTACCGGTTGATCGTGGGGTGACTGTGGTCTATCGCCCTTGCTGAACCCTCCCCCCAAGAAGCTCAACAACTCTGGTGATTCCTCCCCAAAACAAGCTCAACAACTCTGGTCAACCCAATGGGTAGATCACTGCCAGTTTATTGATAATGGGAGTAGATTGCAGTCTCCTGGAAATTGGACGTGCCTGCTATATAAGCCTTCCTGAGCTTGCAGCTTTGGTCAGCAGCTGTTTGGTTTTTCCAAAAGAGGGCCACGTATTGAATGGAGCAGCAAAGGCTGGAGAGCCAGTGGCAAGGGCTCTTGCTACACCCTCCCATGGTAGCTGAGACTCAGGCAAAGGGCTCTTTAACTACTTCTTCCCCAGTGGGAACAGAAACTTTAAAAGGGCTCTTGATGACACTGAACAGCAACAGCTGTATCTCCATCCATCCATCTTCTACATCCTGTCTGCCTACACTACATAAGGCATGAAATGCTGCTGTTCATACTTCTTCTCAATTGACATGGGAGAAAGCAGCTACAGAGAGGTGTCCTCAGGATCAAGGGCGAAACTGAGGGAGATGGCAACAGTATTGCACTGTACAGTCAAGCAGGGTATCAACTGAAAACCATATAGATGTTTTGGGAGAGGAAACAAATTTCAGGAGCAGCATTTATCTGCAAATAAAATCCCACCACACAGGCAAGGAACTGAAACACCTTTAACTAGAAATGCCTGCTCTTTGACCCAGATTGCATACAAAGAATGTTGTAGCACAGCTACAAACCCTTTTTTCCTCATGGACCACTTGAGAATTGCAGGTGGCCTTGGCGAATGACTTGATGACTATTCTACTTGTTGCAGAGACAGTAATATGCTGTGCCTGCTGCGGTATGCTTTGCAGATGTATTTCTATTGCTTCTTTTATTTCTTATATTGCATTTTCTTGCATTACACTTTGCATCCCATAGAATCTGAATCGTTACACAACAGAATACAACATAAGAAATAAAAGAACAAATACAATTTAAAGATCAATATGAGTTTTTGATGCAGACATGATAGGAACCACCTGACTGAAACTTGCCCAGGAGCCACAGTTTGGGAACCCCTGCCTTTGTTTACATCTTCTTCACTGAATGGAAAGGGATTGAAGTGGAATGAAGTGCCTCACAGACTGGGTTTTGCCTCGACATTCACCTCCATCGTGTCTGCATGCATGCGGACCAGTCTTGGCACCCGGACCTTCTTCCCAGTCCTGGTATTGTAGATGGAATCGCCTTTCTTCAGCATCCCCTGGTAAACGCGCACATAGGTGAGCTGCCCAAAACGCCCAGCCTGCAAGCGGCAGAAAACAGCAGCCAGTCAATTGAGGGAGACAAAACTTTAGGAGAAGCAGAGGGAATCAGCGCAACACACATCCTGGGGGGTAGAGCAAATGGCCCCTAGCAGTCCTATCACAACAAGTTTCAGCTCAGCTGTCCTTAGTTAGAAAGCTTTGTCGGAGGAGACCTACCTCAAGTTTAAATGCCAGGCCCAAAAAAGGCAAGGAACCATCTCTGGCAGAGCTCAGCGAAATCATAGATTTTTCCTTGGAATCCCTTGAAGAAGAGAAAAGTTAAGTTTAAAATGCAATATTTCTATGGTACTTCCCAATCCGTTCTTGTTGTGGGGATCTGTTCTGAAGGACGATCTAATGAGCAGCCTTAACAGGCTCTGAAGACCAATGGCAGATGTAGAATTATTACTAAGAACAGCCTTAGTTGGGTTTATGTCCTTTTTGTATGTGTTTACCAGTTAAATCCGGCCTCTTAAGTGAGATGGGCGCACAACCCTAGAGTCGGACACGACTGGCCCGTACGGGGAGGGGTACCTTTACCTTTACCTTTACCTGTTAAATCAGTCCTACCTGGTTTCCGTGCAGGTTTTTAAAGGAAAACCCTTAAAAATCCACATGGGTTGTGTGTGTATCCTCATCTTTCCCCCAAAGGAAAATTTAAGAGGGGGTCGAAGCACTGCCTCTCCTTTCTTCCTTTGCAGATTTTAGCCACTTGGAGCAGCTAATGTATTCTAAATCCTGCTGCATGGGTTTAAAGAGTTCTGCAATTCCCCCTGGAAGCGATGGGCATAAGAATATGTCTTTGATCTCAGAAAGAGTGTAAGGGTGAAATTATTATTGTCCCCTGTGACGACAGACTGCTCTGCCTCCTTTCTTTTAGCAAATGTTTTGTGCCACTGAGAAAGTGGTAATTCTGTATTGATTTGTTTTGGATGTTTGTATGTGATGCCAATAAAAGGTTTGATGATGATGATGATGATGATGATTGTCCCCCTGGATCCAGCAGCTTCCCCACCCGCCATGCAATCTCCCTGAGAGTGACTGCATGTCATCCCGTCCTGTTGCTCCCAGGGGGAACTGGAGACAAATTTTCAACCCACACAGCCAGATCCACATGGGCTAACTGATTCCAAGTAACTGGTACATGAAAGTAAAGCCCAAAGGGTCAGCTCTCAGGTCACCTCACTGGGGAATTGGGCAGGAGTCTTACTCAATTCGCACGTCCAAGGAGGTGCAGGTAAGGTGTCTGTTGTAGAATCTGAACTCACCAATTTCCTTCCTAAGAATTCTTAGGCTTGATTTTTAGCCAAAATGTGCACTGCTGGAGGTAGGTGTAAGTGAGTTAAGGCGGATTTAATACCTATCTTTTGGAGTTGTAAAAAAACCGATGCATTTCTGGAGAGAAGCACCCAAATATTATACGGACAAGTACAAGCTATGATCTCCCGAGAAATCCTAAAATTCTCCTTTAGATAACTTCATTCTGAGGTCATTAATACTGATTTACAGCTGATTACTGCACCACCAACATACAGCAAAACAAGTGTATTTCACAAAAACGGAAAAATAAAGACATTCCCATAACAGGGTAAGGAAAATCTGGTGAACTCTCTTAATGTTCTAGCTTACATGTGAGAGAAACACAATGTGTAATAATGAAGAAAATAAACTTATTGGGAAAGGGGCCTTGTTTTTGCACTATGGAATGACAATGTAAATGACGCTGCTTTTCCTTTTAATTTATTCATGGTACTATAGGTTTTCTGTTATGTTGCCCCGTTCCCACCTTCAAGTGTCATTTCCCTTTCCTTTCCTATAATTGCTGCATATACTTACTCTCTATTTTTTGAAGTGTGTGTTTTTTTAACCGAAACATAAATAAATCTTAGTCAGCCTCTAAGCATCTTGCAGTATTGGATTCTGTAGAGACAGCCAAAAGGGTTTTTATAATAATAATAATAATAATAATAATAATAATAATAAGAGAGAGCTGAAGGTAGTTTAATAGACACATGCCCATTTCTTTTGTCTAGTGTCACCTCTAATCAATTGAAGTTTCCAGGGTTTTAAAGGACTACAAAAGCCAGCAACGCTCATTTACTAGAGACAACAGTGGAATGAGCATCCACATCACAAGCAACAATGCCTCTATTATATCACCTTCTGTTCTTTCTTTTTTAAAAGATGCCTGATTAATCACTGGGGATGAGAACAAGAAAAGACCTACAGCTTTTGATGTGTCTGCCACCTACAGGCCAAACAGGTGTACCCACCAGCTTAGGAGACGAAAGCATGCCTCAGACAAAGTGGGCTTTATCTTACAAAATCACTGCCTTTCATCTTCAACCGTAGCATAGGGTACTTAGTGGCCACATTATAAATAAATATAATTTTTTCCTTCAATTTAGAAAAAGTAAGGCCTATGCAAACTAGATCTGTTTTCCTCCACTTTCTATACTTACTCCTGGTTGGAAATCGCGTAGTTCTGGACTTCGGATGGGTTTGGGAGGTATTCCAGAACAGCATCCAACAGAGGCTGCACACCTTTGTTCTTCAGAGCACTTCCTACCAGCACAGGTGTGAAGGCTTTGCTGAGTGTTGTTCTTCTGATTGCAAGCTTGAGAGAAACAGAACATTCACAGCGTTAACAGCTGGATTCTTAAGGGCACTTGGCATACAAGAATGCACAGCATCATGCTTTCTGTTCCCCACCAAATGAAAACAATTATAAGAAAAGCAATGTTTGTGACTACACGATACAAAGGGGGACTTTTTGAACTGTGGAAAGAAGCTTTAAAACAGGACACCAGCTCAGTTTTTAAGCTGAACAAAGAGGCTTCCCTGAAAGGTTTGCTTTCTTTACGTATCTCAGGAGGTGGCCAAAATTCACACAGAAAACAAGTCCTTAGTGTAATCATCACACTGCATTTGAGTGTGAATGTCATGGTGTTGAGGATCAACCTACTAGATGCAAGAGAAAGCAAATGCCAAAAGGGAAAAGAAAGAAAGTATGCATAAGCACAAAGCTGCTACCAAGTAGAAACCGGGATTTGTTGGGGTTTAACAAGTTGGAAGAAAAGCCACGGCCAAGCTTGCATTGCAGCAACTACAACTGGAACAACGCTAATAGGTTCAAGCCCCACATTGAGCAAAAAATTCCTGCATTGCCGGGAGTTGGACTATATGACCCTTGTGGTCCCTTCCAGCTCTACAGTTCTATGATCCTATCAACCTGGGATAGTTCAGTTGACATCCCTGTGTTGTGACTCTGTGTATATCTGTAATGGTGCAGCAGCTGTCGTTTCGGCTCTAGCCCTGCTCATTCCTGTCAGGGCCTAGCTTGGATCTGCCACCAGATGTATTTGTCTCTAGACCTGTGCTCAGGGCCTCCAAGATCAGCGGCTCAAGCTAGGAAAGGGCCAAGAGCGAAACTCCTGTGACTGATACCAGGCCTGGCAAACCTAAAGGTTTAATACCATCTGTCAGACTGGAGAGGCCAACCCTGTAGATCCCTATTCCCTTCTAGGTTGGATGAGGACTCTGGCTCCACATTACCTTGGCAGGCCAGATCTGAAGTACCAAGTTTAAGCCCTCAAAGTACCTGATCTTCCTTCCTCTCCCTGCAAATAGAATATGGCATATCACAGACAGGAGACAAGATTAGCACCCTGACTGGAAATATCTATGCTCTATTCACAGAAACTGCAACTCCCTCCTTGCCTTTCCCCTCCCCCTTTATTTCTGCAGATGACTTTTGTACCCTGACTTCAGCAGCTGCAGCACACCAGTCAGGGTTTCAACCTCAGGAGTAATGTTTTGCTGTCAGCAAACGAGATGTTTATTTAAGTCCATGATGCCTAATGAGCATGCAAGAAGAACCCAATGCGTTTTCCATGAAAAATTATTTTAAACCAGAACTTGGCTGCCTGCCACAGGCTAGAAATCCATCACTGGGGACAAATTAGCACAAACAAACCTGCCTCTTGGCCTTTCCACAGCCATTAAGTAATTTGTAATTAATTAGCTCTGGGAGAAGGAAGGCAGGGGGAGACAAGGCCGCTTTGAACCAGAAAACTGTTTTTGCCACCCATACGACAAATGATTTTAAGATGATGTTTTTTTCATCCTAGATGCAGAGCCACAGGATGAATCAACTACTTTGACCACATGCACATGACACCTTTAAAGCAGTATGAGAACACTTTAGACAGTCATGGCTTCCGCCCAAAAATTCTGGAAGCTGCTGTTGGTTAAAGGGGCGGAGAGTGACAGTTCACAGAGTGGCTTAACAATCAATCTCTCTTCCAAGGGAACTCTGGGAATTGCAGCTCTAAGAGATGAATAGGGGAATCCTAACAACTCTCTGCGCTTCAACAGACTACAGTAAATTGTTATCATTTAAATGTGTGGTGTGGCTGTGCCCATAGCAGCATGCTTACATGTCCAAGAAAATGCTTTTAAAAATGTTGCTATGTATCCCCAACTCTGTAAGAGGAATATTTCTCTTGAGGACTCCAACCAGGCTACAAAAGGAGCCTTGTAGTCCTGTTCATGCTTTCTTTGGGGGGGGGGAGCTGTCAGAAAGGGGAGGGAGAAAGGAAAAAACAACGTTTTCTCTTTCACATATGAGACTTTCCCCTGCTGTGCTAAACGCAGCTGAGGTGAAATACCATGGAGAGCTAACACCAGTCAGAACAGACAACACTGAGATAGTTGGATAATAGACTTGGTATAAGGCAGCACCCCAGCATTAGAAGACTCAGTTTTGAGAGTGTCAGCCCCAAATCCTAGCATTTATAACCATATAGCACTACCGGCAGGGTTCTGGGTAGCTTCCTCATGCAATGCCCCAGTAATATGCAGGAAGCGAAGCCTTTGAGCTCACAGCACAACTGCCCTCAACCCTAATATTCCCTTTTAGGGTACTTGCTAATATCTATATCTAGTAGACTGTACCACTCCAGTTTCCTCCTCCCCCCCCCCCCGCCCCAAGTGACATCTCCACATTCCTTACAGCTTGGAAGTTCACAGGTGCTCGCTGGTTCCTTCAGGTTTTTAAAAAACACCCTTCCTTCTTTCAATTCGCAAAAGTGTGTACGTCTGCAGTCCTAGGAAGTCCCCCGTGTTTATAGAAACTGCTAACTTATTTTGGGCAACTCTGCTTTGCTTCCAAATTAATAGTCACTCAGCCACCACTGTTAGAAGGAACGACAGCTAGAGCTTCCACACATTTGTCTAATCCTTTTAAAAAGCCACCCAAGCTAGATGGGCAACACCACCATTAAGTTAATTTCGTGCTGGGTAAAGAGGTGAAAGCATGCCTAGGATCAGAAGGCGCTCTAGACGGCCCAATCTTTTTTACTCTTTTTATTTTCAGCACAGATCAAGAGACACATAATTGACTGGAGTACGGAGTTTCTAAAAGAGGATGAAAAGAGTCCAAGGGTGCAATCCTGTGAACGATTGGAAGTAATTGCAATTGAATTTTGGTACTTTTTCTGAGTAAAAGTATATGAGGTTACAAATCTCTCCTCTGAATCTTTAAATAATGGCACGAATACAGATGGATATCCACATTATTTGAATGTCCCTTGGACTGTTTGGTTAATGGACAACATCAAAAGCTGTAACTAAGGTAGAGGTTTTGAAATTAATATTCCTACAGTGTATTTTGACTCTTGGGAGGAACCTGATCACTCAGCTGTGCTTAAAACGGGCTTCTTCCTCTTAAGCATTTTGTAAGAGCCTGGAATACAGAGGGAAACCATTGCATAACAACCACCATGCAGCAATTCTCCAGACCGCAAAGTCATCAAAGGCTAACAAGGGTAACGGGAGATTTATTTCCACATTCAAAGCTCTATATTCCATGCTCATCAAGTCCTCAAGCCAAATCCAGTCCTTGCCCAAGAGGGTTCAGCTACGGTGAAACAGTGTCTCCTTACACCAACTGCACACCAATTTAGACACAAGAGGATGGGGGTGTTGAAATGCAGTGAAGGATTTCTACCTGCAAGTAAACCCTTGTGTCAGAATATACAGATCACAGAGGGCATTAGGCTCTGCCTAGAAACAAATATCGGTACGCAGGTACAAATATTGCATTTATATTTATAAGGAGAAGAGGAAGAAATCACAGATGACCTCTAGGATCTGTCACAACTTTGTCTATCACACCAAACAGCTGGTCTCCTTCTGCCAGCTATTCTCCCCTCCAGGCATCTGTTGCTATTAATGCCTGGTACTGAAAACCTGCCACTTCCCTGGATAGCAGCAAAGCGTCATAACAAAGATATTGCAGACACAGAAAGCCCAGCTCACTCGTTTAGCTTCTAAAGGCAACAAAATGTGATGTCCCAACACACAAAGCTGTCTCTGAATGAGAGTGGCAATATAATTATCCCATTAAAAGCAAACAAACCAACCAAAGAAGCAGGGTCATCACAGCCTTGCTATTTATTTTTTTTAAATCCTACCCATTAATCCTACCTAATTCATTTAAAATTACAGTCCAACTAAATGGTAGGATAGATTTCTATTTAAAGACTTTATATTTCACCCTTGCAGATCCCTGCAAGTACGTTTTATGCTTTTACTGCAAATACTGCATATTATAATATGCAACAGTTATTATAAAGTTATATTTCACAATTGTGCATATATATATACAGTGGTGCCCCGCAAGACGAACGCCTCGCAAGATGGAAAACCCGCTAGACGAAAGGGTTTTCCGTTTTGGAGGCGCTTCGCAAAACGAATTTCCCTATGGGCTTGCTTTGCAAGCCCAAATGTCTTGTGAGTTCCTGCGGGTTTCCCCCCCTTTTTCCCCCCTTTTCCTAAGCCGCTAAGCCGCTAATCAGCTGATAAGCCGCTTAACAGCTGATCCACTAAAAGCCGCTAAACCGCTAATAGCGCTAATCCGCTAAGCTGTCAATGGGCTTGCTTCGCAAGACGAAAAAACCGCTATACGAAGAGCCTCACGGAACGGATTAATTTCGTCTTGCGAGGCACCACTGTAGAGAGAGAGTTATAGTGCACATCTAGAGAGATCCAATGTGGTACAGTTGCTGGACAAATCCCTATTCATCCATGAAGATCACTGGGTGACCATGGGCCAACTTCTGTCTCTCACCCTAACGTACCTCACAAGATTGTTCGGAGGGTAAAACAGAGGGGGGTGGGAATCATGCATGCCATCTTCAGCTCCTTGAAGAAAAGGTGGGATACAGAGACAGACTGATAGATATCAACAGATGGATGAAGCGAAAACAGACCATCTAAGATATCCAATCTAAGCAACTGAAGGGCAGAAGTTCAAACGTCAATGCTCTACCCATCAGAAGAGGGGCAGCACCTGAAGGCCCCCAGATGCCAAGCCAGAGAAGAAGGCAGTGTGTTACTGACTCCTTATCTTAAAAGTATATGGGTCCCTAAGAATTGGGCCTGGGTGATGTCTCAATACAACGTCCAGAACCAGTTTGAGGGCCAGATCACCATGGCGTTTTGACCTGCTGGTGTATCACAGGTGGTGCTTTCCGGCTTGCCAGCACCTAAGCTTCCTTCTCCGACCAAGTGGGTGGGGCTTTCTTCTTCCTCCCTGTGCTGGGTGCTGGATTCAAGTTACAAGAAAGGAGATTCCGACTAAACATCAGGAAGAACTTTCTGACAGTAAGAGATGTTCGACAGTGGAACAGACTCCTACAAGAGGTGGTGGACTCTCCTTCCTTGGAGGTTTTTAAACAGAGGTTGGATGGCCGTCTGTCATGGATGCTTGAGCTGAGATTCCTGCATTGCAGGGGGCTGGACTAGATGACCCTTGGGGTCCCTTCCAACTCTACGATTCTATCAAACGGTCTTGGGTAAGCCATTCCCTCTTATTTCAATCCTCCATCTGCAGTATGGAAGGCTAATTTTTTTGGACTACCTTTTAGGGTTGTTTTAAATATATAATTAACTAATTACATTTATATCCCATTTTTTCCCAGGCAGTTCAAGATGGCATGCATGGTTCTACTGAGATGTATGTATGTATGTATGTATGTATGTAAAAAGACACGTTGAACGTTCAAAGCTCTCTCTATAAAAGCTAGGTGTTGCTATTATTTTCAGATAGCGTTAAGGAGTTTGTGACTATAGAACATGTAACCAGTATTAGTCCAAAGAAAGTGTGGGGAACCTGTGGCCCTCCAGATGTTGTTGGACCACCAGCCATGACTAATTTAAGGCTCTTATCCTTGATTAATTCCCATGAGAGTGCCCCACCCTGTCCGCTTTTACATATGCAAAACATTATGCAGCAGATGCATACATCAAAGGACTTTGGGCAATCCTTGGGGCAACAGGGAGAGAACTGAAGTCCCTTTACCTTCAAGTCAGTCACTGTTGGGATTTTCTCTTCAAGAAAAAGCTCCCCAATCTGTTCGTCTAAGTTTGCAACACATTCAACCAGTTCCTGGCGGCGATCGGTAGACTCTGCTCTGAACTCAGGGGGAATGTCGTCATATTTAACCGTTTGGCTACAGAAGCAGAGAAAACAAGCAGACCATCAGAAGCCAACCAACTAGAAATTTTAAAAATCTCGCATGCTCCTGTGGGCTTCAGTGAGAACCACAACTATCAATTTATTCCGCTCTCATGAGTGACACATTTTCAGTTCTTTTTACACCTGCAAAGCTAGCGACAACACTCTGCTAGCAATAATACACATTTGATTTAAAACTGGACCTCTTGTACCTTCTGTCTAATAATATTCACAAAGGCTATAATCCTATGTGCCTTTAAAATTGTGGGGTGTAAACCAGGATTGACATCATAACGATACAATAAAACCAAGATCGCTGGGTATTTTTCAAATAATGGACATTTTCCCCTTAATGCTCTGTCGTGATGAGTACACAATAATTTCAGGTGTACACAAAGATCCATATAAATATGACACTCTTGGATGGGTTGTTCCTGTGACAAACACTGTTCTCCTAGAAAGAGGCTCACTTAGCCATCTTACGCAGAAGGAATCACAGATACATTTAAATTTTTAAAACCCATGCTGGATAGAGCAAAGTTATAGCTCCAGTTGAGCAACTGCTGTTTGAGGGTATGAATACGATCATATTTATAATTCAATTCCTATTCAATTCTCATTCCCCTATGAAAATGTCACTTTGCCTTATGAGCAAACAAATGTGAAGACAAAATGGCCAATGAAATCTTTTTCCACTCAAAAGAACCAATATTAAAGCTGAAAGGCTTCACTTGCTTTACCAGAGAGTAAGCCCCACTTTCTTCTCAATAGACATGTTAAGGAATGAACTGTAAATCTCTCACTGCAGCTTCCTGCAAAGGTGCAGGATCCCTGAGTATTTTCACATACCAGAGATTCAAAAGCCAGCCTGGAGTTAACTTTTATTATATGGATTTTGTCCACCCAAGGCAAGATGGTGATTACATGGCTAAACTCTCCCACAATAAGAGCAAAGCATATTTAATTGCCTGTCTGCCATGCAATTATCACCTTTCCCCTTTCACAGAATTCACACATAATGAATATGACCCAAGGGTCATTTGCTGTGCAAATCTACAGCCAAACATAGTCACCTAAAAAGCCCCAACAGCCATTGCCCTGCAGAAGCTGAACCATGGTTACAGCAAACAAGGATTCCTTAATAAAACAGGGTTTACTAACTTGCTTCAACCTCTGTTAAGATTGGAACCCCGGGCTGCATTAGCTATGGTACCAATATCACCTTCATTTATGGTTATAAGCAGCCGAGAAAATTTGAATAGAGAGGCATGGTGGGGAGGATTGTGTTATAGTTACAAGATGAGGTGTGTTATAGCTATACTAATCAAAATTCTTCCTCAGTAACCAAAACACTAAATTATACTTCTTATAAAACAACAACACATTACTCCCAAAGCATGATCAGATGTAAAATGCCTCCATATTTCAAACTGCTCAGAACCCTTACCCAAAGTCACCTTCAAAGTATATAGCTTTTTCTTCAATGAGATCAATGATTCCTCTGAAATTTCCCTCCAAACCCATAGGTATCTGAATAAAGGCAGCATTGTGGTTCAACTTGGATCTGGGAAGTTAAAAACAAGTAAAATTCTCTTAAGACAGCATTTCCAGGTCTAAAAAGCTGGTTCTTCACATACAAGTCCATCTGCCCATGAAGATCTGAAGGGGAGGCTCTGATAAGGCTCTAGATCAAAAGGTAAGGAAGGCCAGTTGCCATAACAGAACTTTAGAAAAGACAGACAAATCATCTCAAGATTTAGAATGCACCTTTTTGGACACACTACCTTCTGGTGGTAGCAGGATTCTGCTTGTATATGGGGACACCACAACCCACGCTGGGCCAGAAAATAAAATGTCATACAAGGAACAACATCAAAGGTCTAAGTCTCTAGTATGAGTAAGGTGGAAGGGCAAAGGCTCAGGGGGTGAGGTCTGGTACCCACTTCGTACATCTAAGCCAGCCTTTCCCAATCTGGTACCCTCCAAATGTTTTGGACCTTAACTCCCATCATCCCTGACCACTGGCAGTGCTGCCTGAGGCTGGGGGGAATTATAATCCGAAAGATGATGATCATGATTTATTAAATCTGTATACAGCCCTTCCTGGGTAGATCTCAGGGCAGTTCACAGCATAAAAGTACAAGATAAAAAACACAAGACACATAATAAAAATAAGAACAAAAGCAAACCGATTACCACCAACAACACATTTAAAAGGGTATCGGACGTTAATCAGTCAAAGGCCTGGCTGAAGAGGAATGTTTTCGCCTGATGCCTAAAGCTGTATACTAAAGGCGCCAGCAGAAACTCCCTGGGGACGTCCTTCCACAAATGATTTGGAGGTCACCAGGGTGGGGAAAGCTGATGTCAGCTATTAAAGAATTCAGTTAGCAAGGATCCTTCAGCCCATTTCATATGTGACACTCAGTGTTTACCAGGTTACCCACCTAACCTTTAAGAAGCATGGCAGCCCAGAACAATACACTGAAGACATACATCTTTTGACAATGTTTCTAGAAAGATCTTCTGTCTTCCTCTCTGATATGGGCAGGGGGCAGGGGGAGGAATTCTAACTGAGATGTTCATACCTAAGTTGTTGGACAGCTCTGTCTGGACTTGCACCCATTCGATCCAGTTTGTTGATGAAGGACAAAAACGGGACATTATACCGCTTCATCTGCCTATTCACCGTCATTGTCTGGCACTGAACCCCTCCGACAGCACACAGCACCAGGACGGCTCCATCAAGAACTCTCAGTGATCTCTCTACCTCTATAGTGAAATCAACGTGTCCTGAAAGGGAAGTAAAAAGATCCAGGAATGTTAAGGCTTCCAACTAGCTGAGAATTACTGCTGTATTTGGTTCTCTTCCCTGCTGTCTGCGCCTGGTGGGAGTTGCAGTCAAAAACATACAGAGGGCATCAGGTTGGGGAAGGCTATGTTATGCCCTAAGGACTATGCACTATGTCCAACACAACCAGGCTATCAAGATTAGGGATTTTACAAGTCAGTAGTAATAGGACTAGGACGCAGGTGGCGCTGTGGGTTAAAGCCTCAGCACCTAGGACTTGCCGATCGAAAGGTCGGCGGTTCGAATCCCTGCGGCGGGGTGCGCTCCCGCTGCTCGGTCCCAGCGCCTGCCAACCTAGCAGTTCGAAAGCACCTCCGGGTGCAAGTAGATAAATAGGGACCGCTTACCGGCGGGAAGGTAAACGGCGTTTCCGTGTGCGGCTCTGGCTCGC
Organism: Podarcis cretensis; assembly: GCF_951804945.1. Taxonomy (NCBI): domain Eukaryota; kingdom Metazoa; phylum Chordata; class Lepidosauria; order Squamata; family Lacertidae; genus Podarcis; species Podarcis cretensis. The sequence continues at coordinate 81,729,113 of NC_137174.1, read as the reverse complement.
CAGAGCAGCGATGTCACGCTGGCCACATGACCCGGAAGTGTCTCCGGACAGCGCTGGCCCCTGGCCTCTTAAGTGAGATGGGCGCACAACCCCAGAGTCTGTCAAGACTGGCCCGTATGGGCAGGGGTACCTTTACCTTTACCTTTAGTAATAGGACTAGTTCTAAGTTTCATTTCATATATTTGTTTTGAAGAACCTTACACAACAGAATTTCAGGGAGCATTTACTGAACAGGTGAAAGCAAAGCCATCTAAATCCCCTTTACACTGGGCTGTAGGGATGGTGGCATTGGGTTAAGAAGACATTTCTCTTCTCTCACCTCTGCCAGTTGAATCAGCTTCCCGCCAGCCATCAAACATGCTGTCAAAACAACAGGGTGTTTAAGGGCGAGACCTGAGTTGGTCTTACGGCCATCAGGCACTGACAAAGGCCACCATCACTGAGCCAACCTGGAAATGGCACAGAGATCAGGCCCAACTGCCCTGCCCCATTTCCTCTGTGGCCACTGAGTGGCTGTGCTGCACCTGTGATGGTGCTCCAAAAAGCCCAGTGGGAAGGGAGTAGAGCTTAGGCTTTCAGCCTTAGAAAGCAATTTACAAAGCAGATGTCATTTTGGCTATGAGTAAAAATTATACACTCTTAACACTTGGGTGTGTTTATCATGCCAGGCATACAAGTGCTAGAAACATATTTAGTACTCTACATGACTATTACCTGGGGTGTCAATTATATTAATGTTGGTGTCTTTCCACATGGTAAAAGTTGCTGCAGACTGAATAGTGATCCCCCGTTGTCGTTCCAACTCCATTGAATCCATGACAGCACCAACTCCATCTTTCCCTTTTACCTAAGGTGAAAGAAAGCATATCAACATTTCCACAAGTCAGTGCATTTCTGCATGTGCACCTGTGTCCTCTTGTACAAGGCAAGGATCTGCTCCGAGATGCTTTATTGCCCAACTGACAGATCAAAATTTAAGGTCAAATCAAACATCACACAAGTAGACTTCCACTTGCATAACAGGGCTTTCCCTTCCCTTCTTCCCCTCTGCAACCCCCTGTGCTCCCTCCAAATCTGCTCTTTGCTTATTCTGCTCTGGAGAGTCCTCCTCCTCTCTGATCACGTTCAGAAGTACCTCGTGCATTTGTGCTATCCTTCCTGTGTAGAAAAGAATGCGCTCGGTTAACGTAGTCTTTCCAGAGTCAATGTGTGCAGAAATTCCTATGTTGCGGATCTTTTCATTGGGAATAATTCCTGAAGAGCACCATCTGCAGCTATTAAAAAACAACTGAAATACAAAAACGGGATGGAATGTTATTGCAACAGATTACAATACACAAGACAACAGTACGTACAGTACAGAAAAACTGTCAGTATTATTGCTAGGATTCATTTAACAAATGGTGTTTCTTCTACAAAAGGGATTCCCCACTTTGCCCCCTGAAATTGGTTTTGGGGATTGAGAGAACCCCCAGAACAGCGCACAGAAGGAGGGAGGATCATTCCGTTTGGAAGGTGATATTCCACCAAGTTGCGGAGGAAGAGAGGAGCAGGGCTACTCCATCATCTTTGCTGAGGGACCAGCCGCCTTTGTCTTTCCCTCAATTATCTTTCTTAAATACCATACTTTCCAGTGTCACCTGTTTTACTTCCTGCAGTGACAAAATTAATAGCTACAGTATCTATTTAGTCTATATTTGTACTCCCTTGTGTCCACCTAACAATGCCAATTAAAATAGTAATAACTTTCTAGCTACTATTCTAGTAGTGTTCTAATTGTTAGAACATGTGTTCATGTTTAACTTCCAACCCTTATAGTAATTGACACAATAACCTGAGTTTTAATATCTTAAAGTTATAGTATTCTGGGCTGAATATGTATGATACTCCCAAGATTTATGATAACTAAAACAAAATGTTTATTTTCTACAAGAACTGGGCTTAGAGTTTTCTGAAGTCAAGACTTCCAAGATTCATTAACAGAGTACTATGCAAGTAGCTGACTTACATCCTTCACCCATACAAGATGCAATAATTTAGTTTAATGTAAAGAAGTCAGGGCCGGATTTAGGTTTGATGAGGCCCTAAGCTACTGAAGGTAACGGGGCCCTTTATATGTTCAGCTGTCCTTTGTCAACAACAAATTGCTGCTGTTTTTTGTGTTGAATATATGCTATATGGTAATTTATGGACCTAATAGGTATCTAAAGCCATTTGCCACTGTTGCTGTATGTAGGTTTTATTTTATTTGTTTTTTATCTTATTTTTGGGAAATGTACATCCAGGTTTTTTTCCTTTAAATTTTTTGGGGCCCTAAGCTATAGCTTGTTTAGCTTATATGTAAATCCGGCACTGAAAGAAGTGTTCAACATGGGTTGAGGAGGTTTAATAAGGCTGCAATCCTAAGACCACTTACCTGGGCTGGGAGGAAGCCCCATCAAATTCAAAATCTAAGGTCAAATCAAACATTGAATTCAATAGGACTTACTCCTGTAAGCCCTATACAGTATTAAGAATGCAAGAAAAGCCCTGCTGGATCAGGCCAAAGGCCCATCTAATCCAACACCCTGTTCTTACAGAGGCCAATGAGATGCCTATGGGAAATCCACAAGCAGAACCTGGAGTGCAGCAGCGCTCTCTTCAGTCGTGACTCCCAGCAACTGGTATCCAGAGGCATACAGCCTCTGGCAGTGAAGGTAGAACATGGTGAAGGCAGAGCACAGCCACTGTAACTAGTAGCCATGGCTAGCCTTATCCTCCATGAAGTTGTCTAATCCTCTTTGAAAGCCGTCCAGGCCGTCCCACATCCTGTGGGAACAAACTCCATAATTTAACTATCTGCTGTGTGAAGAACGACTTTCATTTGTCTATCCTGGGTTGCATTATCTCAGCAGCAGTTTCCTCTGCTGTAAAGAAGCGGTTGGTCCCCCCCGCCCCATCTTTTATAGTATACTGTCGATTCTAATACAGTGGTACCTCAGGTTAAGAACTTAATTCGTTCCGGAGGTCCATTCTTAACCTGAAGCACCACTTTAGCTAATGGGGCCTCCCGCTGCCACCGCACCGCAGGAACACAATTTCTGTTCTCACCCTGTTCTCATTCTGTTCTTAACCCGAGGTACTATTTCTGGGTTAGCGGAGTCTGTAACCTGAAGCGTCCGTAACCTGAAGCGTATGTAACCCGAGGTACCACTGCACCGATGTTATCTTCCAAATGCAACTTTATTGCAAGTTACCCCAAGGAATCTTTACTGGTGGGTGGCCAATATAAATGTAAGGAACGAACAAAGTACAAACAGGCAGGCGGAATACCAATGAGGATTTCCCCTAATGCTGCAGGGACACCATATATTAAATGTGCGTGGGTCGCACCCCCGAGAATCCTGGCTTTGCTAAGGATGTGTGTGTGTAAATACAGTTTCCAAAAATGAAGCCATGTGTTTTTAAATGTACGGTGAGGATCCGCCCTCCAGAAGCTTCACTTGCAGGTTTTCTGTCTGCCATTCAACTCTATTTTTTAAAATTTCGAGTACCGTCCCCAGCAGGGCATTGGGGATCCTGCCCAGGCAACGTGACTTCTCGTTTTCCTATCCCACCGAAACCCTACATGGGGTTGCTCAGCCCCCTTCGCCGCCCTCAGTACCTGTCGCCGAGGCAACGCGGAGCCCACGATCCTCCGGCACCGCAACATGACGCGCAGCGCACAGGCTCTCAGTCCCCGCCGCTGAATGTCACGCCGTCCACGACTCCGAGCCCCACTTCCTGCCTTAGCCGGCTTGCGCTTCCGGGGTAGGGCCATAGAGTTGCCCAGCGGGACACTCCGCTGCAGCGCCCCCTTTAGGGAGGAGGGAGGAACGGCTCCGAAGGGGAATCTGCTTTGGAAGCAATGAAGCAACCTTGCTTTTTCTTGACTTGTTTGCATGTACTGTAATGTCCTCTCCCTACCCGCCCCGCAAATGGATTATTTGCTGCTTTAAGCTACAATTCGTTTGCATTCATGGGTCTCTCTTGGAGGGTGTGAAGTTACTGTTGTGGGTTAGAGGGCTGCAACACAGATCCAGCTCGACACACGTCGAACATGGTCTCCTTGCTGTTCTTCCTCCCAGATCCATTGCCTCTGAAATCGAAGTGGATAAGGGCATTAAGGTAGCTGTGCTCGAAGCAAAGGAATTCCAACGTGAAGCTGCTGACATTTGAGTTATATGTTCTTAGGAGCCACGCTGTATTTGTTTCAAACAGTATTGTGTTTTTAAATTGGTGGGACCTTACAATGAAGCACAGGTCATAAATACCGTAAATAAAAACTGCAAGTGTTGATGCAGGTATTTTCAAAAGTAAACTTTACGCAAGTGGGCACACAACAAACTGAATCTCAATTTCATCCCGAGTGATGATAATTCTATAGAAATCCCGATTCTAAGTGCACACACAGCTCTAAAAGCCCGGTGGTGTGAAATAGTATGATTACAGCGGTGTTGTGTATTTGTATTTGTGTATTGTTACTGTTGGGACACAGGTGGCGCTGTGGTCTAAACCACTGAACCTCTTGGGCTTGCCGGTTGGAACGTTGGGAGTTCGAATCCCTGCGACAGAGTGAGCTCCCGTTGCTCAGTCCCAGCTCTTGCCAACCTAGCAGTTTGAAAGCCTGCCAGTGCAAGTAGATAAATAGGTACCGCTCCGGCGGAAAGGTAAACGGCGTTTCTGTGCACTGCTCTGGTTTCGGTGTTGCGCCAGAAGCGGTTTAGTCATGCTGGCCTCATGACCCGGAAAAACTGTCTGCGGACAAACGCTGGCTCCCTCGGCCTGTAAAGCGAGATGAAGGCTGCAACCCCAGTGTCGTCTGTGACTGGACTTAACTGCCAGGGGTCCTTTACCTTTTTATTGTTACTGATGAGTTATCTCCAAGTTGAAAATGTTTTTATACACAGTTCTTTGAGAAGGAACTGATATACTTTACTTCAGGGGTCGGCAACCTAAGGCCCATGGGCTACAAGCAGTCCATGGTGGTCGTTTAGCCGGCCCATGGACCCCCACCGCCTGCTCAGTCGGCTCCCATGTGCCACGCTAAACTGGCACAGAGCAGAGTGGGGACCGCCTTCCGCGATGCTGGCCCGTTTCCCATTGGCTGCAGGAAGCTCCTGCAGCCAATGGGAAGCTGCGCACACCTCCGCGCTGGAAGGAGCGTTGGAAATAGCGTTTGCGCACGCACACACACTCTGGCCCATTGTGGCGTCTGCGAGACCGTGAACCGGCTCAAGCCACAAAAACTTTGCCAACCCCTGCTTTAGTTGTTTTTTTCAAGTTTAAGATTCTTGAATATTTGGGAGGTCAGCGTAACTAAGCAACTCAGGCCGTGAGCCAAATAATGCATCTAGCCAGAGACTCATCAAGCTTCACTACTCTATGTTTGGCACTTCTAAATTGAGAATTAAAAGGCTGTACAGAATGTGGAATGCCACAAGCACACGCAGCACGGCTAGAATTTTGGAGGATCTTTCATGGGGGACAGTGAAGAGAACCTTTTCAAACTAAAGCTTTTGATCCCAGCCAAAAGTTAGCTTTCCGAGCTTTACAGCAAACTAACCTTTTGAAAGGCCAGGAACCATAGACACATGGAACTTAGGCTTTTATCATTGCCAACTGGGAGAACTAGAGGGGTGAGGCAAAATTTGAACTGGAGGAGTTCACTCAGTCACAGCACTACTGGCATCTGTTATGCAACTGCTTCTGAAAACTTGACTCAACAACCTCAAAAATTTCCTTTATTCTTATGGTCATAGACCAATGAGCTTGCTGAACTGAATGTTAACTTTGCACCATTGTTTTAATAGAAACAGAGGTAAGGGAGTTACTATAGATTTTACTCAAAAATCCAGGTAATCTGGCCAGGAAAAGTGGCATTATGTAGAATACCTGCTGTCCTATAAATGTGGTTTAATCCATGTTGGAGTTCCCTACATTAAGAGCAGGGAAGCAAACTGAACAGGTGGCAATTTCAAAATCTTTGTTTATTGCACTTCTTAACTTGATTACATGCCAGCCATAATCTTAAATGGTAGGTTAATAAATCAAGGGATTTATTTCCACATCCCAGGGCAGAATCATGTTTCCTGGCAGCATCTACTAGATTCTGTGAACCATCTTCACTAGTTTTAGAGAGCTAGGCTCCTATTTTAGGGAGCTAGTGGTTTATGGACTACAATTTCAGCAAACAGAGAGTTGCATTATAACATATCTCCTACCCCTCCTGCCCAGAAAAAAAAAAAAAAACGTCTGGGGAATATAAGGGTGTTTACAACAGCATGGGTAAATTACAAGCTTGGGAAATGTGATGCTAATACTCACTTTTCTTAAAATACAATCATGCTGTTTCTCAGATATCCACCATACGAAATGCCTATTCCTTATCAGAAGATGTAACTCTCACAACTAGATGACAAGCATAGCATTATGTTGAATAGACCTTTATTAATAAAGTGGCAAGTGTTATTCATGAACTCTCCATTAGATTCATAAATTTTGATGCAATACTAGCAGCTCAAATAATGAGTATTAGCCTATTGTTTATTCAACATGAAGAACATACATACATATAAATGTCATGTGCAACTTTAAAGGGTTGAGTAATTGGGTGATAGTCAGTGGTAATCGTACTGAGAGTAGACCTATCAAAATCAAAGGATCTACTCACAGTATGAGTAAGCTGATTATCTTCTACAATAACATGCTGAAATATAATTAATTTGAACTTTCCTTTTTGTATATGTTGTACCTTCTGTTAATTACCTAACACACAACAATTCAAGTGTCGAAAGTTCAAGAAACTATACAAGAGCAATATTTGAACTGGCAAGCCTTAACCAAACTTGTAGAGTAACTCATTACTTTACTTAATTTACAGCTAACTGGCTGAATATGACCATACTTGGAAAAATGCTTTATGAAGTCTGATCTCTAAAACGAATGGGAGCCTCCTGTATATTTTACAGTGAAGACACATCTAGCAAATCAGCTTCTTCACTGGTCTCTGAATCTAACAATGGATTTAAAATATGCCTAACTCAGTGTTGGGTTTAAGCCTAAGAAAGCAAGTATGTCTTATTATAATTTTTTCTCTACAAATTTTCATTTTGTTTTGAAGGAAAACCCCCCACAAATATCAGAACACCCCCATCTTCCATTTTTTTCATCAACTACAACAACTTACAAGAGAAAAAGAGAAGAAACCAACCAATAGAAGAACCAAATAATAATGAACAAGCCAAGGGGGTGAAGTATGGTCACAAATGAAAAGAAGAAGATGCAGAGCATTAAATTGTTATGTGTAATACTAGATAGAGCCCTCAATCACCATTAGTGGTTTTTCTGCATTTTTGCTCCCATTTTGAAGGCTGAAGATGAAAAGGGCTTCAGTGGTCACTTTCCTTGAATTCCTACATGCACTACCAGCATCAAGTGGCCACAATTTATATATCTTAAAGGGAATTATTAGCATTATAATATAAGGAACTGTAATAATTAGATAGTGAAAGAAAACCTACTTTATTCAACCACAGGGGAAACAAACCAGTACAATCTGATACACAGAGATCCAAGTGAGTCATGTTGAGAAATTTAGAACCCATTTCTGGAGCTTATGTAATGTCTCAATGACTTAAGTGCAGCAATTCAGATTCTTCGTGTTCTTTGCCCCCAGAAAGTCTTATGGGGTCTACTTAGGCAACCTATATTGATAACATCTGAACAGCGATCAGATGCAACATAGAAACTGGATCAAGTTCATGGTTTTTCTATTCACAATTCATTTAAAAGCCCATTACATCTAATAATTAAATCCAGAAACCATTTTTCCTTCACAAGAATGTCAACAAATTATACTCTAGGTTGTTCTCTAGCTCAAGTATGACTCCTAACTTCAATCTGCCCAAAAGGTTAGAGCTTGTTTTAATATGTAGGACAGTAACTTTCTTGCTATAGGGAAGAGACTAGTAACATGCATTTGAATCTTAGAAAAGAGCATGGTGGAGCTGAAACAGAGGATTATCTTTCAAGGAAGCAGAACAGCCAACAATTTAGGAAATGGTTGTTGTGTAAAGAGATATGCAAAACAGAAAATGTATGATAAAATTCAATTTTATTTATGCAGCTTATCTAACTTTTTTTGCAAGGCTCATCAATATTGAATGTTACTCATCAATATTGACTAGAAGTGTAGTATACATGCTATTTCGTAAAGTATTGCTTAATAGATCTAGATACTTCTTTACAATGCTTTAGACACTGACAGATTGGATCTTCACCAAAACTACACCCGTATTTGAGTTAAAAACTGAAGTTTATTAACTGTACTTCCTTGAATACCTGTACATGTAGCTGCAATGATACATGTTTTGTTTTTGTTTTTTTGGCTCTACACTTGCTGGAGCACTGTTAATGCAAACTATTTGCTTTGACATTCTGCCTCATCCTAAAAAAAAAGAAAATAACTCCATAAAGTGCTTTCCAGCATCAGTGTTTTCCTTAACTACTCTCAAAGCCAAATGTTACCAAGGAGCTGGAGCTATCACAAACATTCAATAGTCAAGAGAGCAAAATTCACTACTGCTAGAAACAGAGAGCTTGGTCTTAGTCGTTGATCCAGAATTATTGCGTCCTCCGAAGAAATAGCCTGATGACATGAAAAGCAACACAGCAATTTATTTTTTGCTGGTTTTGAGCGGAACATGTGATCCCTTGATATTGAGCTTCTCCACAGAAGGTTTAGGCTTCCTGGGTCCCTCGATGGATACCCTTGGGCGGGGGGTCTTCTCTCTGAAATAGTATTTAGAAAGATAGAATACTTGATGTTTGGGAAACAGGTTAGGAAAAATAAGGGCACTGAACTCTCATAGCCAGATAACAACCAAGCAACCGCAAAGGCTATACTGTATTATTATCAGTTTCCTCACAAAACTAGAAGGTGAAACCTGGGTTCAAACTCTCCCTCCCCTTTTTCATTTCATTTAAAAAATTACAAGACTACTGCTTAAATCAATATACACCCATAGTTAAATGCAGAGACTTTCCTAACGGGAGAGGGAATGAAGTAGCCAGATACAACACAGCCTTTCCCCCCCAGCCCAATTTACATTCATCTTAATCCATGAGGGACCATTAAGTCAATCCCTTGTTTCTTCCACAGGCTCTTTTTTCTGAAGGCCCTTCTCATGAAAGTGGCAAACTGAAACTGGAAAGTTCAGGATCAAGACTGGGTCTCCCACACCTGCAATCCAGCCGCAACACAAGTGTGCTTGCATGGGTGGTGCATCACAACACTTGTCAACAGCAGTCAACAAATGTAATTGCACAAAACTGTCAAAGCACAGTAGACATCTACTTCAGTGAGAGCATTCTGGCATTCTTTTTTCTTACAGAAAACTGGGAAAGCAGAGCAGCAAGACAACAATGATTTCTACCTTCTTACTGCTTCTTCCTTGCTTATGTGATGGCTGTTTCTATGTCTTGGTGAATCTATACCATTTCTTATTCCAGAGGGTTTGTACTTCAGAATCTCCTTCTGCCATTGTTCATCAAATGCATGAGCTTCACCTGTGCAACAAATGAAATTTTAAAGTGAGCATCCTTAGTTGATGCAACCAGCGCAGGAAGTGTTTAAAAGTACTATATCCCAATACAAAACACGAATAGGGGGTGCAGTGGAGAGAAAACATCCATACTAAATTTTATGTATATGTATGTGCACCTCTGTAAAACATTGGCAGAACTGTGTTACTACAAACAAAAACCCATGTAAGCCACAAGGTTTCTTACCTTCATCTAAATTAACAAATTCTTGATTCAGTTCCTCATCACCAGTTTTGTTGTTCTTGGCCTTCTGAACAACATGAGCACGATCTTGAATGTGATGACCAATAGACATTTTTTCAAGCCCACTTTCAGAATCTTTAAGTGCTTTTCTGGTTTCTTTAATCTGTACACACACACACACACACACACACAGAGAGAGAGAGAGAGAGAGAGAGAGAGAAAGAAAATTAAAACGTCACCACTGTGAAACAATATTTTCAATTAGTATTTTGGATTTCCCTTTTCAAGCAAACTGTGCAAGATTATGAACACAGTGTATGCACATATCTTGTCTCTGCTGTAAACAGGGAGTGAAATGAAAAGGAAACAGCATGTCAAGCACACAACAAATGCTAACATCTGAACACAATATAGAACCAAACACAGTTGGAGCTTTACCTTCATTTGTACTGCGGCAGTTGCCACTTTGAAGAGATAAGCAGCTGTTCCATTTAAAAAACAGCTTGTTTCTTCAGCAGCAAGATCTGATGCAGCAAAAAGAGGGTGGAGAAGGCAAATACCCAGTTGTGTACTTAATTCACTATTACTTGCATTCACTATTACTTGTTGAACTATGGCCACAACATGCATGTCTGTGATCCACACAAAAAAGGAGCTGGAATCTATTCCTACCACCTCAAGGTCTTGATATTATTCTCTGTTAGAATGGTTTCAAAAACCACCAGAGCCTAATCTAAATATAGCCTGTGAATGGACGTTTCGGCTAGAGAGATAAGTGTGTGTTGGTATTTGCTACATGAAAGGGACACCAACTATTAGTATGTCATGCTAACCAACTTGACAATCTTGGCTTTGCTTATCGGCATGCTCATAGGTATATTATTAGAAGCTTTTTGATAACCAAGTGCTGGCTAGAGCTCTGAAGTGATCTGTTATAAGTTATTTTCAACAGCCTTCTGCTTATATATAATCATTCATGAACCTGACTTCAGGGTTCAAATTCAAATTTCTTAACAAAATTAGATGTAACAGCTGTGAGGAAGCCAATGAAAGGGCATCTTAAGCATTATATAAGCATTTAAAAATCAAGTACTTGGTCTGAACAGATGACACCTATTTTATGCCACTGCCTGTTATTTGTAGCATTGTAGGATATATTTATGTGTATTGTTGCTTAGCTTCTTCAATGTTCCTCTTCAACTAATCTCACTGATAAATGCCATAAGAAGCAGTAGGCCAAGTTACACAACACAAACCCATGGTTTGGCACTATGGGATGAACTCTATGCTCACAAACTCACTTGTGCCCACCACTTAGTTGTCTACTTCCAGGAAACCACAGCAAACCACATCTAAATAGGGTTTGTACTTGCTCTGCAAACCAGGGTTGTAAATGGGGTTTAAAATGGTAAAATTACAATTTGTTATGAATATGAAGATTTACAAAGCTTATGCTCCCTCTACATTATTACTGCCCCATCCTTCATTCAAATCCGTGGATTTATCTCAACAGGGAACCCCCAAACCCCAAGAGACTAACTTACCCCTCCTGGAGCCACACGTGTCTGAGCTGAAGCCTGGAAAACCTTTGGAGGTTCATCACCCTTCTTGGAATAAGTCATCACTGAGGAAGAACTGAATGAGTGAGCATTTGGATCAAGTGCCATTTTATCCTGAAGTTAAACATAATAAATGATTAAGAACAGCGTAAACACCAAGATAGGAGTCCGTAGCAGAAGCCTAGATTTAATGTTGTACATTGCTCCATTTAGATTAGGAAAGGAGAAAATCTTAAGGGACTGCAACTCTCTCTAGTCTTCAAAATGCCATAATGGCTGTCCTAAGCCTGCCAAGTGATCAGAATGACTAAGCAGTGAAGCCATTCACTTGGAGAACAGAATTTAGAACCACGCTTATTGTACATAACAGCAGATTTGTAAGCAGCCACTTGCTTGGACACCTGAAGCTTGTAAAAATACACTCCAGGACACCATATGAATTTAATGAAGAATCCTTGTGTAGTTTTTAGTTTAAACATTTAGGAAAATACCAACTTACAAAATTTCTGTGCAATTCCATCATACTGTTTCTCATGGTTGACATCATTCTGTCCATTGCAGAGAAATGATCCCTGAAATCCATGTTCTGCCAGAAGAGAATTGAAAAGATAATTAGAGAGAAACATACATTCACCATGAGGTTCTTGACACTGTGTGTGTGTGTGTGTGTGTGTGTGTGTGTGTATGCACACAAATACATTTTTACTTCTTTGAAGGGAATACCAGAAGAAGGGAAGAGACCACCTTTAATAATCCCCATTAAAAAAAACACACAAGCAAACATTAAAAGCAAGCAAGAGTACCAGGGTAAAAGGTACGAGTACAAGGTACAACAACAAAGATTCCATGTGTGTGAGGTGGTGAGCACATGATGCTTTTTAAACCAAGCATTTTGATTTGATTTGTATCTGTCTTTCCTCCTCTGCAGATCTAATAGCAGCTGGGAAGGAGGGAGTAATTCAGAGTGCAGAAAAGACATTAGTTAGAAAGGCTTAGGCACCTTCTTCCAAAGCGACACTTCCCCAATTTCCAAAGCAGCCCTGTGGGGTTTCTAATTAGCAAAACCAAAACCATGGCAGATCCCATGTCACCTCTAGTCTGGCCCTTAGTCTACTAGAGAGGAAAGTGTGAGAGGCTTTTTGAAAAACAGTTCTCTAGAGGGATCAGAAAGGCTTTTCTCATTAACCTCAAATGAACTTGGTCAAAGGATGGACTGGTTTCATGTAAGAATTTTTAGGATAGATTTCCCAGCCATTGTAAATTTCTGAAATCCTACTGCACAGTAACTGCCTGAAGTAACTATCACAAAGGTAACTAAAGTAATGTTGGAAAAAAAGCGAACTCAAAAAATGAAAGCCCTCCACAAGTGAATTTGAGAATGTTGCAAGGTATTAAAAGGCAACACCTTGTTACTGCCTTTTTTCTTTTCTTTTTTTCTTTTATACAGTAACATTATGTAGTTATTCACTGGGGTAAAGGGAACAAAAATTAATTATTTTTTTATCATTAAATGCTAAAAAAAAGCTGCACTCTTTTGTATGGACTATTTGAATTGGCTAGGCCTAGATCAAGAATTTATGAGTTGATGAAAGAATCTATGACTCAGATTCCAGTCTATGATTTATTATTTGTAATTTAGGAATAAAATTTCACTTGCTGCAAAGGAGAATATGGTCTGTTGAGAGTGCACAACAAGTAGGCTTATATGAAAGACTGTTGACTTGGCTCCAGTGTCTGTTATGACTTCTCAGTTACCAAGGCTTCCGTTTACACAGATACCATTTGTCACATGCATTCCAGCCGATGGATTACTAGCACAAGACACATGAAACATTAGCAGAAGCATGCAAAAGCCTTTATAGGAAGTAAACTGGGCTCACTGAGAGGATTAATGTAAGAAATAATGGTGACTTTATGTAGTGGAAAATGCAGGAGAAAAAGCGAGGTGGTGTAGGTTTGGCTTTACGCAGCCAACCCTTCCTGTGAGTCCTTGCAGGAGCACTCCTGCCCTTGAGAGTGGCCCAGTTGGGGCTTGATTGCCCAGATTAGGAGCCCTTATATGCACAGGTGACGGCTGTGGAGACATCCAGCCCCACCTGGTTGAGGCAGGTACAAATAGTGCAGGGCAAAGTGGTTGAGGAGGAAGAGGATGATGAACCAAACACTGCTGAGGCTTCCCACAGTTGGATCTGGTGGAGGGGGGAGAATTGTTTCTTTGGAACTGTTCCTTTGAGGTTATTTCTTGTTGTAAGAAGGTTTACTATTTGAGGGGTTTTTTGTTGCTGCTGTTTGATGAGGTTTTCCTATTCTGTTCAAATAAAAATATATTTTCCCTCATAGACTGACTACAAAAGATCTTTTAAAGAACCTGCAGTGTTAATTGGCAAAACACTGCATGCCCAAAAGCTTCACATTCACTGGTAATTAAACCCAAATTCTGTGCAGAACTGGGCAGATCTTATAGATATTTGCTTGGTATAGTCTATGCTAGGCTGCAAACAGATCTGTAATTTTTGAGAAAAGGGCCAGGGAAGCAGGAAGAAAGTGAAGGGAATAAAGAAATGGCCAGGGAACTTGAACCTCAAGAACAGTAAATGGTATACCTTCCAGAGAAAACAAGAAGCTGTGGTATTAACTTCCAAGCCATAATTTCTGGAAGCTTCATTAAAGCATCTCTGATTATTTAAACTTCAACAGACAATGGTACCCATACATTTATAAACTGTCTCCTGGAATAATGTAGACCAAAAAATACAGAAGTTATTTTTCTTATAAGCGCAATGCTCCCTGCATTCCATAACCAGTGAATCCACAACCCTGTGGAATACACTTGGATGCAAAACATAATGTGGAGAGACAATTCAGACTGATAAGAAAATTATTATGAAAGGTATATATTCGTATCTCTTACTTCTTTCTTCCTTTCTGCTTTTATTCTTCTTCTTTTTTGCTCCCTCTACATAAGTTTCTATATTTCCTTTTTTCCATTTAAGTTTGTGCATTTTGATTTATGTATATGTGGAATACAATCAATTTTTAAAAAATTATTAGCTTCAAAATTATAATAGTCCTAGGCAAAGCATAGAAAGAAAAGGAAGCATTTTTTCAAGCTCAGCAAGAAGTCAGCAACAGAATGCCAACAATTAAGAGTCAAAGTTGTTAGATAAGCTTGTGAAGACAACCAAACTTCAAAGCCTATCCCAACCACATTTAGCTAGACTGTCTCCCTAGCTTCAAGTAAGAGGCATTGTGAGATATCCATTCTACACTTAATGGATTGTGATTGTAACGGTATTACAGACATTATCACACTCCATAGCAACAGCAGTGGACATGCCATCAGGAAGAAGGGCAAAACGTACTTTGAGCAAAAGAAGAAATCAGTAAATAAACAAACAAGTTTTTCCAACTTGAATGCTGGGAAAATGTGGTGCCTCTATAGTAGAAGTACTACTTTTCAACATTCATTTGAAAAAGGTCTCAGAAGAAACCCAAAGGTGGAAAAAGAGTCCTTAAAGAAGTTTCTGGGTATCTACATTTCACAGAAATGTTATTCAAGGTCAAAGGAGAGAAGCCCATGTCATTAGCATAGTAGACCCAAAGCTGAACCAGCCACTTGCTTGATATAGTGCTATTCTCTAATAACGTAACTTTTTCGAACGTGCACTATTCTATGCATATTAAAAGGAAATAGCATGAGTCCAATAAATAACATTCTAGACCTCTCTCAATGCAAACACCACTACTGTACTCCAATTCATTGTAACGAAAACAGTTCAGAGACTTTATGGAAATCTTGTGTGTTTTTACCCTTGTGGCAATTTATTTCATGCATGCAGAAAAGAGAGATGGTCTTGCATATTAGCATAATTTCAGTCCGCACAGGAAGTTTAACAGTTCACAAATGGGGGGAGGATTCTAAAATGCATTTCACAAAGCTTACTGCATTGTGGGAGGGGGCAGAAACAGAACCAGACAGACATGCCCACGTCAGCAAAAAATTAGAAACTCATGTTTGTTTAGTATACTAACCATGCCACCAAAACAGCCAAAAGGCATAAGGGGGGAACTCATTGCCTGAAAGAGAAATACCAGCTCATATAAATTACTGCATTAGTGCTACTGTCTAAAGCAGCCTTCGCCAACCTAGCAACCTCTTGATGGGAGACTACAACTCCCATCGGCATGGCAAAGTCTGGTCTAAAGAATGAAAGCATGCAGGGTACATTCAGATTGTGGCTTTTCATGAAATCATCTGCTGCTATTTGCATAAGTGGCACAGCTCACACTTTTTGCCACTTAGTTTACCTTCTAAATTTTGAGTGACATTTTCACCTTACTGAAGAGGCTGTATGGGATATTGGTGCAGGCAAATGTCTTGTACCATCATCCTGCCTTGTCTCCTTTTTTACTGGAACTTTTGTCACCCCAACACTTGAGTTTTTAAACTGTTAAATTTCAGCATTGTAATTGATCACCTAGGAATTTCATAAATTTCCAGCTGCAGATTTAATATGCTATAAACTAACTTAGTTATGTCATAATCCCAGAGCTCAGCTACTTCATTAACCTGTCTTATTACCACTGGCCCATTTGGGACAATTTGGGGAGCAGACCAGTGCAAATGGAATCGTGCAAATTCAGCATTGTTCACACAACAACTTTTAAAAAACTGAACCTACACTTCCAACAGAGTGGAAGAGGAAACTTGTATGCAGGAGATGTATTTTTTAATTATTTATATTTTACTGAAAACATTTCAATTAAACAAAATAAAGTGAAAAAGACAAAAAAGGAAACTAAAGGTGCATAAAAAATACAACAAAAAGAAAATAAAGAATGGAAAGAAAAACACTAATTCCATACATATTTGTCAAATACAAATGTATTTAAATGAAATTATTAATTTAATCCACATACATTTATTTTTAACATACTATATTTTTTATAAATGCAGAAGTATTTTACAGTTTCTTCTGGAACAGAGAAGGACCAAAAACTAAAGTGAATACTATTCTGGATGGGCCCTTAGGACAACAACATGCTTATATCACCAAGCATTAGAGATCTGTATTTTAGTATACTGACCATGCCACCAAAACTGCCAAAAGGCATAAGCGGAAAACTCGCTGCCTGAAAAAGAAGCATCAGTTCATGTAAATCTGTATATTAGTAACATGATTTAAAGATTAAAATACAGAAGGAAGGCATGCCCAGATCACCAGAAGACAGAGTTTAGCATTTAGTATACTAACCATGCCACCAAAACTGCCAAAAGGCATAAGGGAACAGCTCGTCTGAAAGAAAAATATCACCTTATGTGAATTGCTGCACGATGTGTCAGATGGTTCAAATTAATGGGGGGGGGGGACGGACTTAAAACTCCCTAGCTCAAATTTAAATAAGGCACAGCATAACCAAAACAACGAAGGACCAAAATAGATGTGACGGTGGCAGCCATACTGTTTACATGTAAGCAGGGGATGGGTTTAATTTTTACTACTGGAGGGATAAGAGACAAACCCTCCACCACATAATCTTCTTATGATCCATTATCCAAACTCCTACCATAACAACCTGGATCCATTATCTGAAGTGAACTAGGCTGAGTGAATAGTGCCATGGGCAACAAGCTACAGACAAGTAAGACAAGGGAAGCAGGATTATTCCATTCCTCTCACCCCTATGCATCCCTTTTGATGCTACAATTAGATGCCCCCCACCCCTGCTTTGTACATGACCAGGGAAATGTGAAGAAAAATGGCTGCTTCTGTCACATCTAATGTGGTCCCTGAGATAGTATAAACTATGTTTAAATTGAAAGTGCCTAAGTTTGAATGCATGTGCTTTTGTGTACCAAAGTATTGCCATGTACCTTTAAGTTCTGTACAGTACTTTACAGTTTTCCTGCTTTTCCAGATATTCAATTCTGTTTATTTGCAGTCACGATTAGCCAGTTCAGATGGAGAGAAGTTGATTAAAACCAACAAATCTGTTCCTACTCAACAGATAAATTTTGGTAACTAAATTTCAAAGAGCTAGAATAAACTGCAGGTCACAAAAATTAAAATAAGTGATGCAGCTACTCTGCTACAAGCATTCATTTTATGTAAAAGCAAGAGATTAATGTAGAGTTAGCAATGAAATACATACATATTCTCTAAAATATTCATAGAACCCTGGCGTTAAACCAAATCATCTCTCCCATGTCAGCAGTTTCAAAGGTCATTGCAAAGAAGTTCTGAGTAAATCTATCACCATATACAGAATGGTCTGACTTATAAATCCACAGTGAAGAAATTATATGCTAGTACACACATATAAATAGATGATGCTATAAACACCATCTAATATGAGAATTCAGCCAACTGGTCTTGAATATCTCTGCATGAAAAAATGATTGGAGAGTCTGGATATAAATCTGAATTCCCCAAAGCATGCATAAAAGGTATACTTACATCAAGCTATCACATCAAAATGTATTTTACTACAATAGTCATTTTGTACTTATTCATTTAACACTATGTTTTACAACGCAAAGGCTCATGGACATGCAAAACCAACTCTGCTCATCTATAACCTACCATCTCTATCTCCTTCATTCCTAAAACTCATTTATTTCTATCCTCATGTAATCCCTACTCCTTTGTTTCCCCAGAGTCAGACAACAGTAACTTAACTTTATTTTGGAGGGCAGGAGGAATTCAGACACACACTTGGAAAATCTTCCCAGCACTCAACCAAAGAGGAGTATTTATTCTGGTAAGTGATGCTGCCACAGCAGCCTGTTTTGCAATATAGTTAAAGGAAGTAAGCTTATGCACATTCAATTGGTGTGCATTCAGCTTTACGTGCTTCACCAAAAAAAAATATTAAAAAAAATAAAAGGGGAACAGAAAGGGAACAGGCATCTGGGGGGGGGGGGCTTTGGCAATCCCACCCACCATTGCACCTCATGTATTTTGACTATATGCAGTTTTGGCTTTAGGTGCAATCCCCAGAATGTAACCCCCACATAAGTTGCAGTCTTAGTGTGTATTGTTTGGCCTACCACAAATACGGACTAGAAGCTTTTTAGCAGCAGCTGGAATAGTGAAGGTTGCTCAAATTGGTGTTAAGATTAATCTCTTAACGAAGGAATATTTTTAACATTACGTATGACCAATCCCAATTAGACTACTGACGGCTGCAAAAGACGTGGGTTGATTTGTGTTAAATGGGCCTGATTTTATTAGGAGAAAGGAAAGGAAATAATAATGCTAAATAACAGACAAAAGGAATACGTGGAAGTAACATAAGCTCACATCATTTCAGAGGGAGAATCAGTTTAAACATTACTTTTAGAGAACCTGATTATTTCCAGGTTTCTACACATTATGTCCTTGTAAAATGAATGCAATAACACACAGTCTGTGTAAATCCAAGAACTAATAATATGATCAGGTGCAGAGACAGTCATCAGCACAGCAGCCTTACTTCCTAAATGCAAAGCCCCTCCAGCTGGGTAATTCTATCCCCCAGTCAAACTCCCACTGCTTTGGTGTATCCTTCTGTAACTGGATATATTGAGACCTAGGATTGTTTTCAACTCCTAAAAAAGCATTGCACTCTGGTTATAAACTGCAGCCCCTTTGTATGCTTATGCTTGAAGGGCTTATTAGGGTCCCCCAACACACATTATAATCCTAAATAGCATTCTTACAAAGTTTGGGGGTTTTTTAGACCATAATAAGTCACATACAATATACAGTGTTAAGATACATAGAGTCATTGAACTTTAAAATAAGCTACCATGTGCAACCGAGAGTGTTGTATGTTGACACTGTTTCAGCGGCTGTCAACTAACATGATTTTTAAAATTTATTTGTTCAAAACACAATGCTAGGCTACAACTCTCATCATCTTTGACCATCAACCTTCCTGGCTGGGACCAATGGAAGTTCAAAGTTCAAAACATCCAGCAGGCTACAGATTCCCCAGCTCTGCTACAGACACGACTAAATGACTAAAGGACGCAGGTGGCGCTGTGGGTTAAAGCCTCAGCGCCTAGGGCTTGCCGATCGAAAGGTCGGCGGTTCGAATCCCTGCGGCGGGGTGCGCTCCCGCTGCTCGGTCCCAGCGCCTGCCAACCTAGCAGTTCGAAAGCACCTCCAGGTGCAAGTAGATAAATAGGGACCGCTTACCAGCGGGAAGGTAAACAGCGTTTCCGTGTGCGGCTCTGGCTCTGGCCAGAGCAGCGATGTCACACTGGCCACGTGACCCGGAAGTGTCTCCGGACAGCAATGGCCCCTGGCCTCTTAAGTGAGATGGGCGCACAACCCCAGAGTCTGTCAAGACTGGCCCGTACGGGCAGGGGTACCTTTACCTTTACCTTTAAATGACTAAACAACAACAAAGCATACAGACTGGTCTGCATCAAATACTTAAAGAAAATTTTTTTGCCATTGCCAGAAAAACAAGCTTGTAAAAAACTTGAATGACTGAAAGAACTCTATTTAGAAACAGTGCTTAGGCAGTCTCTATGTGTTCCAACAATTGTTGTACCAACTTAGCCCATCAGTTTAAATGCAATTGTTTCAGATAGGTGAATTGAATTGGCATACTAACAGATACCAAGTATGTTTATAAGGAACATATTCTGGGCCCTTTTCTGTTCAACCAGGTCAGAATAACTCCCCGATTTCTGATCCGTGTAAGATATGAATCTCCACAGCCAAAAAGATTTCTACTGTCCAGTGTAGAGTTGTGCAATGGTTTAAGATAGCTCCCCAAGTTCTAACGTACTCTTAGATGTGCAATATGTATGACAGGCACTCAGAGCAAGAGTGTTTGGAATTTGTAATAGCAAATAAAATGTGAGGGCTTTAATGGGGGTGTTTGCATTGCTCTATCTGGTCTTTTTCAAAGACAAATGATTAGTTAACTATGTATTCTTTTCTGAATTGTAGATATAAGCCTGTAATTCAAGGCAGGGGTGGGGAACCTCTTTCAGCTCAAGGGCCACATTCCATTCTGGGGAACCTTTTGAGGGTCACATAACAGTCAGTACAGCAGCTAATGTCATTTTTTTTACTTCTGTACAATACACTAGTTTATGCATACATACATACATTCACACACACCCCTGTATCCTCCTGGAGACAAGCAAGAGCCATTATCAGAGTTTGGGGAAACATTCAACTAAATCTAAGTTCCCAGGCTTGCAATTGCAACAAAAGATGGAGAAGCCCAAGTGTATCTTTGCATATCTGATTAAATGTTTAAACGTTTGTTGAAAAGTCTGATGCTGCTCACAAAAGCAGAACTGAATCTGAAGCAAACCCAACTGTTACGTTACAAATAGAAATGCTTCTAAACTAGAAGCACACAATCCGGTGGCTACCCCGCAGGTGACAGTTTCTGCTGCTGCTAGCTTTATTAAAGCATCAGTTCCCACTGTATAGTTTACTGATCTTGGCACAATTCCACACCCCCTGTGGTTATGTTACCCATGAATGCAAATTCCACAGGCTTAGTTTTGACACTACGTAGCCAACATAAGATATTGTAAAAGTCAACACACCTAAATAAATACAGTCTTCCAAACCCCAGGAACCAAAATAAAAATGTAACCATCACATTTTTTGAAGCAGAAATATTACTTTATCATTACATAAGTGGATACCTTGTACAATAGTGAATATATAAGTAAAGCAAAATGTATTACAGTTACATATTTGAAGTTGCTATGTCTATTAAGTTTCCTGTCAATTTATTTTTCTTTATCAGCTGATGCCAAGACTTGCAATGCCAGCAAGACTGCAACCCTAACCATGTCCATTCAGAAGTTATGTCCTTTTGAATTCAATGGGGTTCACCATTAGGATTGCAGCCTTAGATGGAATATACTATCACGTCACTAAGCATGATGTTATAGTACTGTTACAGGTTTGCATAATCAAATAAACTTAAGGATCAATGTGCCAACTAATACATCTTTCTACAGGAAACGGGATCAGTTAGAATGCAAGTTTCAACACATTAAACCTTGTTTAATTTATTTGCTCCATGAGTTAATATTCTAGTTTTTGGTGGTTATTTACAAAGAGAGTTAAACATCATTCTCCCCAATTTACATGAGAGATGCACCAAGAGTAAACTGACTGGCCCAAGTACCAAACCATCAGCTGGGGGGAGTGGGGAAGCAAGCTGAGATCCACCATACTTTGTCACTGATTGCAGGTAACCTGCAAGACTATAAAATGACATACCTTGTGATTGTCTCTTAAAGCAACCTGAGAATCAGGACGTCCTCTTTGATGTAGAGCTCCTTCCCCACCATCTTTAATTGAGAGAAATGGATCTCGTCCAAAAGGTTCAGAAAAGAAACGACGCATATGATCATTGTGTGCGGCAAATGGATCCCTAGAGATAATATTAAGGGGGGGGGTGAGAGAGAGAAATAGCTCATATATAGCCATGCATTTAGAAAAAACAGACAAGATTCCAAGGTGTAAAACTGCTATCTTGATGGAGAGAGTGCAGTGTTTACCCTACTTAGGACAGCCACAGCATACTGCTGTCTTAAATTAAAATCAGTACACATTTCGCTGTTACACAAAGAATATTAGGAAGTGGCATACTCGAAATAGTGACTCATACAGAGTGGCAACATGACATCCTCTAAGATCAGATAATTTTGTAACAGGTAGAATGGGTTCATTCAATATTATCACTCCTAATACAGACTCACAGCAAAATTTATTATTCTTAAAGGAAGCCAATTGAAAGGCTTTTAGAGCTTTATAGGAGTCTAAACCATTTCTCTGAGCATGCAAGTAGTTCTTCCAACTGACACTGGTGTGTTCTGGCATGCAGTTTAGAATTGACTGAGATAGTGTATATAATTGTTCTGTCCTTGGCACCTGAATATGCATCATTTCAACATGGAAACAGCAGCCAGTCTGCTGTGACTGTTCTCCTATAGATTCTTATCCCTTGAAAAGAGCTTAGTCTGCATAATTTATTTATTTTTTTAACAGAAATGCTTTATTAGAACAGATGGTTCAGTACAAGAAACCAGCCACAGCAGATGACTGTAATATCAAGAGTGAGATAATACAGAGAACTTCTTGGCTAACTGAATGCACAGGACTGCCTTTTGCAGGAGGGAAACTGTTTCTGCACCTGTCTGCGCTATTCAGGAAAAAACTTGGCAGGACCAGAAAACATTTTGACTGAGATCAACTAGAGCTTCCCTGGAACAGCTGCTTGGTCAGAGAGACATTTATAAAACCAATTTTATCCTAGACAGTATTTCTAGCTTGCCAGATCAAGATCTCTCCTTGTGAGGCTGAGGAAGCTTTCATATTAGTACACAGTTTTAGAAATTAATTCCAATGTGTAGTAGCCCTATCCACTTGCATGATGATCTAGTCTGCAATGTCTAGAATAGCACTTGCTATTACAATTTAGATTAGACTCTGAACAGCTTCCAAACAAGACAATGGTCAGCAATTATGGCTACTAAAATAACAGAACTGCACAGTCCCTACAAGGTGTGTGGGTGTACACACACACACACACACATATTTTGTAATTGTTTTATTTTGTAATAGTTGGGAGCCCTGAATTTTGGGAAAGGGTTCATAAAATTGTGAGATTTGAACTAGGAGCTTCGTAGTTTACACTTCCTTTCCCTATACTGATAGGATTCTTTTTATCAGACTACCATTACATGTTGACAGTTTCTATATAGGACTCTGTGCATTGCTGGTCTCAGCATCCATCCATGGTTCTCTTGCTTCCCACATTACATAGCATGGGTTCTATTAACAGGCACTCCCTCATGTCACTCCAAGTGCAAAAGAGTAGGCAGACAATAAAGAAACCAAAACAAACATCCTGTAGAGACTATTCCCAAAACGCTTTAGTGGGTGCTTGCTATGCACTTTTCAAACTTAATTTCTGCTAAATTGCAAAGGAAATTAGATGACTAGTAAAAGAAACTAGGTGCAGGATTAATTTGAGGCTCAGAGTCAGTAATGAACCCTTTGGTCCCAATCCAGCAACACTACTGTGGACCTTCTAGAAGTGGAGTATCCACAGGCCAATACTTTTGCTTGTTTTGCACCTCCCACCTTCCTAAGCAGCAGCAAGATACGTTTAGACTTCTGCATGAAGACTAAAAGGACAAGATTGTGGTTAAGAGGAGGGAGGATCGAGTGCAAAGGAAAGAACCTGCCTGTGCATGCAAGCTTTTGGATCAGTGCCACTGGATTTCAATACAGTAGGAGTTGGCTGCAGAGCTGACATAAAAGCTGAGAACCTTGTCAAGGACTTTAAAAGAGCAATCTAAAAAGTTGCTGACACTATGTAAAATCATCCACAAGTTCCATTCAGATTTCAAAGGATGTGTGACCTTGAACAATTTTAGCTTAAGGGGATACACGAGAGACAGGATTGGGTGTGTACTAACTAAGGGAGTTCCCAAAACCAAAACACCTGCACATACAGTGTTAAGAAAGCATTAGGCCTCCTGAATCCAGCTTAAACTGAGCTATATAATCAAGACAGATTACAACTTTTAAGTATGGACCTAGGCATGAAGATGGCCCACTGAGTTATATAACTTCTGTCTGGGCATTCATCAAGCAAAAGCTAATACTGTATCAGAATTGGGTTTTAAAACCATTCCGGGTTTAACCAGGCCATAAAAGTTAAAAGGTCAACCACAAGCTTGCTACCTAGGTCCTCCCCTACCATGTCAAATGCTGAAGTTATTTAGGGTTGCTTACAAACATGTAATTGAAGGAAAGGTGCAGAACTTCAGATCCCATACATGTTGAGTGTAAGCCACACAGAGCTCAATTAAATATAGAGAAGATCACAGCCTTATTTTTTTTTTTATAATACCCATCTACTCAGCCTTATTTCCAGGTAAGCCTACATAGGACTGCAGCATTAAAAGATGACTATGCAGTGTTTACTCAGAAGTAAGTCCCACTGTGATCAATGGGTTTTATTCCTAGTAAGTGTGTTTAGGATTAACCAGATACAATGCCTGACATATATAAAATTTATATGAACAAGAAGAATGATTCCCAGGTGCATTTGGCCTAGATTACTGCAGGAGAAAAGTAGTATTTTAAGCTATTTAAAAGAACATAAATCCTTTTCTCTCCCCCCCCACCCCATGTTCTATTGTGACAGAACAAAATGAAATACATTATATATCATTCCCCACAAATTGAAGAAAATGTTTAAAATAACATTTGTGAAAAAAACAGAGGCTTTTTTGTTAGGCATTTTAGGTACAGAGATTCCGAAAGAGCAGAAAATACTATTTATGTATGCGACAACAGCAGCAAGAATATTACTGGCCCAGAGATGGAAAGAAGATAAAGTTCCAACCAAAGAAGAATGGCTAATGAAGATGATGGACTATGCCGAAATGGCAAAATTGACCAGGAGAATCAGAGACTGGGATGAGAAGAAGTCTTAACAAAGAATGGGGAAAATATAGAATTTATTTAAGAGAACATTGTAAACAACTAAAAACTTTGGCAGGATTAGAGTAATACTTGTAATGTACAAAACACAATGAAAAACGGTAATACTGTTGTTAACAAATTAGTTAAAATATCGATAAGCTGAAAGAAAAAGGGATTGACATTGAAAACCAGAGAAGGGCGGTGGGAAGTCTAGGGATTCTGAGAATCCTAAAAGTGAAAGCAAACAATATGTTTAAATTGTAATATGTTACGTACAATTCAATTAAAAAAAATTATATAAAAAAAGAAGTAAGTTTTATGCCTTCTAATTTTCAGTACTTACAAAACATAAAAAAACTGAGTTGCAAAAGGGTCATTAACTGCTCTCTAAAAATGTCTTTAATTGTGTTTTTCCTGCTGTGCACTTTCATGCTATTTCATGCTACTGGAGACCACATGTTTTTTATACTGCAGAAGTAACAATGACAAAGGGGACACATTAAAAGATGCTAGGCTTCTGAAAGTAAACACAGAAACAACAACCACTTGTTATCTGAAAAATAAAAATAAAAAACACGCAGCGTTTTAAAAAGGCTTTAGAAAGGCATCCCTTTCAGCATATCAGCACGAAACTTAAAAACTTCTTGGGAGCAAGAGAAAATAGGGTTGTTTATATAGGTGCCATTTTCAGCACCTTGGAAACATGGGACTGAACCCTTTTTACTTCCAGGTCCTGAGAACAGCACTGCTCACACCAAAGCTTAGCAAGGCACCAAAAGAACACTCCAACCATTCTTTTCCTGAGGAGGCCAGTGGCTCAGTTCCAGAACTCTGGGCAGGCTTCAGACACACACCCAAAAAAAGGGGGGGGGGACCAGGGGCACCTTTAAAACCAACAGCTTTATTGTAGAGCAAGCTTTCATGAACTACAGCCCTCTTTTTCCATTGCACGCCTCAAGCACGCATAACACAGTTCCGTGGGAGCAGAGGGACTAGTCTGGACTGGATCCAAACTTCACTTAGTCGAGCTTAGGGTCCCCCAAGGAAATCAACGAGGCCACTTCGCTTCGATTTCAACGGGTGCAAGTTCAGCTAACTTAAAGAGCATAGCTGTCAACCGTTCCCTTTTCTCGCGAGGAATCCTATTCGGAATATGGGAATTTCCCTTAAAAGGGGGGGGGGGAGGATAGTAAAAGAGAATTCAGCGACCTTAAAAGGAGGGGGGGGACTGAATTATTGTTGTTTTTGAGGGCCCCCCCCCACCGTCAGGCTCCGCTCTCTTTTTGGCACGTCTGGAGAGAAGGAACGTCAGAAAACGGTCGGCGGGGGTGTGACAAGAAGAGGAAAAGGCAACGGAGAGATGCGCATCATCCCAGAGGGAATGTCTATGGGGCAAATGGGGGAAACGCCAACGCCGCCTTCACTGCCTCCCTCAGGGCGACGCCGTGAGGAACGAAGGCCCCCCCCCACACGCAGCCCCCCCCCTCATAACCCAGGCCGAGCCCCCCCTCACCGGAAGAAAGGATCCTCCTCGAAGATTCTGGACCAACCCCCGAACATGGCTCCGGCTCGTGAGGCGCCTCTCGCGCTTCTCCTTCAGCCCGCCGCGTCCCGCTCGAGGTGTTGCCGCCGCTCGCGGGCCTCCCCTGACGACGGGCTCTAAGGAGGCGAACCGCCCGCTCGGCCGCCACGCCCCTTTCCCCTCGCCACGCCCCCCTCGGAACCCAGCACTTCTCTTTCCCATTGGCCCTGGCGAGCATCCAACATGGCGGCGGGCGACAATAGGGCAGGAATGCTGCCATGGCAACGGGCTCCGAGGCGGGGCCTCCCCGCTGGGGCCCGGCTGCCTTAAGTGGTCTTCAGTTCGCTGTTCCTCCGCCGCCGCCGCCGCCCCTCCGCCCCAAAGTTCCGGGGAGAAGCTACCCTTCATATGGGTATCGCGGTGCCAAGGAGGCAGCGCCGAGTTAACATGAAGGCTGCCCACCCCTCTCTCTCTCTCCTTCCTTCCTTCCTTCCTTTTTATCCATCCTTGAGAGGGTTTTTTGCTTTTTAAATAAAATTTAAACAGGAGTCTGATATAACAACGAATACATAAAAAGCATACACATCTTGCAAACGAGAGAAACCAGCAGCAGTTTTTAAAAGCAGGATAATATATCTGAGTTGTTTTATCAATTTGTAATTTAAATTGCATGCTGGTTTGATGCATTTTCCAACTCTCTTATCATTTTTGAGAGGCGGCAACCAAATCTGTATACAGAATTATCAGAATAAATTGTTTTATTACCACCCTGCACCATTCCAAATGCAGCTGCATCATGGATTGTTGTCGTTTAGTCGTGTCCGACTCTTCGTGACCCCATGGACCAGAGCACGCCAGGCACTCCTGTCTTCTGCTGCCTCCCACAGTTTGGTCAAACTCATGCTGGTAGCTTCAAGAACACTGTCCAGCCATCTTGTCCTCTGACGTCCCCTTCTCCTTCTGCCCTCAATCTTTCCCAGCATCAGGGTCTTTTCCAGGGAGTCTTCTCTTCTCATGAGGTGGCCAAAGTATTGGAGCCTCAGCTTCACGATCTGTCCTTCCAGTGAGCACTCATTTTGACACTGCTAAATTCAGTGTCCAGCAACCCATTTTAACCCTGCAAGCACTGAACACTTAACTAAATCGAGGAATTATTGGTGTCTTGCACCCACAAACTCTGGCACCCCCAAACTCATAAATAAGACATGGTTTATCATTCATTTCCCCCTTTTACTTGACAAAACTAAGTATTGGATTCTTGTGATGGCAGCGGAAATATGATGTGAATCATTAGAGGAAGTAAGCTTTCCTGCTTTAAATTACATAATGATAAATGACATTCCATTCTCAGGGCTCAGGTGATGCAATATGTTTGAAAAAATAAACAATAGCTAGACAAGTATGTGTCCTTAAAACAACCTTAAAGTTACCTCCTTTGACAGAATGATGACTCAGGTTGCCCAGCTGGTAATGAAAAGACATACTAAGTAATAAATCAAAATTCAGTCATCTGGAATAAGAATTAGTTATGTAAAACAACCATGCTTGTATCCTGTATTTTGTATCATTTATATTTTATTAGCCCATTTGTTTTAGGTGTTTTACAGCATGAGATCAGCTGGGATGCAAGAGTTTGGGATTGGGGGATCTTGGGCTTTCTTGGCTCAGCTGGGGCTACACTGGCAGTAGTTGCTCAGCCAGCCTAATTTGCCCTAGTGTAAATCCTCAAAATGGGGCATTCTGGGGAAGCGATGAGGGCAAGACAAGGACCTATACAAAACCCTGTTCAGCATGGTCATGTGACCTATGTGCAATGCTCAAAATTTGGGCCCACCTCACCTGCTGGTTCAGCCTGCAGAAGACCCTCCCAGGGACTCCTGGATGGAATTTGGAATTTCAAAGTTTCTTACTTAGGAATGCTCTGTTAATCCACAAGGTTTGTTATGCTAGCATTTTATTCAACTTTACCATGTGATCCCTCTGTTTAGCTGTCTTGATTTTGTAAGCTGCTATGCAAGCTTTGGCTGAAGACTGCCTTAAAAATACTTTAAAAAATAATAACTGGAGTGCTTGGTCTTAAAGGATGGCATTGATATGGAAGGCATAATGGGCGCCTGGTAGAATGGAGAGAACCAATGAGACATGGTTGTCTCTGGATAAAAACTCTATAGGAAGGACAGGGAAGGACGTATTGGAGGTGGTGTCACCTGGAGGTCAAAGAGGGCATTGAGTCCAGCAAGCTAGAAATCCCAAAAGGGGCACTCCTCTGCAGAACTGTTGTGGGTAGTGATACCATGCCCCAAGAGTAACATAGTGCTGGGGACATGCTGTTGTGCCCCTGACCAAAAGGCTCAGGAGATATTGAGATAAAGAATGAAATCAAGGAAACATCAAAAAGTTGCAAGAATAGGTGACTTCAGCTACTGCCTCATAGACTGGTTACATAATGTGTTCATCACAACAAAGAGCTAAAATTTGTAGATGCCCTAAATGATTGTGCCCTAGAACAGCTGGTCTGACTGGGAGGGCAGTGACCATGGACTTAATATTGAGTAGCATGCAGGACCTGTTGTGAGAGGTTGTAGATCCAAGTGACAGATAAAAGAAAGTACTTCTCCATGCAAAGCATAGTTAAACTATGGAACTTGCTCCCATAGTAGTCAGTGGAGTGCCATTTATTTCAGGCCACATGAGATTATTTCTCAGGAGTACCAACATCTCTGCTTATTAAAAAGTAACAACAAATGTTCTTAAAATAGACTGTTTTGCAGTGGAATATATTCAAGACCAGGTCCTCTGAGTATCACTGTCAATCTTTGGATGCCCCTGCTGTCAAATATAAGGTAGGCAGTAATCAGGGAAAGGACCTTCTCAGTGGTGGCACCCTGCTTGTGGAATACATTGCTAGTGTTGTTTGCCTAACACCTATTCTGAGCTGCAAATACCTTTTTATTCTCCAAGGCATTTTAACTGTGAGCTTTATTTCCAATGATTAGTTTTTGTGCTGCTCTGCCACCTGCTGTTTTAGATTTTATTGCTGTTGTGGTTTTTGGTATACATATTATCATTGTTGTTGTATAATTGCACTTGAGTATTTTAAATATGCTGGGACGTGGGTGGCGCTGTGGTCTAAACCACAGAGCCTAGGGCTTGCCAATCAGAAGGTTGGCGGTTGAAATCCCTGCAACAGGGTGAGCTCCCATTGCTCGGTCCCTGCTCCTGCCCACCTAGCAGTTTGAAAGCACGTCAAAGTGCAAGTAGATAAATAGGTACCGCTCTGGCGGGAAGGTAGACGGCGTTTCTGTGCGCTGCTCTGGTTCGCCAGAAGCGGCTTAGTCATGCTGGCCACACGACCCGGAAGCTGTCTGCGGACAAACGCCGGCTCCCTCGGCCAGTAAAACGAGATGAGTGCCACAACCCCAGAGTCATCCATGACGGGGCTTAATGGTCAGGGGTCCCTTTACCTTTATGAAAGGATGTTCTCTTTCTATACCAGTATAGTAAAACATTGGCTCTTTTCTGTGTGGCATTCTGGGAGATTCTGGGAGATTCTGGGAATCACTATTGCCCTCCCTTTTTGCCTTTCTTGAAACACTCAAGCTTCACCTTTTTAATCCTATAGCTATCCTTTTAATCCCCCTTGCACATACCAAAGATGTACCATGCACAACATTCCTTTTCTTAGTTCACCTAAAGTTTACCCTGATATATTCTTCTTCAACATATAATTGATTATGTGCTCTTATGCTATGATCAGAATATTAGTGATTGCTTTAAACATATTATAATCAATCTTAGTTATAAGTGGATTAAGAGCTTTCATACCTGTCTAAGCTCTACCTTGTTTAACAGTCTTTGAACTATTAAGATTAATGTTTATATGTAATCCTGCCTTGTACCTGCCTTATGCAAATATTAACCAATCAGCAATGAGTTTCTTTGTTTGTATGTTAACCAATCAGCTACCAGCACACTGGTGGCAATGTTTTGTAATACTTAATAAAAGAGAGGTTCTGGAGGCTGGCCAGAAAAAACGTCTCTCAATCATCAAACTCTTTGTCTGTCCTGATTCCCCATTCCTACACCTTTACCTTATTTTAAATATATCCTAGCAATGTTTCTTTGATGGGCAGGATATAAATAGCTAAAACAAATACATCACACAGAGAGAAATCTAAAATGGTGCCAACTATCCTTTCACTTCACTTCCCAGCTGATTCCTATATGCAAACTCATTCTCAAGGTCAAAACGTGCTACTACTATACAAGGTAAATGGGTATCTGAATTACAACACAAATGAGAGAAATATGAACTGAGCATTCTGGATTGTTTTAAATTTGCTTTGTAGAAAAACAGTGGGTCTGAAAACAGTTAAAATCTTCCAATTGGGCTGAAAAAAGATTAGGCTTAAAAGAGGAGGCTGCCTGATTCAGAACAGGACACAGCCACCTGTGGTTTTTATAGGTGAGGAAAACTGGAATAAAGAACAGCACAAAGATCTTAAGCAGACCACACTGTTTATTGAAAGGGCTTACAAAACAATTTGTTTCAGTGGGTCAACCAAATAAATTTGCCATAAAATCACAGCATGAGAATGCCCCTTTTAAAAGGCTTATGCCATCAACATACAGCAGTAATAATAAGACATCAAGGCCAAACTTAAAACTAACACAGATTGATTGTCCTCAAAACTAAGAGCCTGTGTAATTTACTGAATTAGAGTTTAAGCTACTTGGTCTATAAAATACAGCAAATAATAATAATAAGAAGAAGAAACGCCTTAAAACAGGTCTAAGTTTATCCAGGATCTTGGCCCAACCCTACAATGCCAGGCATGCTGCATCAGTTTGTGAATTCACCAGAGTTCACCCCAGCCTAAGTTAGTCAAACTCCTTCAGGGAGCCTGATGAGTGCAACAGCTCCCTTTACAGTGCTGTAGTTCATATGCCATAAATACTCAAGAGTTTTCAAGGGGCTCCAGCCTTGAATTCAATTCTCAGCTTCCATTCATTCTCTCCCTCAAAAGCAATTTATGACAAGCTTTTGCTAACGGAAGTACAACTCACTTACAACAACTGGACATCACGTGGGAATCTAGGAGGGATTTAATCACTCAGTTCAAGAGAGTATTAATTACAGTGCTTTTATAGCAAAAACATAATCATACAATTAGTATATTACTCAGTTCATTATGTAGCTGTCGCTGTTGATTCCCAATGGCAATCCCATTTCTCAATACTAGCGCAGTTTGTTGGGTTTTAACTTTCAGCATCAAGTGCTTAGTTTTAGATAAAGGCAAGAGGATACAGAATTTGCTGGCTGTCTCTCCTAAGATAGAGAGACACACTGGGTGAGGCATATTCTGTGTTGAGTGTGTTCTGATAACTGTTTGCTTCTGTGTTTTTCCAAATGGTAGCTTCCAAACTTTGAGTGTCACTTTTCAAGGACGTATAAAAACAGTCAAAACAAAAAAAATTCCTTCCAGTAGCACCTTAAAGACCAACTAAGTTAGTTCTTGGTATGAGCTTTCGTGTGCATGCACACTTCTTCAGATGCATGCACACGAAAGCTCATACCAAGAACTAACTTAGTTGGTCTTTAAGGTGCTACTGGAAGGAATTTTTTTTGTTTTGACTATGGCAGACCAACACGGCTACCTATCTGTAACTGTATAAAAACAGTGTCACCTTGTGGAAGGCTTCACTGAGGGTTAAGATGCTTCTAGCTAATTAAATCACAAGATCTTCCAACCTTTAGTTTATGCTGCTACATCTTTTCCTTTGGACAAGAGGAGAGAAGCACTTGGGATCTTTAAAATACTAACAACATGTCTGTGGAAACTGAAAAGCTCGGGGATTGGGGACAAACCACACCCAGTTCAAAAGCAAAATAACCAGTAGGAAAATAACAAGGTCTATCCCATGCTCAAGGCTGGATTGAGTTGGCTGGCGCCCCTGGTGTAATTCATAAAATAGGGTCTCCTTCCTCAAAACAACAACAACAACAACAACAACAACAACAACAACAACAACAACAACAAAACACCACAAAAACACACAAACAAAAAGGCATCAACAAAAGTATATAGTTTCCAGATCAAGGGAAGTAACAGCCAGTAGATATTCTGAGCTTCCACTGTTGACTACATACCCTGTGCAATTTACAGGCAATTTACCGTATTTTCCCGTATATAAGACTAGGTTTCCCCCCTAAAAAATACTGTCAAAAATTAGGGGGTATCTTATACTCTGAGCCATCTCCCCTCCATTTTCTTAAATCTGAGTCCCCCAAAATAGGGAGCGTCTTATACATGGGGGCATCTTATAGACGGAAAAATACGGTATATCCTGTTGGGCTCCTCCTATCTTCAACACGTGGCAAAACTGAAGAGCCCATCTATTTATCTGTTAATATTTAAAGTGAATTTCACACATGCCAAACACTATTATGTTTATTGGATGTCAAGAATGTTATAAAATGGGTGTATTTTTTAGCAAATAGCAGTCCTTGATTCTCCCCTGAAAGGATGGATTTGACTCGCTCCAAAGTTGTGCACAGCTGAGGCTTCCTATTGTACCTATTTTCAACTAATGAAACAATTCATTATTCTTCATAGTAATATACCAGCATTTTCTTATTTATCTCACATCTTGCAGTAGTAAAATTGGCCCTAATTGAGGCATGCAGACTTTCAACTTCTGGAGTGTATTATCCCATGGAATATTTGCTATTGCCTGGTTATATCATTTTTGCCATCTCCCACACTGAGTTAGTTGAATAAATAATGTATGCTGCATTCATTTGTAGTTGATGTCCAAAGAGTTGTATCATAAATTAGGCTAGAACACACAGCGCAGCCTTCTTAGGATGTTCATTACAGAAGAACAAAATTTCTCTCTCTTCTTTACCATTAACAAGAGAGCAACATGAAGCCTTTGGCCTGCTGTGGACAATGCGTATTTACTGATTTCTCAAATATTATTTCACTTTAGGAGATAGAATCACCTTCCTCACTTCCTTCAAATCTCTGAGAATGTCCTGTTGAACAAATAAGGAGGAGGAGCTTCAGAAACTTAATTATTTTCGTGTGTTTGAGGCAAAAGACACTCTTATTAGGAAGGAGCTCATTACAAGAGCCATACTAACACGCTAATGTCAGTAGCCCATTTCTGAGAGTGATGTCTCTAATTGCTCAGGCCTTTCTACGATTGTTGTCTGATTGAGTTAGATTTCTTTTATACAGATAAAAAGGATTTGGGAGGAAATCATCTCGCAGCTACAGGATTGTCAGTCTGGAGGGCATTGCCAATGAGATTAATGATGTCGCCAGTAATATATGAAAACTTTTGCATAAATGAGATTATGGAGTCTGCAGAAACCTGCCAAGTGGTATTCATTCAGAGTAAATATCTTTAATTAAAAGTTTTGAGGTATTTTTATTCCTGAACTAATGAGTTCTGCTGCGATTCCCCTTAGGAATTAATTTACCTTCTTAATTCTTATTCATTTCCAAGATATGGCTATTTAAATCTCATTCAAAATTGGCAGCCTTGTTAAGCACATTCATCACGAACAAAAAGGTCATGTTGCAATATTGCTGGATTGTTGGTATTAATATTGTTCAGTTCTGTAAACATTATATGGAGCTTTTAATTTTTTTACCATAACCAAGGGTGCAATGCAACTGGAACTTCTCCTGTGCAAGCACTCCTTAAATCGACAGGGCACATTGCAGAAATCCCATTAATTTCAATTGTGGGGTGTACAAGAGAAAGATTCCTGTTTAGCAATACCTACTCATCTAGCCGTCCATTCCACCTGTATTACGTGCATCCTCCTAGGAGCTCAGGGCTGTGGTCATGGGTTTCCCCATATTCCAGCCAAATGACCTGGAATTCATTCAGTCATTAGCCACTTAATTAGAAAATCAGGGGACAGGGCCCTTTCACTGACAAGGGTGATATGCAGCCAATTCAATTGAGTCACTGTAATATTGGGACGCGGGTGGCGCTGTGGGTTAAACCACTGAGCCTAGGACTTGCCGATCAGAAGGTCGGCGGTTCAAATCCCCGCGACGAGGTGAGCTCCCGTTGTTCGGTCCCTGATCCTGCCAACCTAGCAGTTCGAAAGCACATCAAAGTGCAAGTAGATAAATAGGTACCGCTCCAGCGGGAAGGTAAACAGCGTTTCTGTGTTTACCTTCTCCAGAAGTGGCTTAGTCATGCTGGCCACATGACCCGGAAGCTATACGCCGGCTGCCTCGGCCAGTAAAGCGAGATGAGCGCCGCAACCCCAGAGTTGGTCACGACTGGACCTAATGGTCAGGGGTCCCTTTACCTTTACCTTTACATGAATATTTAGAAATTGTCTTTGTTTAAATGTCATTTTCTGCCTATATATTCCCCCCCCCCATTATCTTTCCGTCTTAAAGGTAGGTAGACCTTCAATACTGCAAGAAGGAAAAGATAGTAATAGTAATTGGATATCTTTAGCTAACTGAAGCTTCTGCAGTAAGATGAACATAATACGGGATAATCTAGAGCAGGCACCCCCAAGCTGCGGCCCTCCAGATGTTTTGGCCTACAACTCCCATGATCCCTAGCTAACAAGACCAGTGGTCAGGGATGATGGGAATTGTAGTCCAAAACATCTGGAGGGCCGAAGGTTGGGGGGTGCCTCATCTAGAGGGTGCATTGTACAGTTAACTAAGGACAGCCAACTGTCAGCTGCTTGGAGTTTCCTCCCCCTGATACATTTCAGTTTTCATTAGCAGGAAGAAATTTGATCTGAAGGTGAAAATTTCATTACAGATCATGGATACACACAGACCTGTTTAGGTAGGCAAAGTTCCAGTGCATATTGCAGACATTAGCAACTGGCAACTGGAAACTGATGCCATTTTAGACATGCTTCCTCCTCCTTCCTTAAAGAATGCTGTTACTGGTATCTTCTGCACATCTGACTTCCAACAAATTCGTAAATATTTCCTTCTTCCATGAATAAACACTGCAGATCAAGAGTGCTCTCCTCTCAGAAGCAAGTCCCACTGAGTTTAGTGGGAACTTCTTCCCAGATAAGTATGTTTAGGACTGCAGCCTAAGTAATCAGATTAAGTAGCAGCATATTGCATATACAACATAATGTGCTTTGAGGTACTAAAAAGAAAAAGAAAAGTGCTGGAGCCTGGGTTGTTGGATGCCACCTGCTGGTTTAAGATGGAATTAACATACTAAACAGAAGGCAAAAAAATCAAATGCAGCTGTGATTGCCCATAAGAAAAATTCCAAAATAGGCATTAGGATATTACGTTTATAAGGCCAACCAAGCTTCATGGAACAATTTCAACTGGTTTTTAGTGTCCTACCAAATTTTAATCAAGATATATTAAAAGCTTGTCCACAGTTCAGTTATAAGGAAATTAAATGTTGTCCAGCAGTAAGAAATAAACACCTTTACCTTTATGTCTCTTTAAAATCTTGTATGCCATGTGTAAGCATACATCTCTATGCAATATAGTAGCCCCACAGAAATTAATGCACATAAGCTAGTTATGTCCACTAACTTAAATGGGTCTACTCCAAGTTTGATTTTGTGGGATGCAACCAACTATGTTTCACCTGCCTGTGTTTCTGAACTTGGAACCCTTATTGGCTGATGGTGCCAGCTTCATTATGGAGCCAGACCTACTGTGAAACAGTTGTGCCGCTGTTTATTTAGCACCATCCATGTGCTTGGAACTTCAAGACAATGATAGATCCCTGCCTTAAAATGCAAAACAAGCAAGGCAACAGGTGAAGGGAGATGAAGGCAAAGGTAAGCAGAAGATGAGGTAAAATTAAAAGGTAAAGGACCCCTGGATGGTTAAGTCCAGTCCGAGGTGACTGTGCGGCGCTCAGCTTGCTTTCAGGCCGAGGGAGCCGGCGTTTGTCCACAGACAGCCTTCTGGGTCATGTGGCCAGCAGAACTAAACCACTTTTGGTGCACAACGGAACAGTGCGATGGAAGCCAGAGCACATGGAAAAGCCATTTACCTTCCCACCACAGTAGTACCTATTTTTCTACTTGCACTTTTTTGCGTGTTTTCGAACTGCTAGGTTGGCAGGAGCTGGGATTGAGCAACGGGAACTCACCCCATTGTGGGGATTTGAACCGCCGACTTTCTGATCAGCAAGCCCAAGAGGCTCAGTGGTTTAGACCACAGCGCCACCCGCATTCCTTTTGAAGAAGATGAGTATGCACTCAGTTCAGTTACCTGCCTTTAGGGTTAGTCTGAGAAGGGAGATAATATGTTGTCCAAAAGACAGTCCAGAAAAGGTGGTTTTTGAAAACAGAATGTGGTAGGGCAGGTATTTCCCTGCTTACGCAGCAGTTAAGAGTCCTAGGTACTGCGTATATATATAAAATAACATATGGTGGGGAACACCATCTAAAAAACCTGCAAACGCCCTCTAAACCTCTGGAAACCCTTTAAAAAACCATTAAAAACCTGCAGCACTTACCAGATGCAAAAAATGCCAACTTTCCACCGTCCTCAAAGGTTGGTGCAAAGGCTCCTGGGATTGCTGTTTTCCCCGCTCTCTTTGTACCATTTTTGTGGTTTCCCCTGGTTACCTGTGCGTTTCTGGGCACGATTCAAAGTGATGGTGACTTTTAAAGGCCTAAATGGTTTGAGACCAGGGCACTACACCAGTGTGGTGTAGTGGTTAAGAGCGGTAGTCTCGTAATCTGGGGAACCAGTTTCG
The DNA here is from genome assembly GCF_951804945.1 of Podarcis cretensis. Classification (NCBI taxonomy): domain Eukaryota; kingdom Metazoa; phylum Chordata; class Lepidosauria; order Squamata; family Lacertidae; genus Podarcis; species Podarcis cretensis. Next base: position 81,692,010 of record NC_137174.1, on the reverse strand, counting down.
CATCTCCGCTCCTCCACATGCAGCCGCTGGGTGACCTTGGGCCAGTCACACTTCTTTGAAGTCTCTCAGCCCCACTCACCTCACAGAGCGTTTGTTGTGGGGGAGGAAGGGAAAGGAGAATGTTAGCCGCTTTGAGACTCCTTAAAGGGAGTGAAAGGCGGGATATCAAATCCAAACTCTTCTTCTTCTTCATATGAAGGCCTTCCTTATGACCTGCCTAAGATCAGTTAAATTGGTAGGCGCTAGAGACAGGGCCTTCTCAGTAGTGGCTCTTACCTTCTGGAATTCCCTCCCAATGGAAGTTTGCTTGGCTCTTTAAAAATGGTAGTGTTGTTTTCAGCTTTATTGCTGTGGTTTTATTCAGTAACTTATTTTTGGAAAATCAATCCAAGTATGCACGTTTACAGACAGCCGGAAGATTCCCCCCTTTTCATAATACGTCAATGACAGGAAATATTAATAAAATAAAATATAGAATTATTATAACATATTTGAAATTCGCCATTTGCTTCACAGAAATATCTGATAATAATTGCAAATTCTGTCCACCTAGTTGATCTGGACTGAAACAGATAACGCATTGGTTCCATTTAAGTGTGCATTGTGCCATGCTGGTATTCTGCTTGGATCTTCTGATTATATCAAATGATATAAACTCTGTATTTTTAAAGTTTATCCCCTAAAGAACTGCACTACAGTGGCCAACTTCTCGGAAAGCTCCAGAAACCACATTTTTTCATACCTCGCCTCTATGCAGAGATGCTGTTTTATGATTCTACTTCTGTTGCTTTGGAACATGTTTTTATGCTGGTATATTATAGTATTGTTTTTCTAGACACCCCCCCCCCAATTTTGTTATGGTATTATGATGTACTGCTTTACAGCAGGCTTATAAATATTTAAGAGCAGGGAGGGAATCACTTCCTCCCAAACTGATCTCAATTCTACTTTGACTATAAACCGATGTGATTTTTTTTTTTTTAAGGTAATGACTGTTGAAAATATAAGTCCAATTCTAATTAAGAATATCCTGTACATCCCTGAGTGTGCCTGGATGAACCCTATCATTAGACTGCTTAATGCATGAGACTTCTTTTAATAGACTCTGTAAATTACTTGGCGATTGGGAGGGTGGGGAAAATCTTTACAAGTTGCTCCTTCCCTCTTAGGTATTGGTAGTGGGCTCTAAGAAATCCTTTACACACGCCGCAGAAAACAAACCCATCTTCCAGGGTTCGAAGCTCCCCACATTAATCACTGATAACAACATTTAAAAACTCTCCATTAGCAGATCTGCCATTCATCATTGTTGCATAAACAGAACCTACACTGGGACCAACTATATAGATAGATTCATCACTGATTTCTACAGGTTTTCGACACACTTCCACTTATAAGTCACTTGCAGACCTACTTCCTCCCATCACACATGAATTAGAGGACCATCAATAATTTACCAGTAAATAAATAATGCTTATATACTGCAGTCACGGCAACAAAAATCTTTCATACTGTGTCAGAGGTCAGCAGCCTGTGATGTACCTCTCAGAAAATATTCATAAGGTTGCAAATCTATAAAGCAAGTACTTGTATTGGAATATTTTCGTTGTTCTTTAAAGGAGACATTTGTCTACGACTGGTGCTGTTTCATTAAACTTCTTTGTTATGTTAAGGGAGAGCCCCATGTCTTCCACGCTCATCATCATGTCAATAGCTGCAAAGTGTTAAGTAAGAGGCGTGTGTGCGTGCGCATAGCTTTCTTATAAGGATTTTGTCACGATTTACTGGAGATGATTTCAAACTGGATTCACAATGATGGTCAATTCACATGACCATGTTGACACACTAAGAATGAAAGTATCTAGGCTGACTTTACAGTGGTACCTCGGGTTACATACGCTTCAGGTTACATACGCTTCAGGTTACAGACTCCGCTAACCCAGAAATAGTACCTCAGGTTAAGAACTTTGCTTCAGGATGAGAACAGAAATCGTGCTCTAGTGGCGCGGCGGCAGCAGGAGGCCCCATTAGCTAAAGTGGTGCTTCAGGTTAAGAACTGTTTCAGGTTAAGAACGGACCTCCGGAACGAATTGAGTACTTAACCCGAGGTACCACTGTACAAGCTTAGATTGCAACCTATCTTACACTGTACCTATGTGCAGAAGTTGGGTTTGTACTGATATTGTACGAACACGCTGCCCAGTGATGTTCACAGAAAGGGGGAGGATGTTGGTTTCTGCTTCCTTCACTGTGCAGCGAAAGTGCTTGTCACGAGACAGGTGTTTACATTCTACAGTCAATTGCTGTTGGAGTTTCTCACGGGAAAGGAGACTGGATGTGACGTACACTGGTTTCCTGTTTTTCACTGTTCACGCAGTGTTCTCTCCGTGCTTTAGAGGAGAGAGGATGCTTTCTCTGCTCCGGCAGAGGCAAGATGTTTTTCTGTAATCTACCAGCTTTGAAGTGTAAATAAAGTAATATAGAGTATGTGGCACGTACTCCTCATCATTCCGCTGTGCTTGGGACACTGCAAATTCCACACTAGCTAGGGAGCATGGGAGTTGTAGGCCAAAAACATCTGGAGGGCCGAGGTTGAGGAAGCCTGAACTAGAAGAAGAGAGAAATACCATGAGCACCAAAGTTCCTTTTTTCAGAGTATATCCCCTGTGGTTGCTCTCAGGACTGCCAAGAGGCAGGTTCAGCAGGTCCTGATGTAGAAGGCCCACAATTAGCAAAGAGCTCCAAACTCCAAGCTCTTCTTCTTTTTTTAAAAAAGGAAGACTCTAGCCCCCCACGAAAGAAAGTTTTGAAGCAAAATGTGCAGTTACCCTTCTATGTGATTTCTGTGAGATGAGTCAGTAGACTCTTCTGAAGGCTCTTCAAACAGCAGCAGATGAAGCTGGCAGTAGTATCACGGAAAGAAGAAACTTACAAAGAAAACTTATTGAGAATCAGGAGACAAATGAAAAGTCTTGAATATTATTTTAGAGAGGAAATGTTTTATTTGTGTTTTGTTAAAACAAAAACCCGGTATCTGAATCACTGAGACAGCTATCAGGGGGTGTAATCCATGGAGAACAATGTTGCCCATCATTTGTCTGTTCTGTTCTGCTGTAATAATAATAATAATAATAATAATAATAATAATAATAATAATTTATTTATACCCCGCCCATCTGGCTGAGTTTCCCCTGCCACTCTGGGTGGCTCCCAATCGAGCGTTAAAAACAATACAGCATTAAATATTAAAAACTTCCCTAAACAGGGCTACCTTCAGATGTCTTTTAAAGATAAGATAGCTGCTTATTTCCTTCACATCTGAAGGGAGGGCGTTCCACAGGGCAGGCGCCACTACCGAGAAGGCCCTCTGTCTGGTTCGCTGTAACCTCACTTCTCGCAATGAGGGAACCGCCAGAAGGCCCTTGGCGCTGAATCTCAGTGTCCGGGCTGAATGATGGGGGTAGAGACGCTCCTTCAGGTATACAGGACTGAGGCCGTTTAGGGATTAAAAGATCAGCACCAACACTTTGAATTGTGCTCGGAAACAAACTGGGAGTCAATGCAGATCTCTCAGGACCGGTGTTATGTGTTCCCGGCGGCCACTCCCAGTCACCAGTCTAGCTGCCGCATTCTGGATTAATTGCAGTTTCCGGGTCACCTTCAAAGGTAGCCCCACATAGAGCGCATTGCAGTAGTCCAAGCGGGAGATAACTAGAGCATGCACCACTCTGCAAAGACAGCCTGCGGGCAGGTAGAGTCTTAGCCTGCATACCAGATGGAGCTGGTAGACAGCCGCCCTGGAAACAGAATTAACCTGCACCTCCATGGACAGCTGTGATTCCAAAATGACTCCCAGGCTGCGGTCCTGGTACTTCAGGGGCACAGTCACCCCATTCAGGACCAGGGAGTCCCCCACACCTTCCTGCCTTCTGTCCCACAAAAACAGTACTTCTGTCTTGTCAGGATTCAACCTCAATCTGTTAGCCGCAATCCATCCTCCAGCCACCACCAGACACTCACACAGGACCTTCACCGCCCTCACTGGTTCTGATTTAAAAGAGAGGTAGAGCTGGGTATCATCCGCATACTGATGAACACCCAGCCCAAACCTCCTGATGATCTCTCCCAGTGGCTGCATGTAAATATTAAAAAGCAAAATATCCATGGCAAGACACACTATTACAAGAGTTGCTTAGACTAGCTCTGGGAACTAGCTGTATACAGAGCAAAGAACCACCAGGTATACAGTAAGGAGCATTTTCCTGGGCAGCAAACTGTTTACAGTACAGACACCCCCTCCCCCATTCATGTGCATTCAATATGTGTGCAACTGCAAACACACGCATCATTCCAAACCTGAAAATGACCAGAAAATGCCACAAATAGGGGCAGAACGGGGTGTTTGCAGGATTTTTCGATACTGTTTCAAATATATGTGATTTCACACACAGTGTCTTGGACTGTAACCCCTGTGTAAACTGGGAATTTCCTGTACTGGACCGGCTCCACCATGAAGGCGGAGTGGCTCTATTTAACTGGAAGGGCTATAAAACTTTACTCTTTTGGCTAGGACTTCGGACAACAGTAGCCTTCCTGGATCTTCTGTGGTTTTGCTTCTTGCTCCCACACTGTAGCTGATGACTGACGATAGCCCAATGTGTGGGATGTTGATATTGCAGTAGCCCGTGCACAGCGGAATGATGAGGAGTACGTGCCACATACTCTATATTACTTTATTTACACTTCAAAGCTGGTAGATTACAGAAAAACATCTTGTCTCTGCCGGAGCAGAGAAAGCATCCTCTCTCCTCTGAAGCACGGAGAGAAACACTGAAAAACAGGAAACCAGTGTACGTCACATCCAGTCTCCTTTCCCGTGAGAAACTCCAACAGCAGAGACTGTGGAATGTAAACACCTGTCTCGTGACAAGCACTTCGCTGCACAGTGAAGAGAGCAGAAACCAACATGGGATTCAGTTTGAAGAACGCATCAACAAAAGAATACACACATTTCCTAGATAACATAGGATCCAGTGGAAAGATATGTAAGAATGGTAATGTGGTTTTGTTCTTAGCAAATCCCACTAATACAAGTGGATCATGCTGTTAAGGTAATATGAATTCACTTGAAAGACCTGAATGTTTAGTGAACTGTGTTTAGCACAAGATGCATGGACTTAAGAAAGTAAGAACACAAGAAGGACCTTGTTGGATCACACTGAAGGACATATTAGCTGAGCATCCTGATTCCCAAAGCAACCAACCAGATGCCTATGAGAAGTCCAAAAGCTGGAAGGGGGAACACTAGAAGATCTTTGACTTTCTAGCAGCTGATATTCAGAGCCTTGTTGCATGTGATCCTGGAAGTTGTCCATGCTCTCATGACTAGTAGCCAATAGGAAATGAGAGAGGCTGTGTGAAATATAGGGCTGAAATAAAGAGCTCACGTGTCGTAAATGCCCAGCTACAACCTGGTACTCCAAAAGCCTTTGACAAAAACGTATGATTCCTCCTTTGACAGCATTCACAGTACTATGGAAACCTATATGCCTGAAGGCAGACCACAGTCTTGCATTTCTGTGACATGTTCCTTTCTTGCTGGAGCAGCTAAACGTTGCATCAAAACTACAACTGATATCCTTGCCCCAACCGAATAAAGCAATTTTTCTCTTTTTCTCCTTCAGCTTTCTACTCATATTTCACATAACGACATATTTTAAGGGATGAAGCAAAGTTTAGTTGGCAACATGATGCTTCAATAATTAATGTAACTTGTAACTACGAATGTATGGGAGAAGATACAGATATAATCTAAGGCCCTGATGCTGCTTGGGAAGATCAAGAGTGCATACGTAATATGGTCTCCATAAGCAAGAAGTATATTTGCAATACTGAATGCTTTTATTGATTTGCTTTCTATGCCCACCTCACCACTGAGTGTCTTAAAATCTAGCCAACATTGTATGATGGGGAATCAGGGTTACTTTTTTACCTCAGTGAAGGTAAATCATCCATCATATACCTTTGGGTGTCTCATTCTGAATAGTGTACTGATATTTTTTTTGAGCATCTGTCAACAGCAAATGTTTCTTACTTTGATTCTATCCTTTCACTTTATTCCTAAGAGTTGAATATACATAAGAGTAGACCTACTGAAATTAATGGCTCTGAGTTTGTCATGTCCATTAGTGTTAATGAGTTTAGTTATAGTGGAACTAACATTTGATACAACCACTAGTAAATAACCCATTAAACATGAATTGAGAAAAAAATATAATATATATCATTCACTTGTAGCAGACAATCATGTGCTCAAAATGCCACAACTATACCTTCAAGAATTCGGTACAATGAAAGCAGTAGATCTCCTATCCCCCAGAATGTATGGCATGATAAGAGAGAGTTTCCTCAAGAAAGAAGGGCATTTTCGCTGGCCAGGCTTAATTCAAACCCATCAAACCTCCTTTGGGGAAGGTTCTCAGGCAGGGTGGAAGGAGAAAGAACTTGCCCATGTGAAGACCACCTGGCGGAAACCCTTACACATATGGTTCTTAATTGTAAACTATATGCTGATCTCCATCAGCAATTTCTAGATCAACTCTGCATCCCCAAATGGAAACCAGAGTTGGAGGTCATACATTTTCTATTACTGGGGAATGATCAGGAGCTCACCAGGTTAGTGGCTAAATATCTCTATTTGGTTTTTTGTCGTCGAAATACACTGCAGATGTCTGATCTCCTTGGAGACCTAGAGATGTGACGATAGACTGCTCTGCCTCCTTTCCTTTAGCAGAAGAAGAGTTTGGATTTGATATCCCGCCTTTCACTCCCTTTAAGGAGTCTCAAAGCGGCTAACATTCTCCTTTCCCTTTCTCCCCCACAACAAACACTCTGTGAGGTGAGTGGGGCTGAGAGACTTCAAAGAAGTGTGACTGGCCCAAGGTCACCCAGCAGCTGCATGTGGAGGAGCGGAGACGCGAACCCGGTTCCCCAGATTACGAGACTACCGCTCTTAACCACTACACCATACTGGCTCTCCAAATGTTTCATGCCACTGGGGAAGTGGTAATTCTGTAATGATTTGTTTTGGGTGTTTGTATGTGATGCCAATAAAAGGTTTGATGATGAGGATAGGAGTGCATACTTATACATGACTTTTTTGTGCACAGCTTAGGATCTAGCTCAGCTCATTTTTTTATACATGTGAGAACGTAATAGGAGAGAAGTAGTGGATCCAGAGAGGCCTGTGAATATTGTGCAAAACAATTTCCTGGGCACATGAGGAAGGGACTGGTCACTTCCAACAGCAATTTCATTTCACTCACCCATCCAGAGGCTCCTCCCACTTTCAAAGCAGGGCTTGAGGGCTGCCACTGGGGAGTGGGGGTGGAGAGAGAAACTGAAATGTCCTTGCACACGTGTGAAATATTACACACAGTACTTTGAATCTCAGCCACTATTGGGGAAATATTAAAACGTGGACACCGCCAAAGAGGAACACCTGCTTTATCAACTAACAGCAATCCTCCTTTCACTGAGTGGAAGTTTGCAGTGTCTTTAATATGACATTGTTTGCCACTAGTCTAAAAATATCCAAATAAAACTCAAACGGGAGACTGAAGAGTGCATAGCTCAAAATACTCTTTTATTTAAAGAACCTTGAATTGTTAGCAAAGCGTACTTAATAAGATTACACTGTCATTATGTAGTTTAGGGATAGTGGGTGCCTTTCCTATACAACTGCCAGTTTCCAATTCTTATCAAGGAGCTCCATGCCTGGACTTTGAATGAGCATCAATGGGGAAGGTGTCACAGAATCTAGAGGTATGTTTCACCCTTAGAGCACAGAACCATTAAATAGTATCTTAATACCTTACAATTGCATCTATATAACTACACACTGGAGACAGTTTAAGAATAAAAACTGCAAAACTCCAAATGATCTCTTCTCTTCCTTCTCTATTTGTCTGTGTCCTGTATTCAGAATAATTTGTTGAGCAGGCAGCAAAGCATATGATTACATTTTAATAATGATAGAGAACGGAGAAAGTTAGGACTTGCCTGCTTCTGTTGGGAGGAGAGAGGTATTAGATTGTTAAGGAAACAAATCCTAAATGTTCTTCCCAATAGGACTGAATTCTGTCAAAACACCACCAGGATCTCTCAGCTGCCTTCAGGACAATAAGGCATAATTTCTTATATGCAGTAACTTAGCAGATCTTCTGGTGCTCCCTCTCATCTCGCCTTCATTCTACCCACCATCCATTCAGATACGCGCAGTTATGCTAAGACAATTCTCAATTAAAACAATGTTGGCCTCAAATAGAAGCCGGGGTAAAGAATTTATTTCCTGATAGGCCATGCTTACTTGGACACTCATCCAGTTTTACCACTGGATTTTTATAGCACAGAAGACACTGAAATTCTGTAGGCTATTTAATTCACCCAGGCCACAGGACTGCCCATCAGCCTCTCTTGACGAAGAGAAATCAGCCTCTGGAACCATCTTTCTTCTGCTTCTGCCTTGTCAACAAACAGCTGTAAGAGAGGAAGAAAAGATACAACATGTAGACATCTTGCTGAGGATTAATATTTGTGAGTACTGAAGATACCCCATGAATCCATTGCCAGAAACCTCAAGCAATCAGTAGTGCAGAGGAAAACCTACATTGAGATGCCCTCATCAAAGTTAGGATTTTGTTGTGTTTTTCCATGGACTTTCAGCATCTGTCAAATTGTGGTACGATCTGCATCAGGTCTTAGGTTTGAGCATATGCCGTATATCTGTACCATGCCAACTGCGTAACCACAATCACTATCCACTTATCTAGGCAATTTTGAGGTCTGGCATCACTATCTATAAATTAATCCTGTGTCACATCACTGGATCCTTCAAGCATCTCTGTAGAATTGGAAAGATCTCTGCTGCAGCAAGTGAAGAGTGCCTACAAAGCCTGAATCTACTTACGGTAGACAGATGTTCAGGAAGATAGGTGCTTCCTCCAAGTATGCTAAGAGCATGTAAGAAAGACAGATTTCTATATTCTGATGTATACAATGCAGTGCAGGCAATTCAAAGGAAGTTATTGAAATGTGGGTACATTTGTATACCATAATGTAGCTAAAAAAACTTTTAAGTAATAAATGGATGCAATTTTCAGAATACCCTTTTTAATACTTCTTAAAAAGAGAGGACATCCTCTGGAATGTAAGTGAATTTGAGAGGTAAGACGGGTTCCCCCCTCTCCTCCCCACCCCACCCAACAGTTCGTAAGTCTGAAAAATAAATAAAAGGAATGAAAAAACCCAGATTTAGCTCTACCTAAATCTGGTTATAGCAATTTGATTCCCACATTTATACAGTAATGCACATGCTAATAGCTCTAGTGTTAAATGTTTTGTGAAAGTTGTTGGACTTTAAACAACTTTAATACCCAGCATACACATAGGAACATATATATTGCATAACCTAATCTCTCCCCTTCCATAGGAACTTTGTTAGATAAAGGCTGTCGTAATAAGCATCACCACACTCACGTTAGGATGGGCTAGTGAGTTTTCATCTTGGTATTTGATAGCAGTAGGAATAATTCCAGGCACTGTTTCTTTTTCAATAGATGTGAGAACAGAACTTCCCGGTTCTGCTGCTGCAGCTTCGCTTTTGACTTCAGCAGGTTCTGTTGCCTAATTGAGAGTGCAGGGTGGGGGATAAAATTCACACACAATCTTCATAGTCTAATTAATTCTGCTCTGAATAATATGAGAACATCATTGTCCTGTGACAGTAGACTGATAGTGAAAAATATACTGAATAACAGGAATTTCATGTTAAAGAATTTTGCCTAAACTAACCCACCATGTCTATTTTAGTGGATGCATGGAAGCACCAGAATGCTTTGGAACCTGGAACTATAGACTGGACAGCAGCCAGTTTGAGATTCTGAACTTGCTAAATTCTAGAGCAAGGAATTTCATTTATCTTTATAGGATCCTAAATCCTAAAGTCTCAAAACAGTTGTCACAATTATTTGTGCATTTCTTGTATGAAACCAAATTAATAAGATAAGGGGGGGGGACTGTTTCCAAGGGCTCACAAACTAATATATATCTATTTGCAGCAAGGGATGCCTTATAAGACATATATATTGAAAACTGCAAAGGCCTGCTTGAAGAGACAGGATACAATGCTCCAGCTGAAACTAGAATAGTGCTTCTGCAATAGTTCTGTAGATGACTATGGCACCGTCTAGCTCAGTCCTATTTACCCTGACTGGCAACAGATCTCCAGGGTTTCAGATGAGCTTTTCCCAGCCGTACTTGAAAATTTCAACAACTGGTCATCCACGTGATACACACAGCACTTATCATCTTATTTAGCAACACCCCCCCAAGAGTATCCTTTCACTCACCTTTTACATGACAAAGGGCATGCATTTCCTGACACACAGACTAATTTCAGTGTTGGGGAAAATAATGACTGAAGATTCCCTCCAAATATAGTTTGTCCAACCCGCACCTAACCCACAACTCCAGTGCAAGAGAATTCCCTCTTAATTATCAGCCCAAACATCTTTGGAATTATTACTGCTTCAGATCTGGAATATCTCTATCTGTTCATTTGGGAAAATGTGATATGGTAAACCGCCCTGTGATACTCGAATGAAGGTTGGTATAGAGATTTAATAAATAAACAAACAAGCAAGCAACGTTCATATGGCACTGGATTCAGAGAAGAACACGTGCACCTTGATGTGGGGTGGGAGTTGGAGGGCTGATTCGGTCTGGTGATAGCTTCTCCCATTGCAATACATGCTGCTCCACGTGACCTTGACCTTGACAGAGGGGGGCCTTCCCAGGGTGATGCCATCAAAAAGGGGGAAGACAAAAAGCCCCCGGATATGCAAGAAGCAGCCTTGTATTTCTCTGTACCCAAACTGGCAGTTTAATAAGTTGGATTGCTATATTAAAAAAATACAGCCTTTGTGTCAAAAATGTCAATATTTAAAAGCAGTACCTGTGCCTTGCTGCAACCAGAACACACTAACTGAATTAAGCACATTATTGTTGACAAAACCTGCATTCCTTTATTATACCTAAATGCAGAATCACATCATTATGGGATCCATATATTTCTGATTTCTAATGACTGGGATTAGGATTACCAGTATGAAAGTCAATGTCAATGACAATGTCAATGTCAACTGCATTAATGTACCGGCTTTCCACCAGCTCACAAGGGGCTCTATGCAAAGAAAGAAGATTGAAAACTTACCTTTTTGACTTCTTTACTTGATCTGAATGTCTGTGGAACAAAGGAGTCACTTTCAATTGCTTCAATTTCTTTTACTCGTTTCACTTGCTCTACGAGGCTGGTTTGGTCTATAGAAGAGGGTATAATGTCAGTATAGTTTAGCATAAGCTTAAGATCAGCACTGTGCAATATTCTTCTAAAGTATTTCCTCTGCTCGAAAAATGGAAAACTCTAAGGTAAGTGATGGCTCTGCCAAGGAGAAATTATTCTTATTTTGTTCAGCAAAAAAAAGGATAGGAAGGATAAAGCAGATTCTAGACAATGGAATTGAAATATTTGCCATTGACACCATTTACAAACAGGATGGCACTGCTGACAAAGCATCTGGTAATCATGAGTTTGATTCCTGCTGCAAAGAGTACAGGCACCCCCCCACCCTCTGCCCCACAGTTCAATATAATGCCAAAAAGAAGGGACTTGGTGTTTTGTTTCTTGACTCAATAAAAAGTCCCCTAGCATCTGACCACGGTTTGAGCCTCTCAATGGGGTTCCACCTACCACACTGAGACTCACTCCAAACAATGATGGGTAATTCTATACAGAGCCCATTGTATCCCTAAAGTAGCTCTCTGTATGCTTATTGCATTCATGTAAACCATATTAATATTCCAGCACTGCTTTATGTGACATTTCAAAAAGTTTTTCAATCTTTTAACAATTGAAAAAGTTGAAGAATGTGCTGGAGTTAGGAAAATTTCATTTTACAGACTCGCTTGTTTCCTTTTGCGCTTCACTGTAATAAATATGAATGCTGCATTTTTTTTCACTTCTGTTGGAGATGAAATTAGTAAGAGCGGGCATATATATACTGACAACAAAACAATCCATCAGAAATTTAAGTACCGTACTTTGATCCACAATAGGAAACCAAATAGAAAAGTTCTTCAGATAACATAGGTATTCAGCACACACTAAGGAACACAATAGTCTGTGATATTTGCTGGACTGAGAAAGGACTTTGGACAATCTGGAGCTCTGTCTGGGACTAGATATATTTTGGCACCCTTCCCTTTAAAATGTCAGCAGTGCATCGTGCTAAGCACATCAACTCTTATCCAGAAGAGCATTCCAGTATTTATGTGGACAAACAATACATACAAGTTTTATTATACGTAAAAGCTTTGCTTGATCAGAGGCAGACAGAACAGAACCTTGCACACTATATAATTTAGAGCTACTCTATGTCAGTCAAACAACCAAGGAAATTTAAAAGAAATTAATGTTGCCATACATAAGCAACGGAAAGAAATTTAGCTCTGCTAATCTACACATTCAAACGACTGGACTGTAGCGGACACAGAAGGCTAAGTCAAATGGCTCACTGTTTTCTTATGCATCCACTGAATACAGCCACCACCACTGGTATAATGTCAACTTATTTAGGATTAGGTTTCTACAACAGTTGTCATTCAGGTCACATGTTCTCCTTTCTCTCCCACTGATGAACTAGTTTGGACTTGTGAGACACCCTTGCCAGTCACTCCTATGATGGAAATGATATCAAGATTTTATAACCACACATAATCAAAAAGCCGGATACTGTCATGACAAGCTGCCTTTGATGCTCAGGTATATCTGTGTCTGCTTCACTTATGGTTTTCCAACACCGATGACAGATATCTGTGTAAGAAAAAGTGTATGCACTATATATAAATACATTGTCACAACTCACAAACGTGCACCTGAATGTTTTTGTAGTTTAAACATTCAATGGGATAACCGTTGTAGACATAGGTTTGACCTTTGGTATTGGCGAGTGCTGTAATGTGAATGACAGTCACAATGTGGGGAACATGGTCCCCAAGAGAAACAAAATCACAGCATGTTTTCCAGAATTACTTCAGTGACATTAACTGGATAAAAATGGACTGGAAGGAAGCTGTATCCATTAGTCTACAATATTGTTGACAAACACATTATTGGTATATAAAATGACTTCCATATAGTGTTTGTCAGATGTCAGTAGAAAGGATATATATTTCATAGTAAAATCAAAAATAATGGAGTCAGAAAGCTAAGAGGGTAGAGACAAAAAAAAATCAATACTAACTCATTGGACAGCAAGTCCTTTCACTCTGGTCAGACTGAAAATACAGAACTATTTGTATCAGTGACTGTTGATGCCATTTTTCATACATAAATCATTCCTTCTATAAGAATTACAATTAAGCTTGCTCCTAGTAGCTCTGTTCTTTTTATCTTATTACTAAAGCGGGTGGGAAAACTTGGAGAAATAAGCATACATGGGAAACTATCAATGCACTTGTGTGGGAGGCGTGTCAAGACCTTTTTGTGATAACCTTCAGTTTTAATGTGTCTGCTCATACAGGCTTACGTCTGTAAGTCAACACAATCAAACGGCAGCAGTAACCTTCTGAAAACAGCAGGTGGCATTGTATTACCAGTTAAACCACAATGCATAACAGAAGGGCTTCAGAGGCCTTGCCTTAAGTATCCAGAATTCATCTTATTTCAAAAAACCAAACATCTTTCAAGACTGTGACTCCTTTGGTTCTAACTTAAGAATATTTGTATTAATGATTTCTTTTTTGTGTGTAAACCTGGCTTTCGTAAGTACCTTTAACGTATGTGCTGTTCCTATTTTTAAAGGGGGGCAGCTTTTTCAGTGGCTAAAATGATATTGTTGTTGTTTAGTCGTGTCCGACTCTTCGTGACCCCATGGACCAGAGCACGCCAGGCACTCCTGTCTTCCACTGCCTCCCGCAGTTTTTAGTAGCTTCAAGAACACTGTCCAACCATCTAGTCCTCTGTCGTCCCCTTCTCCTTGTGCCCTCCATCTTTCCCAACATCAGGGTCTTTTCCAGGGAGTATTCTCTTCTCATGAGGTGGCCAAAGTATTGGAGCCTCAGCTTCAGGATCTGTCCTTCCAATGAGCACTCAGGGCTGATTTCCTTCAGAATGGATAGGTTTGACATTCTTGCAGTCCATGGGACTCTCAAAGAGTCTCCTCTAGCATTATAATTCAAAAGCATCAATTCTTTGACGATCAGCCTTCTTTATGGTCCAGCTCTCACTTCCATTCATCGCTTCTGGGAAAACCATAGCTTTAACTATACGGACCTATACAGCTAACAGGGTATGGCATGTAGCAATTACACTTCACAAACATAATTAGGAGCTCCAGCACAGCCAGAGAGAAGTAAAAGGGGGCAAATATTTCTTTTAAAAACAAAAACATAATCTATATAACAATACAAAATGATAGAAAACTAGTATCTTGTGAACCACTCTATTTAAATGGTATGCCAAAATATGCTTATCAGACAATTTTCTAATAACAGAACTCAGCCCAAGGAAAAACAACAAAGAATCCTGTGGGACCTTTTAAGATTAGCAAATTTCTTACAGCATAAGATGTTGTGGTCTTCTGATATAGCTGTTGCAGTGTTATAAAGGACACTGCAACAAGAAACCATTAAATTACAATGTTACAAGCGGTTCAATTCTGTCACCTGTGGCTTGAATTGGGCTAATGGGCTTTTATTACATTACACGTGTTAATTAGCTTACCAATGTCAGGATGTTTGTGTTATCGTTGACGCTGCTTTGTGAATGGTCACTGTTAATAATAATAATATAATTGTCGCTGTCTGTGCTTTCTGAGTCTCTTTTCCCTCTGGCCTCACTGTTTACAATCCCTTCCAACCATTTGTGTACTTGTATGTATGTCACTGATTTGTTAAGTCTTTTTAAGAGGTCAATGAACTCCGTTGGCTTTGTTGCAACACACTCACCCTTCTGAAAACTGTCAAGGAAAAGAGCTTTGAAACACTTACTGGTAAGCATCAAAATAAGTTCAACATATACAGTATCCCTACTCAGCCATAAAGCTCTCTGGGTGACCTTGGGCCTGTCAAGGCCACAAAGCATAATCTACCTCGCAGGGGTTTTGTGGGGGTTAAATGACGACTGAATGTCCTGGCAGCATGGATCCCAAAGGGTATTGGGAGGGGAAACTGCCAGGAAAGGAAGCTGTGGGGAGGAGTGGGGAAAGGAAGATAAATGTCACAGGTCGTGGAACCTTCTCATGTGGCCACTCTCCAGGTTTCTGCCCCACAGCAATAAATATCTGAAGAAGCAAAAAGCAGGGCATTTTCAGTGGCAGCCCCAGTTCTATAAAACACTGTCCCAACACATATTGGTACCATACATTTTAACCTTGGGTTGGCAACTTTTTTAAAATTGAAAAAGGGCCATATTTTATTACTGAGCAACAATAGAAGGGCCAGCAAGATTGATCTGACCCAACTGAATGAATCCTGGATAAGTCAGGACTTGGGCAAATGGGCCACTTAAGTCTCCTTTTCAGTGTGAGCAGCAAGATGAGCTTTGACCCAGCAACTCTTCCTTTACTCACCTCAGTTGCTCACCACGTTCTCTCATGCTTTAGGCCTGGAGCTAGCACAGCTAAAGTGCATAAGAGTTGTGGTGGTGTCTCAGCCCAAGCTTTTCTTGCTCTCTGTTGCTGTTTTTTAGCTTAAAAAGATTTCTTCCTTGTGTAAGTCACATACATAGGTCAAATGACACATTAGGTTTTATCTAGCATTGGTCATAGAGTAGATCTATTAAAGTTAATTGGCCTGACAGCTTCTTTAATTTCAGTGGGTTTACTCTGAGTAGAACTTAATTAGAAACAATCCCTTTCTTGTATTGGGTAAATGTACTTTCATTCAGCAAAATGATTAAGATGTTACGCCAATGTTAACTCAGTGTTTTCCAGCCACCTAACGTGTATATAAAAAAGACATATAATTACAAAGAAAGGTATAAGAATTCATAGGACAAAATGGTACAGAACATCAATAATATCCTGAAGGATGCTGGACGTCTGCTGCATTTTCACACACAGAGAGAGAGGCTGAATAAAGTTTCATCTTGCAGCACATGAGCAAGCCAGACTGCAGCCTCTGCTGTTGCTGCTAGCTGTCCATTTTAATTCTTGAATTCTTATTGACTCTAATTAAAATTCTATAGATGGAAGAGCTGTAGGTTTCTCAGGAACTTGCCAGTGAATGTTGTCTGCCAGCCATCTCCAAACACCCCATAACCACACACAACCAGCCTGTCAGGAGAGCTAATGCAGACATTGTGGGGCACACCACATTTGTCACTGTGGCTAATATCAGAGATACTCAGCTCTTTTTTTCTCAGCACACAAAAGCACGATATGTAATTCAATGCTCAATTTACCCTTGTCTCGTAGGAGATTTCCCCCCGCTAATTGATAGAAATTAAGCCATTAATCAAGCCACTAGCCATCATTCAAACCAGAGAAGATGAATACAAACTTTCATCATAACCACCTTCCCCATTTTAGTGTTCATTAGCATTAATTTTTAATGCAATTATGCTATTCTTTTACACTGAGCTCATAAATTACTGCTCTTTTGTTGCTGGTTGGCCTTGTAAAATCCAACGGTAATGCTTTGTGCTCTGATCTTAAAGGCAATTACTAGCTTCTTCTATCTTTTATATATCCATAGTAAAAAAACAAACAACCCAAAAAACTTTATATAGTATATATAACACATCTAAAGTATGTGGCTTATTACCAATATATAGCATACACATTGTAGTTAGACATGTAGGTAGACAGAAAAAGAATACAAGCACACAGAGAAAATCACTAAAAGGGTCATATATATACATAGGCCACAGAGCTCAATAAGAAACTATTCAGTTAGAAGCAGCTGTGGCTCTCAGTAGCTCTCATTCAGTTCAGTTGCACATACTTTCATTCTCTCTCCTCCTCATATAAGTGAATCGCTGCCATTCCCTCCTCCAGGGAAATGTAAAGCTATGAAGTTGGGCACATGGCTGGGATGAAGGCAAAACCAGACCACCTCCACCCCAACAAACACTGACATACAGTGAGAGGGGGTTCTCAGGGAGCACACAGTGATGTCCCTGGTGAAACCCCTACAATAAATGGACCTTCAGTGTCAGCCCCACCTGTGAAAAAAACACGGGCATTTTGTTAATATTAAATAAGCACGACTGCAAAAAGTGCCCTGCTTATAATCAAAGATGTGGAATGCTAATATTAAACAGATAAATTAAGCAACAAGCCTTGGGAGGCTTTCAGTTATAATTTATCCTAATTGGAAAAACAGCAACTGCGCAGACACATTTTTTTTCACGCTGCTCATTTGCTACACATGTGCCACAAGATCAAATGAAACTTTCAGAAGACATGAGCATATATATCCCAGAAGAACACAAATTGCCATGTGGCAACATGTGGTACAAGAACATGGTTTTACTTTAATTCAAGTAATGATCCATCACGAGGAACCACACAGAAGTTTGTTATGCATCCAGCTGTACCACACACACACACACACACACACACACACACACACATACACACACACACACACACATATATATATATATATATATATATATATATATATATATATATATATATTGCAACTGCTGACAAAGAAAGCCTGTAGAGGAAAGCAGATGTATAAGAAATGCAGATTTACAGGAAACTACTACTACTCTGTGCCATGACCCCAAAGTAGCTCAAGGAATCCTTGATCTCCCTACACTATTGATAGCTTACAGCTGGATTCCCAGCAGAGATAACAAAATCAGTGTGGATTACAAAATACTTTGACTCTTCTGATAGGTGCAGTAAATGTTCTTCTTTTGGTTTCTTGTGCAGTTTTTGCTATGTGTGACAGATTAATGTTTACTGATTTTTTAAAAACATGTTTTGGGGGTTTGTGTTTGTTTCAGTACTAGAACAGATCCATCTTGAAAAACGGGGAAAGTGGAATACAATTTCATTATCTGCCTAAGGGGTCACTCATAAGTCTACGAAGAAAAGCTTAGGATACAGTTAACATGGAGATTCAAATGCTTGCTTCGTGCTACTAGTTATCGTCACTGTTATTTCTAAAATTCCCTTTCTCAAAGAAATTACCATTAAAAATCACTTGGAGTCAATCTGATCTTGTTCATGCAGATGAACAAATCGACAAGTTGTTGTATTAATAATAATGATAATAATAATAATGATAACAATAATAATGATAATAATAATTTATTTATACCCCGCCCATCTGGCTGGGCTTCCCCAGCCACTCTGGGCGGCTTCCAACAAAATATTAAAATACTGTAATACATCAAACATTAAAAGCTTCCATAAGCAGGGTTGCCTTCAGATGTCTTCTACTGTTCAGATGTTGTTTTGTTGTTGTTGTTGTTGTTTGTTGTTGTTTTATACCCCACCCATCTTACTGGGTAACCCCAGCCACTAAGAGCAACTTCCAACATATATAAAGTTTTTTTAAAAAAGAAAATCAGATAAACAACAGTTGGCTCATTTCCCAGTGGCTGCTGTTTATTTCATAGCAGGTAAGGTCCCCTGGATGGTTAAGTCCGGTCAAAGGTGACTCTGGGGTTGCGGCGCTCATCTCACTTTTCAGGCAGAGGGAGCCAGTGTTTGTCCGCAGACAGCTTTCAGGGTCATGTGGTCAGCATGACTAAACGGCTTCTGGTGCAACGGGACACCGTGATGGAAACCAGAGCACACAGAAACACTATTTACCTTCCTGACGCAGCGGTACCTATTTATCTACTTGCACTGGTATGCTTTTGAACTGCTAGGTTGGGTAGCAATTTCCCAGGGGCTACCGTTTATTTCATAGCATTCCATACTAGAATAGACACTGCGATACAGAGAGTTTGGGATATTTTATATATGTAATGCTTATTTTTTATTTTAAATAAAGCAAACAATAAACAAACAGATGCTCTGGCGAGGGAATCATAGTTCATTGCACACAGAAGGCCCCAGCTTTAATCTTTGGCATCTCCAGCATGATACCAAGTGACTGGAAAGGAGTCTGCTTGGAACCCTGGACAGCTGAAGCTGGTCAGTGGAGGGAAAGAAAGAAAGAAAGAAAGAAAGAAAGAAAGAAAGAAAGAAAGAAAAAAAAGAAAGAAAGAAAGAAAGAAAGAAAGAAAGAAAGAATCTATCTTTCAATTTTTATGGGCTTAATGCTTTCATTGCCCTGCAGCTGCTATGTTCTCTTAAATGCAAGTGCTCAGTTTGGGAGCTTTCCTTTTGTTGTGCCTCATCCAACCACAGAGAAGTTATACTACAATCAAGTGTTATATAAATTTTGTTAAATTTCTTGATGTTAGCCTGTACCCACTGAATGTGTGCTGAACCACCAGGGACCATGGATTCATATCTTCCAGTTTGACTCAAATTTGTGGGCATTTGCCTCAAACTATGCTAGACATTCAGGTAGTAAAAGTGTTTAGCATTTAATATTCCGCTGTGAATTGTTTTAATTGATTTTAATACTGTATTATTATATTGTTGTAGCCCGTCTTGGAGCTTTATGGTGAAGGGCGGGTAAGAAAGCCTACAAATAAATAAAATGACATTTGAAATTACCACAAGATTGATATGACACAGGGAAGTAATCAAAACTTGATCTACCAGGACAATTTGTTTACAGAATATACTTAATCCATCACTTGATATTCTGATTAAAAATGATTGGCACTAGGCAAACAACCATTTGTACTTAATGGATTACAGACTTGTTAACAAATACTCAAACATAATTTTGTGTTTGGCATTACATCCCACCACTTGTGTACCAGATGCCAGTGACCTCAAAAATCTTACGGAAGGCATCAATTGTGAAGTTTGCAGATGTCATAAAATAGCCAAAAGTAAGAATCAGATATACACAGTAGATGGTTATAACAGGAGAAATCAGAACAATTGTTACATTTCTCCTCTGCTAATGCAAATAATCTTAATGAGCATTTCCTCTGACCTCCATGCAGTATCCCATGTGCTACAAAAACAGAGCTTTTCACTCTTGGCATCAGCCCATCCTGCCTATCTTAAATTAGAAATTATATTGGTAAGAAACCTTGAAAGCCCTGGCAAAAAGTGTAATAGCAAATGAACATTAGCTTCAGATATAAGGAGGAAAGTTTGGCATCAGAAATATCCCCTTGCCATATGGGGAAACATGTTAACTTGAATTTGCTATTCTTGAGTGGGAGATCAGGAGAAAGGAGAAAGAAAAGACAGAAATGGAAGAACAATGAAACTTGAGATAATTCCTTGTGACATGCGTAACAGCTGCCAAGGAGACAATCGTTTCACCAATCTCATAATACGAAGTCCTCTTAGATCCATCTGTAAAGAAATAGGTTGCTCTAGCAGAACAGAGCTGTGTGTAGCACAGAAGTACAAAGCAGAATGTGTAGATTATTTACTTAACTTAAATAGTGTTAAATCAGAAGGTTTTAAAATTATGAAATATTTTAACAACACACACACAAACAAACAAACAAACAAACAAACAAAGAAACCATAAGCACTTCACATTTACATTTCACCATAAACTGCTTGCTTAAAATGGCTTACATGGTTTTTGAATAACTTTCACACTTAGGATCTAAACAACTTGGAAACGAATTCCAGAAAAAGGTAACAGCCACTCAGAAGCCATCTCTACATGCCTCTGTTGTTCCTAAGTGACCAAGAGATGATGCAAAGAGGAGGTTAGTATTAGCTGAGTGTAGGGATTGTATGCCACCAAGTTATACAGAGCCACATTTAGCAGCTTTTGTTTTAACTTCATCTACTAGGGATGAGAGAAAATTTCAAAGTACTATTCTAGAATAATCACTCCAGTTCTTAAGGCTGGAGTGGGGAACCCTCTCCTCCCCAGCAATTAGGGTGTTTCTTTTAAGGCTTCCATAGGTGCCAGTGGAAGCTTTTTAGAAGCACAATTGCTGCATGGGTGCATTTTCATATGAGGGTCTGCTAAAGAACGAAGGGCATGTGCTGCCCCCACCCGAAAACTGCTGCTCCTTTAGCTAGGCAATTAGGCTTGAAAACAGCTTTCCTTTGGAGCCAATTTGAGGCTTTTTTCAAGCCTAACTGCCAAGACCGAGAAGGCAGCTAGGGAGTAAGATATTAACCCTCCCAGCACCGTGGGCTGCAGTCTTCAAGAAGATCACCACCTTAGCCATTTAGCTTGGGGGAAAAGCTCCAATGTTTTCTTCAAGCCTAATTGCTTGGTGGTGGGAAGTGACAATATATGCTTGTGTGTGTGTGTGTGTGTGTGTGTGTGTGTGAGAGAGAGAGAGAGAGAGAGAGAGAGAGATATGTGGGTGTGAATAAATTGCTGTATGTTATTACACACAGTGCTATTTTTCTAGAAAAAGAGGTGCCAGAACTCAACATGAACACCTACCTTGTTCTCTTATAGTGGCAATGGCACCCACCTGAGAGGTGCCAGAACTCAGTTCCAGTGAGCTCCGGCTGAAAAAAAGCCCTGGTTATATGCGAGAACACAGATGTGTGGGTTCTGTAAGTGTGTATGACCAAAGAAGAGGTGTATCCACTTTTTAGATTGGCCCCACCCAACACTGGTACACAGATCCCAGAAGGTTAGTTATGAAGGAATATGGTGTTTGCACATAAAAAGGTTTCCCATCCCATCTTAAAGAAACATTGGGGGGGGGGGTGTTCAGTATTAGCATATGATGTGTGTGTGAAACAACTAAGACAGAGAAAAACATTTTTATTATAATTACAAAAAAAAAACAACCAAACCATAAAGGCTTTTCATTCACAGAATGGCTTATTTATAGATGCCAGAGTGATTCATTAGCTCGGCAAACGTGGACCATGAGAACTACAGCAGAATTGTAACCTGGTTTTTAAAAGTGCAGCTTTTCAAAGGTTTTGATTCTCACCTCAGGGAATCAACTACGAACAATGTACTTTTTTTTTTTTAATGAGTTCTTCTTATTTTGTATGCCACAAAGCATTAATTGACCACGATTGATAAATATTTGGTGAACTTTTGATGATTTGAGTTTTCCCATCAATGCCTGCAAAACTGATAATTATACCAGAAACTTTTCATCCGGCAATCTTTGTTCTGCCTACAATCTAAGGGCAAGATCAACCTCTGACCCATATACATGGAGGGCAGGCACAGCATGTGTAAAAGAGTGTGGGCAAGAACCAAAGCAATTTTTAAATATTGTATAGCACAAAGCACATGTACAGGTGATTTAAAAATAGCAAATTACAGTGACAACCACCACCAGAAAACAGCTTTGGAATATTTCCAGTAAGTGCACCCTGACCTTTCAATATTGCTGCGCAGGTACTAAACTGAAGGAGGTCAAGGATTAAACATTTGTGTACTGTATAAAGCTGGCCAAATACATAGCAGCCTGTATGTTTCATACTGCATAATTGCAAGCAAACTAGAACAATCCATGGATATATCTATCAAAGCAAAGAGATAATGTCTTGACAGAATGTGTACTGACAACCTGAACAATCAACATGCTTTGGCCCTAAAAAGAGCAGGGTGGCTGGATGCATGTATAGGATGGACATATAGACCTTCCTCCATTGTGCTACTAATGATTAGCATGCTGAGGGTGGATGGATTGTGTATCATGTTGGGTGTGTCTGTGTGTGATTGTGTTTGTCTGAATTAGCAATTGGGCTATATATGGCTCCATAATAGTTGAGCATGGCACTGATCATCTTGTCTTTGGAAGGTTTGCAATGTTACCTCAGCTACGATCTATGCCTAAATTTGGAGTGAGCAGCTTCACTTGTTGGTCTGCTTCACTCAGTGATCAATCTACCACCTTTATATTAGTTTTTTAATGTTAAAATTGTCATTTCCCCACTAGTTTTGAGCACATACTAGAATGACAAGCTTGATGTTATTCCTCTCTCTTAAATACACTACAGGGTGTTGCACTCACATAATGTATCGGTGTATTTATAGGAAACTGTTTCTGGCAGTGATCAGGTAATAGTTTTTGACTGAATTGATTATTCACTGACAGTACTCAACTTAGCCTTGCAAATGCATCAACTATGTAATAAGGAACTATTAAGACCATTGATTTTCTGATTTCAATTGATAGCTAACAGGCCAAAGCTACACATCAATATTTGCGTAACTAATACCCAAGAGCTAACAAATTTGACAAATGAAAACCTCAATAGGCCAAACAGTGCAAATAAATGGAAATTTAAAGCCTAACCCTCAGAAATTTAAATGAGGTACTTATATTCATGATACATATTAGTCTACAGGTATCTCATGCTGACATGAGTTAAGGGAATAGGTACATACATACATATATTTTTAATCTAAAAGACAATATATAAAAAATGTAGGGGGGGGCTGAGCAGAAGTCCATTTACTGCTCATAGTATCCAACCCATAATGTTTGAAGCCTTATGTAGAGATGTGCTGCAGTATTATTAAAAATAATCATCTTCCAGGTAATTATAAAATATTTAAAGCCTTCTCTAAGAACCATGAATTTAAATGAAACCCATAACTTGCCCAAGGTATTGCTGACCATCTGTTTATATAATTCACCTAAATGTTGAAGATGAGTTTAAGCTACTTATTCATGCACTTTAAGCACGTGGGATCTTATTTCCATAATTAATTACCTTGGGCTCCATTTATTAGAAATTCCATTGTGTTGCGATAATGACACAAGGAAGACAAATATGCCAGAAAGCACATACAGTGGTATATCTAACTTGGGAGGACAAGGGCTGTATTAGAAATGTTCATGATCCCAATAATCAGAGGTTCCAGACAGTTCTCTGAAGCCAACTGGCAATAAAGCAGCTGTAGAACATCTGTAGACTCTTAAGGAAGGTCTTTCGGCCTGAAAAACCCTTTAAAACATATCAAACTAATAATATGGATTTATGTTTTCATCTTGTGAGGTAGCTGCGGGTGCCCCTTGCAGTTTCTGCTAATCGTCAAGGATAACAGTGTTTTAACACAAAATCTCCTTCACAGCCCATTTTCTTCAGTTTTGAACTTGCAATCAAGCCAATGCTAAATTGGTAAGACCGCAGTACTTCCAAAGCCAGATGTAATTTCACAAACAGATTTATGACTTTGCTGCATTAGGTCTGTGAAGAAAACGTTGTAAATAATGCAACTCTGAAATCATATCCTTTCAAACTGACAGCTATTACTTCAGATTTTCTGAAGCTTTGTATTTAAGACCCACTACTGCTAAACCCTTAGTTTGTGACCATCAGCAGGATTGTAAAATAAGACCATTTGGCAGCCGATCAAGAACAAAGAACCACTAAGACATGCTTCTCTGCCTCCTTTGCTGGCAGGAAGATGCAACCCCCCTGGCAATGTAAGACTGGCTGTAACCTTTAGTCAAAAACAGCCTTTATGTTAAGTCACACTTTGATAGTAGAGACAATGTTTTAACACAGAATATATAGATAATCAAATAAATTACAAATGGATCAAGGGAAAGTAGGAGAGAAAAGATATGTGGACTGGGTGCAATTCTCCTCTCATGTCAGTCAATACAGACCCAATGCAGTCCTTCATTTCCAGTAATATCTAGTAGAAGAAGAGCCCTCCTGGATCAGGCCACCCAGATCAGATCATCCTCTTCTTACTGTGGTCAAACAGATGCTTATGGGAAGCATGCAAGCAGGACTTTGCAGTTCCTAGCAATTGGTATTCAGGAACACATTGTCTCCAACAGTGGAGGCAGATTATAACCATCATGGCTACTAGCCACTGATAGCCTTATCCTGAGGCTACATGGTGGCAGGAGAATCTCTACGACTGCAGGAAAATGGCCTTCACAAAGAGGAACATTTTTTTGTTAAGCTAGCCGGCTACTCTGCAATGGTAGGTACATGCAATGTACAGCCTGCCCCTGACCTTTACTGATCAATAGAGCCCAATATTAAGGACACTTCTCATTTTTATAACCGTTAAAATGAAAACAGCTTTTAACAAATAGCAGAGGTTTCTTGACATATTGCCATTCCAGAGTTGCTCTTTTCTCTCTTTCTTCTTTTTTAGAACTTCAGCTTCACAATATTATTATACAAGCAATCTCACATCTGGATATATTAGAAAAACACAAACCTATAAAAAATAGAGGAAGAATAAGGTCTTACTGGCAAAACCTTATCGTTGGTGATTAAAATATAAGCACGTTTTAATGCCTCACAAAAAATGTCCGTGATTTTTATAATGATGAAACTGCAGTTGGTGAATTATTTATATCAGATCAGCACTTATTAAAATTTGTCCCTTTGACTTATCTAATATTCCAAATAGTTAAACAAGCCATGATCAAGCAGCAGCACCAGGAGCCAATACATTAAAGATTGCAGTCTCTGCCCCTTTCTCACATGTGAAGAAAATTTGACTTTTCAGCTTTTCCTTCCAATCCAACCTTAACCATTCTGTGGTCATTATACTAAACTAAAAAAAAGAAAAAAAAAGGTGGTCTACCATTTTGGCAAGTCAATCACAAGTCGAGTAATATGAAAGTACCACTCTAGAAACTGTTGCACAAGTACCACAATGCACTTGGCAAAGTGTACAACAAGTAGTGTTTAACAATATCTGCACAACAAAAGGAAACAGAAATAAATTGTTCCATTTGAACCAATCCAATACACATTCTTAAATGAATCAGTCCTTTATTGATTCCATCTCTCCCCCAATTTTACAGCTGGAGAACTGAGATAGATAAGTGACTTAGCATATTCATGGCAAATAAAAAAATTCAAGCACACCACAAACAACTTACAACAGAAATATTAGACCTCAGATTAGTTACTTGCATACTTATGAGTTGAGATGGAGATACTGATCTGTATCAGTTAGGAAGCATCCTGTGAAATTTCACAGATGTGGTGGTTATTTTGGGAACAAGGACAATTCCAGATACTCCTCAACAATCAACTTGCCAACTTCTCTTCCCAATCAGTTCCCAGCCCATACTACCATCCAAAGAAGGGCCTCAAGTTCTTGCCTACAAGATATTTCTTTCTATTCTTGATGAGCTCCTGCTAACTGAACCTAACGTCCAAAACACCATTAAAGAAAAACCATTTGACTCTATCCAAACATCTTCAACTTGGCAATACTGCATAACTGAGAAGGTTAGGTAAAATGAAAGGAAGTTCTGAAAGGCAGAGAAATGGTGGGCAAGGAGGGGAAGGAAACTATGAAATGTCAATCATCCTTCTAACTACTATATGAAAGGCAAAATTTAAAGTACACAAGAATATTCAGTCTAATTAGCAGCAGGTCAAGGTGAAGACAAAGAGCTTGCAGGAAGGGATCAGTTTATTTTATTTTTTGTTTAAGAAGAAATCTTAAAATTTAAAAACTGAAAACAGGTGAAGATTTTTGTTTACATATTGTCATGCAATTTTTGGCGGCCATAATCCATAGTTAACCACAAACAACAGTTGCCACAGAATAACAATAAGACTTGACCAATATTAGCAGCATTTCTTAGGTATTTCAATTTTTTGGGTGCATCTGTGTTCTAAATGTTGCTTTATATTAAGCTGAATATCTCAAATAATGTACACCATATTAATTAATCCATTTGTCATAAAATTACAATAAAAGATGAAACATACGTAAAAGGAGATCACAGTATGTACCAGATGTTACAAATTCTCAAGACACTGGAAATTCAACACCAGGTGGTTATGTCGGCCTAATGAAGCAACATCTCTGCTCTCCAGGGACATGAAGGGTGCAGTTGAAGGCTCTCAGATATTGCTTAAAATATGCCATTTGTTAGGCATTAATTGAACAGTTTGAAATCCTGCTTTTTGTATAGTGGAGCCATATATGCGTTTAATTTACACAATATCATATGGAAATTTCTGCCGAGTGTTTGAGCCAGCTTTCATTCAAGTTAGATACTTTTGTTACTTGAGCTTACAGTTGATCAACCGATTTTGATTAATGAAGCAATAACTTAACCATATGTTATCTAAAATTAAAATTGAATTTCTTGAAGAATATATATATATACTATGTGTTAAAGGCCACACAGCCAGAGTTCAGGTCACTGCCATAACAATAAACTTCAATAAAATTAGCGGAACATAAAGTGCGACCTTTGGCAATCTCTAATGAACTTAAGGGCATCTAAATATATTTTCTTATCATTGAGTACTGCACTCTAAGTTATTACAGCTATGTGTGCCACGTGGTATGACCTCATGCAATTGAACCCTCCTGTAGCAAGTTATGCCTAGTTATCAATGCCAATTGAACTAGGGAACAATATGAGAAGTAACAATCGGAAGAGTAAAGTAAAATGATTTCCATACCTTGCTAAATTTAAATCTAAATCAGGGAAGCCTATATGGTGCCCCCCATGTGATGCTGGACTACAATTTCCATCACCTGTGACCATTGGCTATTCTGACTGGGGCTGATGGGAATTGTAATCCAACAACATGTGGAGGACACTGACATGTCTGCCTCTGATCTAGATATTGTTAAGAGTGAACATCATCTCAAAAGTAGTTTCCAAAAGTGAAAATTCAAGGTAGTAGATGCAAGACAAAGCAGGGCCAGTGCTCCTCAGTTTCTTCCACTTTTCTTTGGTGGAACAAATACAGGAGCAGCTAGATAGCAATTTAAATTCACAGAGCTCAATTAAAGGGCTCTGTGAAGCCCTTTAATTGCACATCCTTCCAGAGGCCCCAGACCAGCAATCCTCAGATGCATATCCTTCCACAACAGTAGTCCTGAGAAGGAGTTGGAGCCACTGCCCAACCTTTCCTCTGTGAAACTGCTGGCACATCTCATGCGCTGAACCTTGAGGAGATCCTCCTGCCACTGGACTCTTGATGACCAGACCACACACTCCTTGGAGGGATCAGGAGAGCCCCAAGCCTTCCTCTAGGGTATGGGTAGGCTAACTAAGGCCCGGGGGCCAGATTCGGCCCAATCGCCTTCTAAATCTGGCCTGCGGGTGGTTCAGTGTCCTTTTATTTAAAATGCATCTCTGGGTTATTTGTGGGGCCTGCCTGGTGTTTTTACATGAGTAGAATGTGTGCTTTTATTTAAAATGCATACCTGGGTTATTTGTGAGGCATAGGAGTTTGTTGTTGTTTTCCCTTCAAATTATAGTCCGGCCCCCCACAGGGTCTGAGGGACAGTGGACCGGCCCCCTGCTGAAAAAGTTTGCTGACCCCTGCTCTAGGAAGTCCTCACAGCTTGAAACGCCAGTCTAGAGGAACACACCAGTCCTTTAACAGTCCAAGTGTAGCATAAAGCAGACAGGCTGCCATCTCTTCTAGTTGCTCTAAGAAACCACTGTGTAACTCCTGCCTTAGCTAACCTTGGTCATTATCCTCGCTTTGCCTACCCTATTCATCTGTTACCTTCCCTTCTGGTTCCTGGCCTACTGATTTCCACCTTGTTTGGGTTATCACCTTCCTTTGGTGGTGGACATCACTATGGATCAGGACATCATGTGGCTCAGTCCCTTTGCCCATGAGCGTGACATGAGATCTGTAGATGCTTCATCTTGACTCATCATACAGAAGCTTAATAAAACATGCAAGGCAAGTTAAGGAAGCATTCACTCAATCCACGTGCTGCAGAGCATAATGCAAACTGACCTTGAATGTGCACCATCCAGCAATTTGCAGGGAATAGTGATTCAGATGTGTTAAATAAAAGGAAATTTCTAACTGTTGTCCTTAATGTAATATGCTGAGTGTCCTTGTCCTGAGCTCTGTAAGTAGCAGTATGTGATCAGTTATTTAGCACAAAATTACCAGGACAGAAATGATATATTGTATACCTATATTCAGACCTTCCTAAGAAGCCTGTAGATTATCCGAAAGAGAATGTCCTTTTGAAGTAACAGAAAAGTATTTCAAGTGAAGTAAAGATTATTTAATGTTAGTGAAGAGTGGGTAAAATCCTTTAACTTATGGGCTGAAGGAAGGAACAAGAAAAAAGTCAGAACTATGAGATCACATTTAGCGGAAGTTACTGCATGAATATTGGTAAATAGTCTATAACACAAGCTACTCTCCCTTTCTTACACACATTGCTCCTGATAAACAAACTTAAAATTAATGCAGTTTCTATATTCAACACATCCTTTAGAGTCTCTTAGCGAGCATGAACTAGATGGACCAAGAAACAAAAGATAAGTACAGTGGTACCTTGGGTTACGAACAGCCTAGTTAATGAACTATTTGGATCACGAACACTTCATCCCTGGAAATGAGTATTCCGATTTGCGTATTATTTTTTTGGAATGCGAATTTGCGGGCTCTGGCTGTGGGAGGCCTTGGTAGGCTGCACCGTGGCCCAGAACTAGGCCCCGGCACCTGTGTGGACTTGATTCAGCCTCCGCTGCCGGGCTCACACCGCGGGAGGCCTCAGTAGGCCGCCCCACGGCCCAGAGCTGGACTGCGCAACCCGTGAAGCCCGGATTCGGCCCCTGCTGCCGGGGGAAGAAGGCACCAGCCGCAGGAGGCCTAGCAGGCCGCACCGCGGCCCTCATCCCGCCCCCGAAGCCGCGGAAGCAGTGCCGGCCATAGGGGGCCCAGCAGGCCACACCGCAGCTCCAAACCCCGACGAGGAACACTTACCTAACCAAGACCAAGAGCGAAGTCCA
Organism: Podarcis cretensis; assembly: GCF_951804945.1. NCBI lineage: Eukaryota > Metazoa > Chordata > Lepidosauria > Squamata > Lacertidae > Podarcis > Podarcis cretensis. Next base: position 81,662,174 of record NC_137174.1, on the reverse strand, counting down.
GCGGTGAACCTGGTAAGAAAACAAAGTGAGCCTGGGCCGAAAAGCATCAGCCCTTTACTGGCCCTTGCCCCCCCCCCAGCTGGTAGCAAGGTGAGTGGCACCTGGCCAGGTAAGCCCACCCACCCTGTGGGAGGGGGGGAGTGGAAATTTTTGGGATTCTGCCTTGTCCCTTTGTTTCTGGGAGTCTGCCTTGTGCCTTTGTCTCTGCTTTGCTCCTTCGTTTTGGGGACTTTTGGGGAACTCTGCCTTGTGCCATTGTTTTGGGGTCTGTGTGGAACTCAGTTCAGCTACTTATTGATTGACTGTGGGACTGCTGACATGGATAAAAGCAGCAAAGGGAAGAGAACCATGATAACTCTAAGAGGTAAAGAAGCAAATTATTTCTAAGCGTGAAAGTGGGGTCCGTGTAAGTCAGGGGTTGGCAAACTACGGCTCCCGGGCTGGATCAGGTCCGCCTGGGTCCTAGATCTGGCCCGCCCAGCCATTTAAGAACCCGCCATGAAGCCGAGACTCCTGGCGATGGTGACGGGTGGAAGAGGCCGAGTGGTAGCGGCTCTGGCAATCAAACGCCGTGCCTGATTTACCTCAGCGTGGCACAGGGGTGTCTCTGCCAATCAAACGCCTCACTTGGTTTACCTCAGCGACGTTTGATTCACAGAGACATCCCCGCGCTGCGGGGAGGTAAATCAGCTGCCGCTCGGCCTCTTCCTCCTGTCGCCTGCAGAAGCTCCGGCGGGCAGTCAAGCTGGCTTCTGGTGGTGGCGCTGCGGCCACCATGCAGCCCTGCATCATGATGGGCGGCTCCATGACAAGAAAAGGTGTGGGTCTGGGTTGCACTGCTCGCCTCCTTCACATGCCCCCCACTCCTTGTTTTGGGTAGAGGGCTGGGCTGCCTTTGCTTGCTTGCTTACCCTGATATCATTAATATTATTCGTAGTTTTGTGCCCCCAGAAGCTGAGCGTTCGCGTGGAGATTGATGGTGGAAGGACAAAAATCCTCTTCTCTCTCTTCCTCTCTGCTTTCCCACCAGCCTTTCTCCTCTTGTTCTCCCTCCAACTCTGGCCATTGGGGAAATAATAGTAGTAGTAGTAGTAGTAGTAGTAATAGTAATAATAATAATCTTCCTTCCGCCGCTGCCATTGCCCTGGCGCTCCTGTGGGCCAGAGAGCGGAGTGGACGAGCTCACACTGCCTACCCACTACACGAGAAGCAGCAGCGGTGTGGTGGCAGCGGCTCTTTCTCTAGGCAGGGAGAAAGCCCATTTTGCGGCGGCGCCGCCAGCCCTTTGGCGAATGAGGCAGGCGGCAAAGCGTGAAGGAAGCTGGGGTGGGTGGGGAGGAGGACTCCTTGCCCCCCTCACCTCTTCTTCCAGCTCCCTCCTGGTGCTGCTTCTCCGGAGCTGCCATCCCTCCTTCGCCTTGACCGTTGTCTGCATATTTAACTTGCCACCCTTTTCTCTGTGGGGTGATTATGGGTCTTGTGTGCGTTTTGGGGGGTGGCGGGAGGATGAGCAGCGTGGTGGTGGGTGAGCTAGTCTGTTGAGGAGCCTTGCCCACCCCAATTTAATGCACATTATTTTATTTTATTACACCTGCCCTTCCCCCGCCCCATTCTTCCCAGTGTGCATAGGAATTTGTTCATTTCCCCCCCAAAAAATATAATCCAGCCCCCCAACAAGGTCTGAGGGACAGTGGACCGGCCCCCTGCTGAAAACGTTTGCTGACCCCTGGGTGTAAGTGATCTGGCAACGCAGTTTGGTATGGCCAAATCTACAATTTGTACCATCTTAAAAAATAAGGATGCCATTAATGGGGCCAGTGTTGCAAAAGGTGTTAAAACACTCACAAAGCAACGAACACAGACAATGGAAGAAATGGAAAAACTGCTTTTAATATGGATAACCGAAGAACAGTTGCCCGGTGACAGCATTTCTGAAAGCATAATTTGTGAAAAAGCTTTACATTTGCAGGGCAACCTCATCGCAAATGCCCCTGGAGCAAGTGATGAGGTTGAGAGTTTCAAGGTAAGCAGAGGGTGGTTTGAAAATTTTAAGAAGAGAAGTGGCAGTCACAGTGTTGTGAGACACGGTGAAGCTGCCAGTGCCAACAAATTAGATGCTGACCGATTTGTTATGGAATTTAAAGATTATGTTGAGTCACAGGGCTTCGTTCCCCAACAAGTTTTCAACTGTGATGAGACAGGCCTCTTTTGGAAGAAAATGCCAAAGAGGACCAACATGACAAAAGAGGAGACAGCATAAGCCCATGAAAGATAGGCTAACCCTTTTATTTTGTGCAAATACAAGTGGATATTTTAAGTTGAAGCCTTTGCGAGTCTACCATTCTGAGAACCCCAGGATTTTTAAGAAGAACAATGTCATAAAAAGCAAACTGCATGTGATGTGGAGGGCGAACAGCAGAGCTTGGGTAACAAGACAATTTTTTATTGAGTTTGGGCCAAGTGTGAAAAAATACCTCCAGGACAAAAATCTTCCAATGAAGTGCCAGGTCATCCTCCAGGCTTGGAGGATGAGTTGTTGGAAGAGTTTGCGTTCATCAGTGTAAAGTTTTTTGCCCCCCAACGCAACTTTTCTCATCCAGCCCATGGACCAGCAGGTCATATCTAATTTTAAGAAGCTTTACACCAAAGCATTGTTCCAAAGGTGCTTTGAGGTGACCTTGGACACAGAACTAACCTTAAGAGAGTACTGGAAGAATCATTTTAATATCCTCCATTGCTTACATATGATAGATGGAGAGAATACTGAAGGAAGCATGGAAGAAATTGTGGCCAGAAGCTGTCCCAGAACATGTAACAGAGGCTGTTGAAGAGGATGCTCTTCTTGTTGAGGATATTGTGTCTCTGGAAAATTCCATGGGCTTGGAAGTAAGTGGTGCTGATGTGGAGGAGTTAGTGGAGGAGCACAGGACTGAGCTCACCACAGAAGAACTTCAAAACATTCTGATGGAGCAGCAAAAGGTGGCAACTGAGGAAATATCTTCAGAGGAGGAGAGCAGAGAAAGTCTATCTACAGCAACAATCAAAGAAATGTTTGCAAAATGGGATGAAGTGCAAACTATTGCTGAAAAATATCACCCTGATAAAGCTGCTGTAAGTCATGCCACTAACACCTGCAATGTCTCACTTTAGACATGTTTTAAAACATCGGCAAAAGGAAGTCTCAATTTTTGGTAAAGAAAAGATCCAGTGAGTCTGAACCAGGGGGCGGTGGTGTAGGTGGCAGTGGTGTAAAAAAAAGCAAGGGAAGGAATGGCAGGAGAGGAGTCACCAATTGTGAATCTGGAAGAGGACCCCAACCCCCCATCCAAACAATGACTATCATCAGTGGAGGTAAGAAAGAAATAAAAATCACATTTTCATTTTTTTAAATCATCAATACTGTTTTATTGATTGTACAGTACAGTACATTGTTTATTGCTTTCATTTTATGGATCAATGGCCTCATTAGATAGTAAAATTCATGTCCAATTACTGTTTTAGGGGTTGTTTTTCATCATCTGGAACGGATTAATCGGTTTTCCATTACTTTGTATGGGAAAGCACATCTTGGTTTAAGAACACTTTGGTTTAAGAACCGGCTTCCAAAATGGATTAAGTTCGTAAACCAAGGTACCACTGTAATGAGGGTGCCAGGCGAGCCTCCTGGGGGAGAGCATTCCATAAGCTGAGAGCCATCACAGAAAAAGCCCATTTTTGTGTTTCCACCCTCCGGACCTCTCGTGTTGTCTATGCAGGAGAAGACTGTAAAATTTTATGTAGGAAGGATACCTGAGCGAACACAATGCCTGGTTAATGCACCCAAAAAGTCTGATGCACTGCAATATTGGGACCGTACCACTTCATAATGTGGAGGTTGGTTCAATACCCCCAAGTCAAAACCTTCCTGCTCAGGAAAGCTAGTATATCAGGAAGAAGTGGTCTGGATGTGCCTTCATCCCAACATGCTACTTTGATTTATCAGAGAACAGTGAGATATAGAATCTGCCCTCTGTGTTCTAAAAGGGAAAAATATCTACATTTTTTTTTAGTAACTAAACAAATAGGACTAGCAGTGAAATTTATCTGTGTGGAAAGCTCCTGACCAAGGTCCTATCCAGCCATGCCCTCCTCTGGGATACGCCATTCTCCCTCCCCTCTGGTTTTCTTTTTCTTTTTTCCCAGTCCATCTTTTTATTTTTTAAAAAAAATTCTGACATTACAGAACTAAACTCAAATGTATTAATTCCACTCTTACATCTCATGACATAACAGAAAAACTTCATGAGCCAAGAAAGGGGGAGAAGCGTATAAACTAAAATATGAATCAGCATTTTAACAGCTGAACAGAGAAAGGGAATTAAAATGCTGCATTTTTTTTTTTAAAAAAAACATGAGTAGATGGGTAAAGCATGTAGAACTGAAAATTTACAAACTAGTTAAAACCTGGAATCGCTGACTGCTCAGAAACTACACAGATGGACCGTGGGGATGAACAGCAGAAACAGGTAATGCGTGAGGCGGTTGCATTGTCCTAGATGCTTCCCATTCCACCAGTCTCCAAAGAAAGCCTGATATTAATTAGATATTGAGCCAGGCTAATGCTGGCCGCAGATCCAGTTATGGTAACCTGCCTGTCAGTAGATCCTTCCACTGGATTGGCAATTTTGATCTGCGCCCCAGACATCTGGCGAATCTCATTGATTTTGGCGCCTTGACGCCCAATGATGCATCCAATCAGATCGTTTGGAATGGTGAGTTCATGAGAAATAGTTTGAGCTGATGCATCCAAACCATGGAATCCAGTGTTGCCATGAGACATTGGAAAGTGTGACTGTTGCATTGCCAACTGTTGCAGCTTGGTCAGATCTGGCTGTGGAATGGCATACTGTCCTTGAATGGTATAGGCCTCTTGAGGTGGTCCCTCCAGGTCAGAGTTGAGGCACACTGATGGGGTGGTGTGGAGGTTACTTGCACTGCCGCTGCTGTACCTGTCCTGACCGCCTGCAAAGATGACAGGAGAACTGGATGGCTTGGGTCGGTAGGGGATGGTGACACCCTTTGGGGGAGACTCCAGCATGACCACACATAACTGCCTCCCCTCTGGTTTTCTGACCATCTACTATAACCATGCATAACAATGCCCACTGAACTGTTTCTGGTGCCCCCTCTTAGGGTTTTTCTTTTTTTAAAAAAGGGAATTCTACAAACCTTGGGTCAAGCCTGCTGGTGCATTGAGGCTGCAGAATGGGGGGGTAGCAAGACTGAATTCTCTTCAATATAAATAAAATAATATTCTCTGAACTAAGTATCAGACAGAAGGCTGCATTAGAATCCTGCTAGTTCTAGCCATTCTGTGTATAGGACACAGACACCTATCCCTATCCCTATCTCTGAAGGAGCATGCACTTCTGTAATTCCCACAATTGCAGTCTAAAGGGCTGTCACATGGAGGTTGGAGCAAGTTTGTTTTCTCCTGCTTTGGAGGGTAGGACCCAAACCAATGGATTCAAGTTACAAGGAGATTCCCACTAAACACCAGGAAGAACTTCCTAATATTAAGAGCTGTTCAACAGTGGAACAGTCTCCCATGAGAGGTGGTGCACTCTCCACTGTTTAAAAACTGGAGGTTTTTAAACAGAGGTTGGATGGCCATCTGCCATGGATGATCTAGTTGAGATTCCTGCATTGTGAGGGGTTGGAATAGAAGACCCCTGGGGTCCCTTCTAACTCTATGATTCTATGACAGAGTACAAAAGCACCTTGATGAGTCATTTCTATCTGCAGAATGGAACTAAAAATCACCTTACACCACAGGTCTCATTGTCAGAATAACAAAGAGAATGGTGCGTTTAAAAACTTACATATTACACAAAGCATTAACTGCATGAATGATACAGATTGTAACTGGAATGTCCATAGTCTCCAGATTCTTAATTTCTGACTTAAAGAAAAAACATCCTAGATGCAGCCCTTCAGTATTGTATTAAAGATCTTACCATATGAATCTGAAACAATATTTACAAATGTTACTTATAAATATTTTGAAACTACAGTTATCTTCCCTAAAGAACAATTTGGTAAACATTCTGCTGATTTGTACTCACCCTTTCTTTCTGCTCACGTGGGCTTTATTTCCAAGCCTATTCAATATAATGTTTTCCAAGCAGGGACCATGTGAATTGTTCATATAAATGGAGCAAATTAAACTGTCTCCACATATATCCTATCACATTTGTAGCCCTGATTTCTCTCCTTAACACGTGGCCAAGACAGCGTATTATCTCCCTGCAGAGGTTGACCTCAGGATATTAGATTCTGCCACACAGCTCTCTTGTACTAAACTGAGGGGAAACACTTAATCACCCCTGCCTTTTCAGGGAAAAATCAACTTTAAATTTGCCATGATGAAAAATCAATAAAGCAGTAATTGCTTGGCTTATCATTGTGTGGAGGAACAAATTGGGAAGCGAAGCTTAGCGTCCACACAGATTTCAGTGAAACACATGGAGTTTCAGGATCACTAAGCTAGAAAAGGGAAAGGTCTCAGAGCGATAATTAAATCTACTCATGCTGATTTTCTGCCAAATTTATTTCCCAAGTGTATATAAAATGTTTCACTGCTTACTAGCTAGGCATAACTAATCAATTCAACACTGGGCCAACACACATGAGAAACAAAAATGCAAATTCAAGAATGAAGGCATCAGGATAACATATTCATTTAGCATTAGTCAATATTATTTCTTGAATTCAAAGAAACGAGTCCTTATTTCACTCTGCCGCTTTGATATTTAAGATCACTTTTACAAATGTATTTTCGCTATAATCCCCTCTAAATCTTTTACACACTGATTCATTCCCGGTACCAAAATAGTGTTATCACTGTCAGATATTTTAATCATCTTTCACTTCACATTTTTCAAATTGTATGTTTTCATGAGCAGCTCTATTTTAATAAATCAAGAAAACTTTTAATTGTATTATGCATGATATATTAAAGTCAACCATTTAAGCACCTCATAGCAGTAATCCAACATGCCTGGTTTTAATATGGAAAAGTACAATTTTCTTCTTCAGCAGTATTTATATTGCACCTTATCACAGTGCTCTTGTGGCCACATATTTAATTTACTTTGAGTTTGACTAGCCAGGCCTAGAATTTAAAGAAAATCAGGTCTGCCAATAAAGCTGTCATAAATCCTGATGCCATCATAAATAAAATTTAAATGCTGTTTTCAGTTAGTCCCAAATTAAAACACCCTCTGCCATTGAAAACATTCTTGTAAAAGTGGTGTATTTTTATTAATAGACCTAATTTTATGCAGAAAATTAGCATAGCTCCAATGGAAGTGCAATTTGGCTCTGTCAAATTCAAATTAGATGGGGGAAATCTCTCACACCTCCCCTACTCTGCTATAAAAATTATTTTTGTGAGGGAGTCCTTCAACTGGTTATAGGGACTGTGATAATTAAAACATTTAAAGTAGCACAAGCCCCCTTGTCTCTAATCTGTAGCTCAGGTCAGCTGTCTGTAAATTCTAATTTGTCCTCCATTTGTATTCATGACAGGAAAATGCCGCATATGTAACAGCAAACCAGCAGGAGGGTGTAGTGGTGGGCTTGGAGGTCAAATAATTTGATTTCTGAGCAGATTACATGTAACATCCAACATCTAATCTCACACCTGATTTGGCAATAAAATTATAATAAAAGTAATGTTAAGACACCATTACTAAGGGGCAGATAAAAGAACAACCTTTCTTCATGTGCTGGAAAACAATATGCTTCTTTATACCAAATGTTTTCCTTAGCAAAGCAGTCCATTTCCAGAATCCTGCTACTTTCCAAAGTGCTCCTCTAAGACTTGAGAGAGGGACAGGGCAATTTCTTGCATTTATTTTAAATACAAGGCAAAGCATGGGGAATAAAAGCTAAGCATCCAATGAATTGGTAATTTCAATTACAAATCAATATTTATTTTCGACTAATAGTTTTTGCTGGCTGCAGAGAATTTATAAACTATATGAAGTTGTATCCAATGTTAGTTCTACACAGAGTAAGCCCATTAAAAATTATGCACATGACTAACTTAAATCCATAAATTTCACTGGGTCTACTCTGTGTATAACTTAGTTGGATACACCCTGTATTCAGATAAAATATGGCTAATTTGGGGGGGGGGGGTTCAACAAAAGTTAAGAATAGTAAGACAACAATTATTCCTCATATTTCCTTCGGATATTAACTTTCATACATCTAGCTTTGCCAAAAGCACCTATAATAATTTTGTGGTTATCTGGTTTACTTCCCCCTCCTACACCAATTAAATGATTTTCTAACATGCTAATTCCTTGAAATTATTTCAAAAGGTATTTTGGCCTCAATCTGGATTTAATTTCAGATTATTTTTCAAGCAAATTACATCAGCAGAATTCTTAATACTGACAGTATCTGTTACTGAACCAGTGGTAGAATTTGTTACAAAATTCAATCTTCGAACAGGGACATATTTTCAAAAATACAGGAAACTATTGTTTCCCCTACTGGTCAAAGTTCACAGTGTAAGCTCTTTGGGGCAAATTACTTTTTAAAGAACTATGGCAGCCTTCTTTAACTTCTAAATATTCTGTCCTCTATATATTCTGGACTACAATTCTCATGAGTCTCAGACAGCATGGTTGTGCTGACTGAGGTTGAGGCTGATTGGCAGTTGTAGTCCAAAATATCTGCAAAACACTAGGAAAAGGCTGCACCATGGGAAACACTTGGGAAAGGCTGCACCATATACATTGGTGACTATGTACGTTTACTGGCAATGCCAGGTATTGTCTTATTTCCTGCCCCACATAAATGACTGCAAAATCCTGACACACCTTTTACTTTCCTTGCTGGAAGGAGTTCCCCTCATTGACATTCAACTCCCTCTTGCAAGATCCCTTTAGAGATGCCATACTCCCTCAAAATTGCCCCCAGTTTTACATACTGTTAATTTTAATTTCTATCTGCTTTGTTAATCTTTGCTGGCTCTGTTGGATAGCTCAGAGACAGAACCTTTCAGCAGTGTATAGTCCTATTGGTCAATTCCACCCAACCAACTTTCTGGGGGCTCTAAGGCTGGTGCTAAATTGTGGTCATCAGGTTTGGTGGTGGGGTGTATGTGTCTATTTCCTTTTAATTCAGTTCAGGCTATGAGTGAAATATGCTTGGACTCTGAAGTGGTGACAGTAGGACCAATATAACATGTGCCTTCCCCCAGATTTCTTTACATGCTGGATGACACTGGACACTGTGATGGAGCCATCACTTCAAGATAAGGATGTAAGAACCTGCCAGATCAGACCACTGGCCCATCTGGTCCACCATCTTGTTCTTACAGTGACTGATCAGATGACTATGCCTAGATCAACAGCAGGACCTAAGCACAACACTACCCATTTGTGTGTCCTAGTAGGAGTGGCCGCTGAGACCATATAACACTGGTCCTGAAAGACCTTCATTGGCTCCCAGTACATTTCTGAGCACAATTCAAAATGTTGCTGCTGACCTTTAAAGCCCTAAAGGGCCTTAGCTCAGTATACCTGGAGGGCCTTCTGATGGTTCTCTCACTGCGAGAAGTGAGGTTACAGGGAACCAGGCAGTGGTGCCCACCCTGTGGAACGCCCTCCCATCAGGTGTCAAGGAAATAAACAACTACCTGACTTTTAGAAGACATCTGAAGGCAGCCCTGATTAGGGAAGTTTTTAATGTTTAATGCTATATTGTGTTTTTAATATTCTGTTGGGAGCCGCCCAGAATGGCTGGGGAAACCCAGCCAGATGGGCGGGGTATAAATAATAACAACTATTATTATTATTATTATTATTATTATTATTATTATTATTATTCCACTTCTGACAGTGGTATAGAAAAAATAGTTATCATGGCTAGTAGCCTTTGATATGTCTTATCTTCCAATAACTTGTCTAGCTCTCTTTTAAAGTTACTCAAGGTGATGACCATCACTATTGGTTGTGGAAGTGAATTCCATATTTTAATCAGGTGCTTTGTGAAGAAGCACTATGTGTTGTCTGTCCTGAATCTTCCAATGTTCAGCATCACTGGATGCCCTTCATAGGAAGCAATTAATAAATGAACTACTACTAAATCGTTTCTCTCCAAGAATTTAGTTAGTATCGTTATGGTTCGCAACTGGAGTTTCATTTACTCTCAGAATCAATTGTAAACCCAGAACAATACGGGAAATGAAGAAATCTCTGAGCAACCAGTATATAGCTCTTGAATAGATTATGGACTGCATATCACACAATATCTTTACTGAACTACAAATGGGGAAGAAGTGTTTTGGACTTTTACGTAGTTTGGCTTGAAATATAGCCTTAATTTGATAGACATTTTTTGAAAGCCAGATAGCACACCACTTCTGATTAACTCCGGAATAAAGAATATAAACTTGTAGCTAGGAGTAAAACTGCATCTATCTTGACGTGGGAGCTCTGTGATAATCTTTATAAAAACTTAAAAGCAGCCTCAGAACAGCAATGCTGTGGGAGGTATTTAACCCTTCTCTCCTACATCATTTTCTCTGGTTGAAATTTCCCACCCTCAAAAATGAAAGAAAGAAAAAGAAACCCGACAACAGATTTGCTGTGGGGGAGGCACAATAGGATACCTGTCTTATCTCTCCTGTGGATTAATAGCCACTGGGCAGGACGGGGGGGGGGGTGGAGAGAGATGGAAAATGAATGAATGAATGGCACAACAGGAAGCAGACTCTCCCCTCACCTGCTGCCCAAGCTCCTTCCCTCTCCCCTGGCTGATGTGTGCACAATTCTCCCACATCATCTGTGCTTTGCTCCTAGGACAGAATGGATTGGGAGGAGTTTTGGGCCCTAGCCTCTGTTTTCAAGTTGACCAGGCTCTGGCATCATAAAGATTCCACAAAGGCAAACAAATCACTTTCACGTTGAACAAGTTGCCCTGGGATCTTAATACACTCCTGATGTAACTTCTTACATGAAAGCTCCCAGATTTGAAAGTGCTTAATCACCTGCTGAGTACTATTGAGATGACAGACTAAGTTAGAGGAAGCTACATTCCACTTTGAAGTTAGGATGTCCATGAAGCACAGTTGAGTTATCCAGTTTTACTTTCACACAATGCCCTTTTAAATACTTTCCAATTTAAGCTTTAAGTCAAAGTAAAACTACAAAAACCTACCCAGATGCCTTAAAAGCATGCTAGGGTCTCAAGGCAGGGAAAATGCAGCTAACTCTTGTTCTCGGTTATTACTGCTTCAAGAGTAGAGGTACTGGCCTAGAGGTGGCAATAACTTTAGCAGTTTTATCTTTTGTCACAATGGACATTGCTAAATGTGAGAAGCCTATATGTCTATTATAATACATGCACACAGTGTATCTGGATAACTTAATTAGAAAATTAACATAAAAGAAAAGATTTTCTTCAGATGTAATGAGTGCCCAGTGTGCTTTGAAGTTAAAGGGAATAAAGCTTCAACCATTTTTGAATAGATCATTAAACTGAAAAGTTTATGAAATTTGAACATCTATAATCACCTCTGCTTCAGTTACTGAGAAGCAATAAAATTATTAGCTTAAAATCTATGAGGCTAATTATGTTTTAGATTTTCAGTTTTGCATTGCACATCAGGAAAGTTCAGTATATTGTGTCAATCAATTACCTGTATATTAGGCATCTAGTTAGAGAAGTTCTCCATCATCCAATTTAACTATGCACACCAAATGCTGATATTTAGAGAACAGGAAGACTTGGAGACAAGATAGTATGGCCTTTGGGATTACTATAGGCAGAAGGGGGATAAGCTCTCTCAATATGTCTGCTTTTGTCAGAATAAAAATTACATATCCCAATTCACTGACCTCAGGTTTTCAGGTTGTATTAAACCAGTGTTTCATACAGGAAGTATTTTAAAGCTTGCGAACATGTTTCTAGCACAAAGCTTGTGGGGATCTCAAAAAGACTAATTGGAGAAAACAGCAGGCTACCAATGAATCAACCTACCAATGTTACAACCTAGGGTCACTTCATAAAAACATTTTTCTATGTAATGAAGGCATGATTGGTAATTTTTCTTCAAGGAATTTTTCTTCAAGTTAAGTCTTCAGTTGCAGGGGTACCTTCTGAATGTTGAAAGCTCAACATTTTAACCTAAAATGCTACCCCCCCAATAGTGCAGCTGCTACTAGGATGAGTAGAATGTAATCTTATGAACATCCATGGACATCTATTGAATATTGTATGGGATCTGCCTGCTGATGAGCAATTCAACTCCATTCTACACCATTTTGTTAGTGCTTCTCTCTGTACCAATCCATCAGAGAAACACTTGTCTACTATTTTTAAAATGTAATACACCAAAAGGCTAATCCTCTCCCCTAGATATCAGAGTTCTCCGTCTCAGGTGCTTGAATATGAAACTATTTTTTGGGGGGTAGGAAACTGAGGTGAACAGCAGTATCTATAGCTACTAGTAGGAAACATACATGTGCACCCACTTGTAAATGAAGCTTCAGTTCTTCAAGAATAAATAATTATTACTGGCTGATTTTGGACTAACCTTTTCCCACAAAACTAAATGTTATGAAGTAATAAAATTCACACAACCCAACATTGTGTCCCATGTTCAACTTTACCTACTCTGTGCAGAAAAGCTGATCTTCATAATAGGTATGTCCTATGTTTTCTCTGGTGTAAAAATGTCTTATTTTCTACTAATCTGGAACTACTACTTGACTCTAATAATAAACTATGTGTTTTGAGCTATGCATACACAAAAGTTGTTTTAAGGATATTTTGGAAGTACCTTAACCATTCAGGGGAATAATCTGAGAGATACAATGTACAAATGTCTCTCTTTCAGACTTGTCTAGTTATTAGGATCTTGTGCTCTGTATATGCCAAATAACTGACTTGATTTAGGTTGTACATATACCAGGGCTTGCGTATGTATCTGTATCTATCTCTCTATAAAAACAGTACTTTTAGTTCATCTAAATTTCATAGCTGAATTACCTTCTTCCTTTTTCTTCTTTGCTTCTTCTTCACTTCTTTCTTTAGCTTTTAATGCTTCATCAGCTTTTGCTAAAAATAAATAAAATGCTGATTAGTTGTTCAGTAATTAATATTTTTGATAAAACAACTTCTTATGAGGGATGGTCAGAAAGACACTTCTTGCGTCCTATGGAAAATGCAATTTACTGTGGACACAAGAAGGAATTGTCTCAAGTCCCAACTTGTCCCTGTATAAAATACATACATGATGCTCAAAGAAGAAACCATTAGAGCAGCTGAACATTTTCCTTAGACTATCTTTGAGATATGTGGATGCTTTGAAGTATCCCACCACACATTTTCTTCCCAATACCTTTCCACTAGATAATAGACTGAAGCACTCTATGTCTCCAGTGTTTGGGCTCCATAAGCAAAGCATGCCATACCCTGGTGCCCCCTTTGCAACTGGTCTGCTGGATGAAGAAACCTTGTACTGCTTCCTGTTTCCTTCTGTAGACACAACAGAGTTTCACTTGATGGATCAGGGCCTCTACATATATTTTTCTTCAGTGCAAGTCATAGCAGCAGCATTTAATTCATGTTATTACAGCATCTTCTAAGAAGAGTCTCCTTTCCTTTAGAAACAGCTTCCCTTATTACTTAATTATCTACAAGTTGCTCAACTGCAGGGGTTTTAAACACTTTACTACAGATGTTAAAGAAGATTAAAAATATACAGCACAGTAACAAGGGACTATCAATATACTCTGTAAATTAATTAAATTTCTGTTCTAGCACATCATTTATTCCAAAGCGTTAATGTCTCAAAGGGGCCATTCTCTTTTATTGCCATCTCACTGCCTGATGAGTGAACTTGGAATAAGTCTCTAATAGCATTATAGTTGATGAAATATTAAGTTTTTAAAAGTACTGCCATGTCGAAAGATGAAGAACCAAAACGTGGGTAGTTGGACTTTAGACCAGCCCTTAATATGTAATAAATCCATTATATGCCTAGTATACCGGCTGTTTTGCTCTACGTTAGTTTGCTGCACCAATACATTAGTTATATGAATATTCAATTGACATAGTGAGTATGAAGTACATGAATGACACATGACCACAACTTTCAAAGTCTAATGTCTCTTTGTATTTAGTAGCTACACCTTCTTAAAATATACAATTTAAATACTGATGCTCTGAAATGATAGAAGCAATTACAGAGACATCTGTTTCCATTTCCAAGCTTTTAGACACACTTAGGCTACATTTAAAGTCATGAAATATTAAAACTTTTCTGCCAGCAATATCATTACAAGAATCTATTAAATTAGATAATAAAAACAAACCACTGATAACTGTAAAGACTTTTACTTCATTTACACTTTATTCTCCCTAGTAGCAGGATAAGGATAATAGAAATTCCATTTAAATTCAATTTTGGTTATACATGTAATTGTAGCTATACCCCTTGAGTCATGTAAAATGCTCAGCTTATGTTTCTTTCAAATTATCCTGCTCAGATTCACATTCCACTCCTTACAACCATCTTCAATATGTATTAGCAAAGCTCATTAGACTGAAATTTAATAATGCAAACATTAGGTGGGTCTCAAGATCCTCCATTATCAACACAAGATGGATTGCTTATATATAGCTCTTAGGCTAACCAGGCAAAATTTAGATTCAATAAACTACGAGGCTTAAATTTGATTTATTTATTTCTCTATGCCAGTTTGTTCTTCATAACTGATTTGTTCCCTGCATAGGAACAGTTCATCATATTTTTGAAAGATAGCAAAATTATAAGTTTAAAAGAGAGAGATAGCAATCTCATAGTTAGGCATGTATTTCTGTGTAACCTATACTTTGCTAATTTTCTTGACTTCTATGTACCAGTAGGAATTTTTAAGGTATTTTAAAGGAGATGCTTATTTTCCTTTCTTGGCCCATTATTTGAGCATGGTAGCAAATGCATAACATCCTAAAATGTTTTAATATGGCCCATAAATGGAGATGCTCAGCCTAGCCCACTTAGAAGAATATTCTAGCAAAACAACTGCTTCCAAGTGAATGTGCTGAGGAATTACACATAATCTATTTTGAGAAGTTTAAGATGTCACAGTTTAAAATCAGGAGAAGAAACATTTCTGTTTTTCTTTCAGTGCAATACTGGAAAAATACTGCATGCATGCAAAAATTCAAAACCAAATATTCCTGTGTTGAATTCATGAAACAATTATTTGGAATTCGAAAGAGCAAACTGTTCCTGAAATCTATAATCCTTGCACTACTGTGTTCCGTGAGACTGCTAAATCAGGGCATGTCTCCATTGCTGCTTTCTGTATCTTTCTCATTAGCTATCATCCAGAAGGATAGGCATATTTTTTCCATCTCAAGGATTATCAACAGGGTAAGGAGACAAGTTTCAGAAATTCCACACCAACATTTTGAAGATAATTAAAGGTCCACTGAACAACCAGCACTAGCCTTCGAAACCTACACCTTATTGAGGAAGTTGGCTGTCCATATAACATACAACTAATCAACTGTAAAACCGTATGGGGATGTGCCTTTTGTCTCAGGTTATGATAAGCTGATTTTGTCGCATGTGCCTGTGTTCTCAGCAAATCACTCCTCCACAGTGACATGTGACTATCCAGCCACATAGCAGCAACTGAGGAGTGATGTGCTAACAGCCTGTAGCAGGTATGAGCAGACTCCAGGATGGCTTTGGTTTTTGTTTTAACTAGAACCACAAAACCTACCAACCAGAGTCTGGTGCAAAATGCAGGGGTTTTGATTACGAGAACTGAACTAAAGGCCTTAATCCTTCAAAAAACAAAAAACAAAACAAAACAAAACAAAACACAAAAAACCCCCACTCCAATTTATCCTGCTCCCATTTCACACACAACTTTCTTCAATTCAGCAGCCTACTTTGCTATTGTCATTGTTAGAAATCTTTGCTGATACTTCAGATCACCCAAAGATCTTGTGGTGGATCCTGATCTACTTTTTGCCCACCTGGGGTCTAGAGCTTCTCAATAAAAGTCATGGTTACGTTTGTGTTTTTGAATTACAGAATATTTGAGAACAGTCATAACAACGACCAAAAACACATTTCAATTCATTTCATCTTTTTCTGACCTGTAACACTTTAATGACATAAGATTTTTACTGGTTATAGATGGTATCCAATTGCTGTCCTTCTACAAATTAAAGGCATTGGCCAGCAGTACAGGGACTGAGTCAATTTCTCCCCATAGCTAAATACCTCAAAACATGGCCCATCTGCCCCAGAGGGTACTCCAATCCTCTAGAGCAGATTGGGAGGACGGGGGGTGGGTGGAGAAAATGGCCTCTCCTCCCATTTCACCAACAGATGTCTTCCATCATCAGAAGAACACCAGTTGAATGTCACTGTCAGAAAAATGATCAAGTATTACAGGTCAGGCAATTGAAATGGTCCTCACTGCCACCCAGATCAGCCCAGCTGGATATATTTTAAAAGCCCTTAAGAAGATATGAACATTATCATACAAAAATATTATCTCACCCTAAGCAACTTATCACCTATTATCTTCAATCATCTCTAAACTCCTCCAAGTCCTTTCACACATGTAGAGAACTAGAGTGGTCATGAGAAAGGAACTGCAATCCAGCAGAGGCTCTTGCTGGAGGAATGGGCTTTTTACCAATTTCCCCCTTTCTTTTGCAGCCCCTGAACCACCATTTACATTGTACTGGTTTTTGGAAAGTCCAAGAACACTTCCCAAGAACTGTAAAAGCTGAGACAGACCTTAGCTTGGCAGAAGTCATTGTAATAATAATAATAATAATAATAATAATAATAATAATAATAATTTATTATTTGTACCCCGCCCATCTGGCTGGGTCTCCCCAGCCACTCTGGGCGGCTTCCATAAAAACCAAAAATACACTAAAATATCACAGATTAAAAACTTCCCTGAACAGGGCTGCCTTAAGATGTCTTCTGAATGTCAGGTAGTTATTTATTGCTTTGACATCTGCTGGAAGGGCATTCCACAGGGCGGGCGCCACTACCGAGAAGGCCCTCTGCCTGGTTCCCTGTAGCTTTGCTTCTCGCAATGAAGGAACCGCCAGAAGGCCCTCGGCGCTGGACCTCAGCGTCCGGGCAGAACGATGGGGGTGGAGACGCTCCTTCAGGTATACTGGGCCGAGGCCGTTTAGGGCTTTAAAGGTCAACACCAGCACTTTGAATTGTGCTCGGAAACGTACTGGGAGCCAATGTAGGTCCTTCAAGACCGGTGTTATGTGGTCTCGGCGGCCGCCCCCAGTCACCAGTCTAGCTGCCGCATTCTGGATTAGTTGTAGTTTCCGAGTCACCTTCAAAGGTAGCCCCACGTAGAGCGCATTGCAGTAGTCCAAGCGGGAGATAACCAGAGCATGCACCACTCTGGCGAGACAGTCCGCAGGCAGGTAGGGTCTCAGCCTGCGTACCAGGTGGAGTTGGTAGACAGCTGCCCTGGATACAGAATTGACCTGCGCCTCCATGGACAGCTGTGAGTCCAAAATGACTCCCAGGCTGCGCACCTGGTCCTTCAGGGGCACAGTTACCCTATTCAGGACCAGGGAGTCCTCCACACCTGCCCGCCCCCTGTCCCCCAAAAACAGTACTTCTGTCTTGTCAGGATTCAACCTCAATCCATTAGCCGCCATCCATCCTCCAACCGCCTCCAGGCACTCACACAGGACCTTCACCGCCTTCACTGGTTCTGATTTGAAGGAGAGGTAGAGCTGGGTATCATCTGCATATTGATGGACACCCAGTCCAAACCCCCTGATGATCTCTCCCAGCGGCTTCATATAGATGTTAAAAAGCATGGGGGAGAGGACGGAACCCTGAGACACCCCACAAGTGAGGGCCCAGGGGTCTGAACACTCATCCCCCACCACCACTTTCTGAACACGGCCCAGGAGGAAGGAGCGAAACCACTGTATAATAGTGCCCCCAGCTCCCAGCCCCTCTAGACGGTCCAGAAGGATGTTATGGTCGATTGTATCAAAGGCCGCTGAGAGATCCAGCAGAACTAGGAAACAACTCTCACCTTTGTCCCTAGCTCGCCGGAGATCATCAACCAGCGCGACCAAGGCAGTTTCAGTCCCATGATGAGGCCTGAATCCCGATTGGAAGGGATCCAAATGGTCCGCATCCTCCAGGCGTGCCTGGAGTTGTTCAGCAACCACACGCTCAATCACCTTGCCCAAGAAAGGAAGATTTGAGACTGGGCGATAGTTGGCCATACTGGCCGGGTCTAAAGATGTTTTTTTTAAGAAGCGGTTTAATAACCACCTCTTTCAGCGGGTCTGGGAAGTCTCCCTCATGGGGGGAAGCATTCACCACCCCGCAGAGCCCATCGCTCAGCCCTTCCCGGCTTGCTTTTATTAGCCAGGATGGGCAAGGATCCAGGAGACAGGTGGTTGGTTTCACGCGTCCAAGCAGCCTGTCCACATCCTCGGGGGTAACGGATTGAAATTGATTCCATGCAACTTGACCAGACAGAGCTCTAGCACTCTCCCGCCCCGGCACTGCTCCCACGGTGGTGTCTAGCTCCTTCCGAATATGAGTGATTTTATCTGCAAAAAACTTTGCAAAATCGTTGCAGGAGATCTTGGGGTCTTTACAAGGCCCCGGTGGTAAAGGTGGTTCCGTTAAATTACGAACCACCTGAAAGAGTCTCCTGCTACTATTTTCTGCAGATGCAATAGAGGCGGTGAAGAAAGTCTTCTTCGCCGTCGCTATCACCACTTGGTAGGCTCAACGTTGAGCTCTAACCTGTGTCCGGTCAGATTCGGAGTGAGTTTTTTGCCACCGACGCTCTAGCCGTCTCAGCGATTGTTTCATCGCCCTCAGCTCCGAAGAAAACCACGGAGCTGTCCGGGCTCCATGCAATCGGAGAGGGCGCTTCGGAGCCAGACAGTCGATAGCCCTGGTTAACTCCGCATTCCAGCGGGCCACCAGGGAATCAGCTGAAAGGCCATCAACATGGGATAAAGCATCCCCTACCACTCTCTGGAAACCATTTGGATCCATTAAGTGGCGGGGGCGGACCATCCGAATTGGTCCCACCTCCCTGCAGAGGGGAAGGGTCGCGGAGAAGTCCAGTTGCACCAGGAAGTGATCTGACCATGGCACTTCTTTTGTTTCACTTTTACTTAGTGTCAGATCACCCATGTCACTAGAGGTGAACACCAGGTCTAAGGCATGTCCATGACTATGAGTTGGGCCAAACTTATTCAGGGACAGCCCCATGGAGGCCATGCTTTCCACGAAGTCCCGAGCAGCCCCTTGTAAGGTCGTGTCGGCATGGATGTTAAAATCTCCTAGGACAACCAAACTAGGTGTCTCCAGGAGAAAATCCGCCACGACCTGAAGCAGCTCAGACAGGGAATCCTTGGTGCAGCGGGGAGGTCGGTACACCAAAAGGAATCCTGTACTGCCCCTATTGCCCAACTTCCAGAACATGCACTCAGAAAACTGGATCTTCCCAGTAGGACGCCTGGTGCAAGCTAGTGACTTCCTAAAAATCACTGCAACCCCCCCTCCCCGCCCGCATAACCTGGGTTGCTGTGCGTAAGAGAAACCTGGTGGGCAAGCAGCGGCAAGGACAGGCCCATCTGCTTCATCCAACCAGGTCTCTGTCACACATGCCAGGTCAAATCCTCCATCCACAATCAGGTCGTGGATGGCAGTGGTTTTATTCCTCATTGACCTGGCATTACACAGCAACACCTTCAGGTCATGTAGGTTTCCCCTGTTGATTCCAGTATCCATCTGGTCAAGGCCAGACCCGGAGGCAGGGATAGTCTTCAAACAACGACTAAACCTGCCTCCTCGGTAATGACATGGTCTGGTCTTAGCGTAACTCCGCCTCCTGCCCATGATCACCGAGATCGGATGTCCCAGTGCTTCCTCCCCCGTGGAACTTGTCCCAGCCATCGTGTTGGCTGGGGCCCCACTCCCAGGCAGCCCTGATCCCGCCCCTTAAAAACAAAACACAAACTATACAGAACCAATAAAACAACAACAACAAAAAGAAACAGAACAATTATACCAAAATTAATCCCCAACTAAATATCCATCCCACCCACCCCCAACAATGGAAAAAAGGAAAATAAAAATTTAAATTTAAATTTAAATTTAAATTGCCACCGACTGCTTGAGGACATTTTAAAGCACATTAACCACCTGGAACAGGGAAGAATGGCAGAACACTTCCCACCCTTCCCAAAAAGTTTGTTCCAAATAAATGCCTGGGCCACGCCCCCTGGGCCTGCTGGAAAAGGCCCTGGAATGGAGCAGGCCCTGCAGTCCTCACCCAGCTGATGTTCCGAGGCCTCACTGCAGCAGGAGTCCCTTTGTAGCCGGGAGAGCAAGACTTGTTCTTCCATACACTTGATAATTTTATCTTTAGTAGTGCTTTTTACCAGTTTACCCAAAACACATAACTAAGTAGCATATCATTTCCTGGATCGCCTCTGCTCCTTGAATAGCTTCTTATAAATCTGGGTTACATTAGCTGGTTCATATCAGCAGTTTCATATAAGAGAAGCTGGACCCTGGTTCCAAACCAACCATGGTTTTAAAGGTCAAAACCACAGCTTTAACTGTGCACAGAAACTCAGAGTCCAAGATCCTTTAATAGGTGTAATGTGATCAGACTTGCATGCCCCAGTCAGCAATCAAGTTGCCATGGTCTAAAAATAGAAATTAAGGGAAGAGTCTTGACTCCCAGTACATTTCTGAGCACAAGTCAAAGTTTTGGTGCTAATCTTTAAAGCCCTAAACGGCCTTGGCCCAGTATACCTGAAGGAGCGTCTCCACCCCCATCGTTCAGCCTGGACACTGAAGTCCAGCGCCGAGGGCCTTCTGGCTGTTCCCTCACTATGAGAAGTGAGGTTACAGGGAACCAGGCAGAGGGCCTTCTCGGCAGTGGCGCCCACCCTGTGGAACGCCCTCCCATCATATGTCAAGGAAATAAACAACTACCTGACTTTTAGAAGACATCTGAAGGCAGCCCTGTTTAGGGAAGTTTTTAATGTTTAATGTTTAATTCTGTATTGTGTTTTTAATATTCTGTTGGGAGCCGCCCAGAGTGGCTGGGAAAACCCAGCCAGATGGGTGGGATATAAATAAATTATTATTATTATTATTATTATTATTATTATTATTATTACTCCTATATGGCAAGAAACCAAACCCATTATGAAATAGAAATTATGGGTTGAATTGAACTAAGAGATACTATGAGTAGACCTAATGAAATCAATGGACATGATTGACTTTAAATGAAGCAATTTCAATGGGTCTACTTTTTGAGTATGACTTGGAATACAATCCAGGTTATCTGATTTAGCTACTGTCTATTGCAAAGGGTACAAATTTAATCCGCAGCAACAGCAGCAATATTTTTTGAAATACTTATATCTCTGCTTGTAAATTGAAATAAACTGATTTACAAAGCATGTTTGCCCCTTTACTTGTTTGCTTCCTTAGGTCACAGCACAGTAATAATTATATATCAGAATTATACATACACACA
This sequence comes from Podarcis cretensis, assembly GCF_951804945.1. Taxonomy (NCBI): domain Eukaryota; kingdom Metazoa; phylum Chordata; class Lepidosauria; order Squamata; family Lacertidae; genus Podarcis; species Podarcis cretensis. Next base: position 81,640,557 of record NC_137174.1, on the reverse strand, counting down.
AGTCTGAACATGCCCTAGGATAAAGAAATGTTGGAGGTGATTTTTGTCATTATTGAAAAAATGACTGGTCAAAATCTTTACCCTCAATTTGTATGGTTATGTAAAATCAGTAATTTCCAGACTGAAAAATTATCATTCATTTTCTCACAGTAACTATAATGTCTATCAGTTGTTATGGGGTGAGGGCGAGGGAGAAAAACCTCTATATTTCAGTGGCTATTACAAATTTGTGTAAATGAACAAATTGACTAATTTTGTTCAGAGACAAGGAAGGTTGACAGGCTAATTATTATATTTTGATTGAAAAAAATATTTTTATTAGGTATGGGAACTTGAAGGATTCTATAAAACCCTTGGGTACAATTTAAGAAACTCATGAAATATGTTGTTTGATTGGTATTTGTAGGTTGCTTAGAAAAATGTGAATTTATATTTTACTTTATGAAAATATGTAAATAATCATGAGTGGATTTAATTATTTGACTCTGTGTGGATAAGTATGTGCCATGGAAGAGAGACTGCACAATGGAGGATTTGTGGAAACCATGGGTGGTGATAATTCTTGCTGGAGGCAAAGAAAGCCATCTGACATTGGCCAAACTTGGTGAGGAGTTGCCGAAAAACCAATGAGTGTAGTTGTTACTACTCTGGAGGCTCAACCAATACACCTGAGGATTCAAGAGGCCTGAAATGTGCTTGGCCAGGGGTAGGCAACCTAAGGCCCAGGGGCCGGATGCAGCCCAGTTGCATTCTCAATCCGGCCCGCGGACAGTGCGGGAATCAGCGTGTTTTTACATGAGTAGAATGTGTCCTTTTATTTAAAATGCATCTCTGGGATATTTGTGGAGCATAAGAATTTGTTCAATCCCCCCCCCCAAAAAAAATAGTCCGGCCTACCACATGGTCTGAGGGACGATGGACCAGCCCACGGCTGAAAAAGGTTGCTGACCCCTGTGCTTGGCTGTGACTGACTAGATGTTGTGTTCCACCCAGTCCAAAAGCAGGTCCTGAGATCAAGGGCCTCTTTATCTGTAAATATTGGATTTTGCTGTGGTTGATGCTCACTGATGCTTCTGCAGGAGACCACTGACCTTGGTTAACCAGATCTTTGCAGTGAGCTCCAAACCCTGTGGCTGGCTTTCAAGCAGATCGTTGTTCCTGGAGGTTCGTGAAAGGGAGAGCCCTTCTGAAGACTGAATCTGACTGTCCACCATTGCAAGGCACAGCTTGATGTATAGATGTCTGCTCAATGTGATGTTCCTTTGGTACGGAAGCGTGGGCATAGTGCTTCGCCCATGGAGTGATGTGTGTTGCTGAGAGGCCCAGGCCCAGGTCATGAGCCATGAACATGATGTCCCGCTTCTTGGATTTGATGAGAGTCTGAGCTTCTGAACTGATTTTTTCTATTCTTCCCAGGGAGAGGAAGGCCAGGCCTTTGGAAATTAGTCTCTGTAGAGCGAGCCCAGATTAGCATGTCTAGCTAAGGAAAGGTGTGCATGCCCTGGATGTGGGGGTGGGCTACCAGGGAGATCATTATCTTGGTAAACGTGGGGGGTGGAAGTGGAGGCCAAACCAAATGGGAGGGTTCTGAACTGGTAATGTGTGTTTCCAATAGCAAAATGTTGCTGTGTGGAGAATAATTGGAATGTGTGGGTAAGTTTCCTGGAGATCTATTGATGTGAGTAGGTCTTGGGAGTGGAGATTTTCATTGATGGAGGAAAGTGTCTTCATACTGAACTTTCTGTAGGCTACCCATTGGTTTAGGAATTTCTGATCTAGAATGCCCCCCAGTGCAGATAGTCTGACATCATTGTTGTTGCTGGCGGTTAGACTTACTCTGATTGGGTATGTTGTTTTGCTGGAATATGTTGGAGAATCTGGGCTCGTTCCACGATCTGTTAGGCTTGAAACCTCTATTTCTGCCTTGCTGGCAGAAATTATGAAAGGACATACAATTGCATTACCTGAGATGATGTTCCCTAACATTTGTACCCCACTTTTCTACCATAAGACATTCAAAGTGGATTATCAAAAATATAAAGATCTAATTATTTTCAATGAAAACAATAAAAAATGAACTCACAAAGCAGCATGGTAATTACTAACCACACTTAAAAATGCAACAGTTTCCAATTTAAAAAAAACACACAGTGAAGGCCAGTAACACAGTCTCTGCGTGTAGGCATACAATATAACAAACAGAATACAAAAGGAAAAGAGGGAGAGAGAGAGAGAGCGAGAGGGAGAGAGAGAGCATGAGAGAGAACAGGAACGCCAGTCTTTGCAGCTCACCAAAAGGTTAAAAGGGCCAGGACAAACCTCCCTAGAGAAGGTGTCCCAAGTTCTAGATTGCATTATGGAAAAGGCCCTCCTGTGGTCACACAACATACATCTGACAATGTAAGGGAGTAGAGTAAGCAGTACAGAGATTGATCTCAGTGCTCTTAATGAGGGAGGTTATCTTTGACATATGCAGGTTCTAGCCCTTTTAGAGCTGCAAATGTCAAGACTGGCACCTTGCTTTGAGCCCAGAAACAAACTGGTAACCAACACAGATAATATAAGATGAAAGTAACATGATCTCATCAACAGACCCTGGCAGCTGCGTTTTAAACCAACTGAAGTTTCCAAACTATATTCAGGGCACCTGCATATAAAGCTCATTTGCAGTGATCTAACTTAGAAATCACAAGGCCATGAATAACTGAAACAGGATTTATTTCTCCAGAAAAGGGTGTAACTGGCATGCAAGCTGAAACTGGTAAAAGATGCTCATAGCTCCTGCTGCTACCTGGTCACCCAGGGCTATAAACAGCAACAACCCCTGACAAGCTATGAAACTAATTCTGAACTCTGAAACATGTAGAGCTATAACATTTAATTTTAAAGCTTTGTAAATTATTACCATAGTATTCAATATTCAAAAACAATATTATTATGTGGCTATTTCCAGACTGACTGAAACACACTGAATTCCTTTCACGCATTTTTTTCAACTGTGAAACTAAGTAGAAACATTTACATAGAGATCCCCGGACTTTTTCTTAAGCTGTTAGTATAATCACTTGATTCCGATGGATGTGCCACTAGAGGTACCAATAAGCCTCCAGAACACTAGAAAACTATGAACATGTTGAGTACGCAACAGTATAAATAAATATAAATGGTTTTATGGCGTTACAGCTAACAGCAAATATGTGAATAATCTTTAATTGAAAGGACAAAAAAATGGAAGAAACTCTGGAACAGATAAGTAACTTTTTCAATAGTATATCTTCCAAGATGTACATATAGTGTTTTCCAGAATTTCCTTGAAAATAAATAAGATTGGTCATTATTAAAGATTTCACAAAGGCTCCATCCATGAAAGACAGCCAGCATTAATGCTATTATTAGTCATATATAAACACATCTCATTAAATACATCCCCTTAACAGTAAAGTGTGGTTTGCAACATGGACCTTAATTAATGTTTTGATTATCGTTATGCATTTATTTATTTTAGCTATTGTGTGCTGCCCTGAAATGCTGATGGATGAAGGGTGATTAATAAAATGAACTAGTAAATAACATGCAGCATTATTTATCCAACAGACATTAAATATCCATCTGAAGCACAGAATTCAGGAGAATGAAAAACAAACAAAGCTAATAACGATACATACCCTTACACAAACCTGCATGTATTTATACGTCTCTCTATAACTCTAAGAAGAAATAAATTAGCCACACAACATACAGGGGTGGTATGTACAAAACACCCAGACCTGCTCCCAAAATGGATAGTACAAGGATAGGTTTAACCTACCTATTTCTACTGAACCTGAAGTCTGATTTTCTGGAATATGCAGAAGAGAGTCCCCATCCCCAATGTGTTTCAGAAGAACAGTTATTTACATTTTGCCTGATTCACAGCCCAGTCCTATGCCTGCTTGCACAGAAATCATTCTCATCAAATTTGATGGGGCTTCCTATCCAGGAATTTATGCACAGGATTACAGCTTTGGGTTTTAAAAACCATTAAACTTTGTTTTCCTCAGAAAAGCTATGGTATAGGTTGTTGATCATCGCTTCACAAAGTAGGCGATACATCGATTGTATCTACACTTTCACTTGAACGTACAAGAGTAATCAGAATTTAATGCCTCAACTGGTTTTATTCCAGCTGCAGTGCAGAAAGTACAGGTGCAGGGCTTGAAGCTAAAAACTAATTCTGAGTTATGTAGATAAATCCTCCAGAGAAGTATTATGTTGATATAAATCAGCACAAATATAAACTACTTGATCTGGAGTGCCACAGGAGTTTTCTGCACAAACTGCATGTCTACATATTATCTACAAATGGAATTATTTCCCAATATCTATGTATTGTTCTATTCTGAAAAGGTAATTTAAAACTATGAATTGCTTTTTTTCTTTTATAGACTAAAAATGAAAGAGTAAGCGCTTTTCCAGAAATCTATTAAATGAACAGTTGTATTAAAACTTCTCCTGTTTCAGACTTTGTATTTGGAAAAGTGAAATAAATTATATTTCAAGACACAACAATATTATGTTGAGGCACCTACAGTATGGCAATACCAAATCTTTGGTTCTATTTTAATGACTTTCTTCTAGTTTCTGTTGATGTAATCATTAAGGTGTCACTCAGAAAATCGAATATTCACTAGATGGCGCAACTAGAATAATTTATATCTTTATTTAACCATGCTGCGTCTGTCTACAGGAATGAAACAAATGAGATAACGCATAAAGCACTCATTATTGGGGGTTTGTCTAATCCTGAAGCATTAAGTTGAAATGAAACCTTTTGATCTACTTGTCCCACGGATGATTTCAGCTAAGAAAATACATGCTGGAATAAAATTATGCTAAACCAAAGGATGGTTTTAATAAGAATATGTTACTTTTATTTAAACTGGCATTAGAAAAAAGTGGCTCTTCAAAGAAAGCAAGTGTGATTCATTTCAATTCTATTTCTTGAAGGTTAACTGATTATGGTATATTTTTTAAAAATGTTGCAGAAAAAATTCTTTTAAAGACTTGCTTTTACCTTGAATCAATGACTAACAATAATAATTACCAAAAAACAAAGATTAACAGTATTTATGTGTTGATAACACAATATATCCTTCTGGGAACTAATAGCAACAAAAACCATAAGGAATTAAAAACTGTTTGAATTTCAGCTAAGTACTCAAAGATGGGTACATTACATCTAACCATTTTTGTTTTTCTGCTAATACGATTTACTTTGTTATTACTTTGTACCATAAGTCAAGAATGTGGGGATAAAATTTGTGCTTGCTAACTATTCAGAACTACAGTACAATGTATTTTAATTAGCTGGGGATTAGCAGAGGCACCCTAAACTTTTATTGTGAACATATATAGTCCAATTAATTACTGAGGATTGTATTTATAAGAATGAAATATTTAATTCAGGTAAAAAGAAAACTGGAATAACTGTTGATTTTAGCCTTTTTGTGAAGCCAGTGTGCCAGTCCAAACAGGCAACTCTCATTAGTGTTGAACAGCAGAAGAGCATTACAAAGATACTGTGAGAGAAGAGGCTATGAATAAGAACATTTTCCATTTCATGGAAAGTAGTAAAACAAATGCTGTTAGCGAACCCCTCCCTCCCAAATTAACAGTCTGCAGGCATATTTAGTTGCACTATTTTTCTTTCTTTCTTTTTACTTACATTAAAATGAACTTTCTTTTTTACACTTCTAAAACATTTAAACAACTCTCTAAAATGCAAAGCACATTCTCCTATTACTTGCAAGGCATTACCAAATTTACATGTCATTTTATGTAATATATTACATGTATCAGGGCTTTTAAAATGTTTTCCCCAAAAAACTATTCATAGAGGAACTCTCAGGTTATTACGATGTCAAAAAAAAATTCTGCATACACTTCTAAAATCATATATTACATATGTATATCTTCCTGCACAGCTCTATTGTCCATTCACAATACAAACATTTTCATAACCCTTAGTAATATTGTTAGGACAAAGAACAATGGTAAGTGTATGATGCTGTGTAATACCTTAAGTGGTTCTGTGTGTATTCACTTATGTATTCGAATTTGTCTGATATTACTTCAAAACCATGAATAAGTGAAAGATCATCTATAAATATTTATTCAGTTTCACTATTCTAAATTAGTTATTTCATGTAAATTACAATGAATGTCCAAAAGCACACGGGAATTCTAACAACCTTGCACATATCTGGTGAATGCCTGAGAAATGCAGACTGCCCATCACTTGTCTGTCACATAATGGTTATTGTTAACATTCACTAGCGAAACTTCATAATTTGAACATTTACTAGATGAGTTTTGGATTCCCCTGTGGCTGTCAATAGTTTTTTGCTTTCAAGAAATCCACTGTGTTATGTACACTTTTAAAATTTATTTATTTTAAAAAATGATGTGTTACCTTCCAGGGTAAACCACACCCAACACAGCTTGTAACAAAACCATAGTACATGGTATAAAATAAGTACAAAGGACACAATATAATAAAAGTCCTGAATTATTTCATTATCAGCTATATACACACACACTTTTAAAAATAAACTAAAACAATGCATTGTGTTTCTAAAGGGCAGCAATTGTTTTTCTTCCCAACAGTTCTCAGGAAAGTTTATGTCTTATAAAGGTGAACTCTTTGAAGTGGTGCCTTGCAGTGGGTTTTATACTACATGTTATTAAAGAAAAAAAAGTTAGTAAACTCTGATTGCACTAACAAAAATGTGTCACTTTAAAATACAAGTTTCTAATTGTGATCGCCCAATATACATTAAATATAGGCACGACAAAAATTTATATATTTTTGGAGATGTAGAAATATGTACAGAACTTCCAGCTGCAAAATATGAAAAGATACTTTTACAGCTAAATATGACAAACTTCTCTAGAGAAACTGCATATTTACCGGAATATTAGAATGCTAATCATAGATCAGCAGAGGAGGGGAAAGATACCAAAAAAAAAAAAAAAAAAGACAATGATTGTTAGGAAGGAATCAGTAGAAATTGACAGATAGAGCTCTGTAATAGCAATCAAGAGCAACCTCCCCAAAGACTCTCCAAATCCTGGTTACTGCCTACTGTATTAAGACTGTGTTTCTCATCACTTAATGCTTATTTTCATCACTTTGCTTAAAATATTGATAATCAATTAGGGCTACGTCTGTTTTGCCACAGAATCTGTGTCACAGTCTATCAGACTGTCAGGGCCAATTCAATCCTCATTCAAAGTTAATTTTTTCTTCATAAATCTGCCTTTGGAGGAGTCATTAGGCGCAGAACATAGCCTGAGGTGCAATCACCTATTCTCTTTCATTAGTGGCAGGCAGAGAAGGTGAGGGAGATTATTAGAACTTTGGAATGATCACAAAGCAGCGTGCTGCCTGTCAGATCCCCCCAACATTTAATTCATCTAGCCAACTCACCAGCACTGTTGCCAACAGTTTTAAATGGACATTATTCATGAACATCTGTGACATGCTGAATATTCCGAGCTACAAATGATGAAAAAGCAGTGCCCCGTTTGACTTTAAAATTAATTCTATGGTCAAAACAATTAAGAATATAACTAACGTGCTTTCTGATTTTATTTTTAGCTATTGTTTCCCCTTATACTTCAGAAAGAAACCTATTTATGAAAAAAAGGTTTTTAAAATAAGTAGCACCTTATAAACTCTGTGCTGAAAAGCAAAAATATTATACACAATCGTACGCAAGGTAAAATCAACACAATGTTTTCTTTACCAAGGAAGTGACTAATTTTCATCAGGTTGTTTTTACAGATTATGTAATTAGCTAGCTGCACTATTGGGTTTGTTGATATGATGCTAAAGGGTTGCCAAATGAAATGACATATTTGATTTTAAGACAATGCCATATTAAGTTACAGTGCACTTTTCTCAGCATATAACAATCAGTTATAGTAGATGAGAACAGATCTTCCAAGTCAAATATATTACATTTATTACTTCTTACTCTGGTTATAGATACAAAAACAGAAATACAAGTAGGCATTTGGTAGACATTATAATGCGAAGAAGAAGAAGGAGGAGGAGGAGGAGGAGGAGGAGGAGGAGGCCATAATCACATTCCTGCTTCATTTTGGGGTTTTTTAAATGAAAACTATTTAAGATAAAAAAAGCTGAATTCACTTTTTAAAAGACTAATTTGAAACTTTTGAGTTCTTAAACTCGAGACTTTAGAATGAGCATACAAAAACAAAATAATGAATGTATAAAAAGACCAAAAAACACACAAAAAACCTGTAGAATTTATTTGACACGAAAAGGGCATTTGGAGACCAATGAAATGTTTAGGTGTTTATACACTAAAGTGTTCAACACAAGAGGAAGTAATTGGTAATAAAAGCACACTGGCATGCCCCCCCCCAAAAAAAAGGTGAAAAAGGATCGGTGAAACACAGACAGGATCAGGGGTTGTCCTATATGTCAAATAGGGTACAAGAGTTTAATCAACTAGAGAACCTAAAAAGAACACATCCCACAAGGGTATCTGTGAAATTTACAAAAACTGTTTCTTAAATGTTTAAATTGGATTTTCGATCACCCATTTTTATTCGCTTTACTATAAAGCAGTTTGCACATGGGCAGTCTGATCTTGAGGTTTAACAGTTGCAGCTTTCTGTGAAAGGCAACCAAATCTCCTCTGAATGTGATGTGCGTCAGCTACCACATTCCCCTTTCTTTTTGGATGAAAGGACTGTGGAAGTTTCTGTCTTCCCTTAACCGCGCTTTGTCTTTTCAACTTACATGGCAAACTATGGTTAGCACAACACTGATTTCAAACAAGGCAACTTCAAACCATGGGTTTCTGAAGCTAGCTTATTTTAATTAACCATAGTTATAAATAAATAAAATGCCACAGTTCGGTACTGGTCAAGTAAAGCAGCTGGCGATGATGCTGCTTGGAGTGGAATGGGCAAGGGAGTTAGGAAAAGGTCCGGGGAAGCCTGAAGGGGCCAGGAGCAGAGCAGCAGCAAAGTTTGGCATCTGAAGGGAAGCAGAAGAAGCAACCCAGGAACTTATGTCCCTGGAGCTACTGGCAAGTGAAGCTACTGGAGCTACTGGCAAGTGACAGCTGGTTCTTGTGAATCGAAGGTGACAGTTGTTGCTGGATCAGGTTGAAAACCAGAGTTGAAATCCTGCAAGAAGTCTGAAGGACTCCAAAGTGAAGGAAGTGAGGACCAAGTTGGAATTTACATCTAAAGTATAGTGAGTTGTATGCTAGCTGGAGGAGGAGAGTGATGGGGTAATTTGAAAGGGCTGAATTTGGGGAATAAAACTGTAACCTCACAAGCCACATTCTTAAACGGATAGTAAGCATATTGCTTATACAGTGCTATTCTAAGTTGCAGTAACTAAGTAGAACCACAAGAACTAATCCTTTAAACCAGGCTTCCTCAACCTCAGCCCTCCAGATGTTTTTGGCCTACAACTCCCATGATCCCTAGCTAGCAGGACCATTGGTCAGGGATGATGGGAACTGTAGTCTCAAAACATCTAGAGGGCCGAGGTCGAGGAAGCCTGCTTTAAACAAACATTACGCTCTATTAATATTGAGAATAAGAAGCTTCAATAAATTTATAATGCCTCATTTGTAACTTTAAGGCTAGTGCTCTGGTCTGTGCTGTCCCCAGAGAGAATGAAGAGGCACAGGGTTCTGCAAGGGAGAAGACAGGAAGGGCAAGTGCTTTGCAGCTTTGAAGCCAAGGGCTTGCTTCTACGTTTTGGCAATGTAAGTCTACTCAGGCATTTTCTTCTTCTTCCACTCCATTTAAAATTAAAATTAAATAATTTAAAATGAGTAAGAATAAACAGAATATACAAATATACAATTCCCAACAACCACAGCCGGGATAGCCAATAGTCAGAAATCATAGGTGTTGGAGTCTGGCAACATCATATTAGCTACCTTTGATCTATGCTATGATCTCCAAAAATGCTAGCATCTGGAATGTTGAGAAACTCCCACATGATTAGCAAACTGGAGGAACTGTTCACCCTTTATAGGTATATTCTTATTTTGTTTGCCAAATGATGTTGTGGCCTTTTGTTTTCCACCCAGACCCCATTTTTTCTTCTTCAGTGTGGCAGCAACAAGTCAAACACACTATTTTACAATCTCCTCATTAAATTTGACAGATGACGTTTCTCTTTGCAGTTAACAACCAAATTTAACCTGACAGTTTTCCTGCAAACGTGAACTGTCTTATGCTAAAGCATGAACCTTACTTTCATCTGCCATTTTAAAAATGTCAGGTATCCATACAAATGAAAATCATACAGATGACAAAAGACTTTGACTATGTAAAAGAAACACATACAAATAAGATGTAGAAAATATATTTCTTCATCAAAATATACTACATGAACGTATGTGAAATATATTTGTATATGAACATGACAGTAGTACAACCAGCTAACAACTCTGCAATTAAGAAGTATGTGATCATCCATTATTATCAGAGATGTGTGCATATGAAACATAAGCTATAAAATACAGCTTCTATTTCACAAGCAGAAATGTGTTCTGGCTGTCACCAGAAATCCATATTGGAAAGTCTTGCTATTCAAGTTTGCAGTTACCATTCTAAAAGCAGTGCTAAAAAGCTGATCTAAATGTATATAGCAATTGAGATTTCTAGGTGGTGTAAAAATAAAGGTAAAGGTAAAGGTACCCCTGCCCGTACGGGCCAGTCTTGACAGACTCTGGGGTTGTGCGCCCATCTCACTTAAGAGGCCAGGGGCCAGCGCTGTCCGCAGACACTTCCGGGTCACGTGGCCAGCGTGACATCGCTGCTCTGGCCAGAGCCAGAGCCGCACACGGAAACGCCGTTTACCTTCCCGCTGGTAAGCGGTCCCTATTTATCTATTTGCACCCGGGGGTGCTTTCGAACTGCTAGGTTGGCAGGCGCTGGGACCGAGCAGCGGGAGCGCACCCCGCCGCAGGGATTCGAACCGCCGACCTTTCGATCGGCAAGCCCTAGGCGCTGAGGCTTTAACCCACAGCGCCACCTGCGTCCTTGGTGTAAAAATACTCTTACGATTATCATACTGAATTAGTCCTATATATGCCTCTGTTATGAAGGTAAGCAAAGAGAGTACTAAATGAAGTCAATAACAGTTAATTCAGACCTTGATAAAACCCTCAAGGACTAAGGCCTGTTGGAACAAAAAATACAAGAAGCATTAATGGTACAGATCTGCAATAAATCTGTTGGCTACCAAGTAAAAAGTCTGACCAAGAACTGAATAAAATGTAAGACAGCATGAAGAGGTTGGTAGCTCAACAAAACAATTCTATTAGCAGCACAAGATCTGTGCAACACTCAATACAGATGTAAAAACAACAAAATACTTTGGAGCAAAAACAATGTTCAAATTAGTTACAACATTCAAAAAAGTAATGTAACACTCCAGAATTCCTACAAGATTCTCTTAGTAGACAAAGTGAAAGTATAATTGAAAGGAAGTATAACTTAAATGGACTTATCTGGGGAATGGGTAAGAGAGAGCCCAAAATCTAATGCATCATATCAAAGTTGCTTTTGAAAAGCAGACAGAAAAGCAAATCACTACGTCAAAAAGCACAGCGGAGCAAAAATAAGCCATCACACATACCCTTAAATGCTTGCCAAAATAACCAATTTTTGATGAGGCACTAACTATTCATTTATATAATTAATTTATGTATAGCTTCCCATAAATCACCCCAAAGCAATTCAGCAAAAAACACCAACAATTTAAAAAAACATATTTAAGAACCATTTCAATTCCAACAAAGATACAGATTGGGATAAAAATATCCATTTAAAAGGCTTGATGGAAAACTTGTTGTTCGACAACTTGGACCCAGAATACCTTAAGGGCCAAGGTATATCCCAGCTTGATTACTGAGATAATCTGGAAGAGTGCTGCTCGATGTCCCTTGTGTTTCAGAGATCTGTCAGACTCCCACTAGAAGTCCGGCATTTAGTGTTGTCGGTTCCATACTGTGGAACATTTTTCCAGCAGAGATTTGGCAGGCATCCTTGCTTTTGACTTTCAGGCATCTTTTGAAGACCTTTTTATACCTATACAGTACAGTTGTTTGTGATTAGCCAGTCATTCTAATGCCCTGATATCTTATAACAGCATGGCAAACAAATAATAGGTCCTGAAACAATAAGAGACTCAGCATCTGTCTGAAATGTAAAGAGAGGAAGTCCCAAAGTGTAAAAGACTCAAGGCCCAATCCCTATACTTTACGGAATGGATCTCCTGATGAGGAGGTGTCTGTGAGAGGCCTGCTCTTGCAAAGTGCAGTGGTTGGTTGGGTATATAAGAGGAGAGACAATCTTTGAGGTATCCTTGTCCTAGGAAATATGGGGCTTTGTACTCCACTACTAGAACCATAAACATAGCCCAGGAGCTAACAGCCAGCCAGTGCAATTCTTTCAGCAGCAGTGTAACATGATATCAATATTCTATCCCAGTGAGCAGTCGAGACACCACATTTTGCACTTGCTGCAGCTCCTGGGCCAATCTCAGGGATAGTCTAATCTGGAGGTTACCAGTACATGGACCACAGTGGTCAGGCTTGTTAGATCTATAAATGCCTGTAGCTATCTTATCAGCCAAAGCTCCCAGCCACTGAGGTCACATGGGACGTTAATGACAGAGTTGGCCCCTGTTTCTTCAAGGGGAGTACAACCCCATCCACAACAAGAAGGCAACCAATTATCCAGACTTGGGACTACTATCCCGTAGCAGTTACATTTTGCCATGATTCAGACTCAGTTTGTTGGCCCTCCACAGTCCACCACTGTGTTGGGCACTGATCCAGGGCTTGCACTGTCTTTTCTGATTCAAAAAAAGTTTGTTGTTGTTTAGTTGTTTAGTCGTGTCCGACTCTTCGTGACCCCATGGACCAGAGCATGCCAGGCATTCCTGTCTTCCACTGCCTCCCACAGTTTGGTCAAACTCATGTTGGTAGCTTCGAGAGCACTGTCCAACCATCTCTCCTTGCGCCCTCCATCTTTCCCAACATCGGGGTCTTTTCCAGGGAGTCTTCTCTTCTCATGAGGTGGCCAAAGTATTGGAGCCTCAGCTTCAGGATCTGTCCTTCCAGTGAGCATTCAGGGCTGATTTCCTTCAGAATGGATAGGAATGATCTTCTTGCAGTCCACAGGACTCTTAAGAGTCTCCTCCAGCACCATAATTCAAAAACATCAATTCTTCGGCAATCAGCCTTCTTTATGGTCCAGCTCTCACTTCCATACATCACTAATGGGAAAACCATAGATTTAACTATACGGACCTTTGTTGGCAAGGTGATGTCTCTGCTTTTTAAGATGCTATCTAGGTTTGTCATCGGGTATCATCAAAATACATCACCAAATGGAAGTCCAGAAAAACACCATGGCCCAGGAGTCGTCAACATGGTGCCCATAAGCACCAGTGTGCCAACCAGTACCTCCAATGCACCTACAAAATTTATAAGTAAATATCTTGTTTGCTCCTCCTGCTCAGACTTGTTTGCACTGGTTCCGTCTCTCCTATCCTGAACATGCCTCCCTTGAACTGGCCCACATTTCATCAGATGCCAAGTATAGGCATCCATCCTACATTCCATTCTGAACAGAGGACAGGTGCAAATAGCTTTTGTGGCTTCCAAGGGTATATGGGCTTCCTCATTGAACTGAGTATCCCAGGCAGCCATTCTCAACCCTAAACTCCAAGGCTTAATTCTCTACCAGAAGCTTATTTTGGCTTAAATGATGTGCTGATGATTCCACCCAGACAGGTAATTTTAACTGTGCAATACTAATTTATTATGTGCATGTTTAACAATTACTGATTTTACTCCTATTTTGATAATTCTTTAGGGGAGCCTTTTTTTTAAAGTTTGATTTTTGGGGGAATATTTTTCATCAGCATTTATATTTTGTGAAAAATGCTTTGAAGTTAAGGTTGATTAAGTGGTTCGTATATAAATCCTGTTAAATAAATACACAAGAGGCACAACTTACCAATGCCCCCCTCCACTTCTATCAGGGTACCCAAACAGCATAAGCACACATGCTCTTTTAAAGGGAAGCTGTTATCTGGAAGTGATGTCAAAGACTTGGTAGAGGCCCACTTAATAATTAAATATGTGTACTTATTTCTGGGGGAATGAAGAGAAAACCTTTCAGGGCAAACACAAAAGCCAGCAGGATTTAGTGTATATTAAGTGAAAACTCATAAGGCAGACAACCAAAAGGATTTGACACCTGGCATCAAAAGAGAGAAGGTACATCAAGGAGAGATTTGTGTAAAAAAGTTATTGCTGATGCCAAGACACTCTCAATTACACAGCCAATAGCCTTGAAGAAGGCACAGTTGACTTTGAAAACAGCATGCCTCAATATTCTTAGAATATATCTCTGTATCAGAAACCAATGATCCACACACAATATTGAGAGAAACAAATTCTGAGAAACTTTGCTGGATTTTTATCTTAAAGCCACTATCTAAAATAATAATTCACTCACTATTTGTCTTATTAAATACCCCCGAGAAAAGAATCAAAACTGCCTGTGCATACCGCTTACAAATTCAGTGGATGAGTTTTAGATTTTAGTCTGGTATAAGGAGAAATATGAAGAAATGCTATTATATGCAAGCAATTTATCTTCACTACATATAGTGGTTTACTCTTGGAGCTGTGCCAAACCTATCGGAGCTTCAGTAGCTGCATTAAGAGAAAGCTGTACTGATATTATGTGGAATATGAACAGGAATACATTGCTAAGGATATAGGTAAAGGATTTTTCTACATTGATTTGCCTGTAACTATTACATTTTTTTAATACATTCAGAGCAAAGGTGGTTTAGAAGGCCATGCATTAAATCTGTAAGATTTGAAATATGTGTTAACAAAGACCTGGTTTCTTGAACAAGTATTTAAGTAAGATTTGTTGTCAGCACAGAAAGTCTTCTCCAAGGACATGTTTCATAATATACACAAGCATCTTGCTCATTTGGAACCTTGAAAGTCCCAACTTCACTCTCATAACTCTGAGGGAATAATATTAGCACAGACATGTGCACCAATATATTTGTATACAGCTACAACAAGATAATAAATAAGCAGTATTATCCAGCATAAGAAACTAGATAAAATCCACCAATTACATTGCATCTGTCAAGTTTTAACCCAAGTAGTTGCAGTCTAAAGCTTAATATCCTTTACTTTGCTGTTTAACAGAGGAAAACAATAGAAGTATTTTGAAATACTAACTAAAAGTATTAATCCTGATTGTTTACTATGCTGAGATCTTTTATGAAAATCTTCAAGAATGGGCACTTATGCGTCCTGAAATGTTGAAAACAGCTGTCCAGACCAGTTATCCATGTATTTCATGGATGGCTGCAGTTCTGAACTCATACAGGACCCTGTAGTAGGACAGTGAGTTCTAGAAAAAAGATAAAATCGGGGTAGGCAACATCCATTGTGTTCGTTCCCCAAGTTTGTGGGCTCTTAATATACTCTTTCAAATCAGGCTTCTTCTTGTTGTTGTTTTGGTCCTTTCTAGCACTCACACTTTGCATAGCTAATTTGCAATTGTAAAGATATACAATGTGGTATTCACTGGCACAACTTGCCCACTCATGACATAGATCAGGGACAGTGGACAGAGCTGCATATGCACTAAGGGAGACACATCCAACTTCCAAGAGACTGTGAACTACTCCCACTATAAAAAAAAACTGGGGGAGAATGAAACTATCCTTTTGAGGTAGAATTTCAGTGATTAAGATGAATGTGCTGCCAAAGATGTTGTTTTTATTTCAGTCAATCATGATTATAAATGGAGTACGTAATTTTAAAGAATGGCAAAAAATAATTACAAGATTCATCTGGCAAGGGAAGAAACCAAGAATTAAATTTAAATTGCTTACAGATACTATGGAAAGAGGAGGTTTCTCTCTACCAGATCTGAAATTGTATTACGAAGCTTCATGCCTTTGTTGGTTAAGGGATTGGATTTTATTAAAAAATACAGCTCTATTAGATCTGGAAGCATTTGATAACAGATTTGGTTGGCATGCATACTTATGGTATGAGAAGGTAAAAGCTCACAAAGGCTTTTTGAACCACATAATTTTAAAGTCGTTATATGAGGTGTGGAATAGATATAAGACTTTATTAGAACACCAAACACCATGGTGGCTCTCTCTGTTAGAGGCTACAACCCTAAAAAAGTTAAATATTTTGGGGGGGGGGACTGGGCCACCTATGGTGATTTGTTGATGGGAAAAAATAACCAGTGGAAATTAAAACCATATGAGGAAATTTAAAAAATGGTAAATGACTGGTTGAACTATTGTCAAATAAATGAAATTTTTAGAGAAGACTGACCAATGTTGATGAGTTTTTTGGGGGGAAGCTTCATCAGAGCTTTTTTCGGGAACGATCAGCCAAAGTTGTTGAGCTCTTTTCGGGGGGGGGGTGCCTCTGGGTCCCAGGATCGACCAGGGACACCCCATGATCAACCAGTAGATTGCGATTGACCTGTTGGACAACCCTGCACTAAGGCATTCCAGATTTCATATTCCAGTTGCAATTCCTTAAGTTACATAGGAGCCTGCCCATTAAAACTACCTGAAGCAGTTCTTGGGGGAGAGGTATGAAGTGACCCAACTGTGCACAGTCTCTGGTCTCTTTCAAATGAATCTTACTATTGTCCTCTTAATAAGGAAGTTTTAATTATAAAAATAAAATGGATCAAATCAATTTGAAAAACTGTTGAAATGTGGGTCTTAATCAGTGGCGGAGCTTCATGCTCCGGCACTGAGGGGGGGTGGAGAGCAGGCGGGGGTGGGGCACGTCCTGGGGGTGGGGGCACGCTGCCTGCCCCACATCCTGGGACATGGCACACCACCTGCAGGGGCATGGCGCCCAGCGCAGGGGGGCAGCCATGATGGCACCCTAACGGGATTGCGCTACCCAGGGCGGTGTGTTCCCCCCCCATTCCTCTTCCTCCGCCAGTGGAATGTGCCTTAGAATAATTTTCAACATCACTGTTAAATCTGTTCTCCTCTGTGTTGCACAACATTGTATTGCTTGTCTTTTTCAAATACTATCCAACATACTGAATATTAAAACTTTTTGGGTGTAAATGTAGTGAGATTTCTTATTTTGCATGAACTTGGACAAGCCAAGAACTGGTGTGAAATAAAAGCGTCCCTCAGATATATTATTCACTCATTTCACAGGGTTTCCATTTTTAAAAGACAGATCACTGCTCTAGGTATAACAACTTGTGTGTGTGATTTGGTGAGTTATGCAAAATTAGAACTAGTAATAGCTTACATTTATAAAACTCCATAAAAGTTTGGAAATTCATAAACAATGTATATCAACACATAACTGAAATAATCAAGATATACTAGTTTTACTGTGATAAAATAGGCTACAAAATATGAATAGTTAAGCGGGATGGGCTGTGAAGAGGTCAGCTCTAAATCCCAAGTAAATATCTTGTTTATATCCTGAAGCCCTGTTCCATGCTTGCCTTGCCCTATTCCTCATTCTATCAGTAGGGTCCCTTCTGGTCTGGTCTAAACACAGGGCCACTTCACCCTATCGATCATCTTTAAATCCCCAAGAATAATAAATTTCAAGACAACACAGCACAAACTGACTAAAGCCCTTTAATTACAAAACTGCTGAAAGGAAATCATTGATCAATGGCATTATGGGAAAATAAACTGCCCCCCAAACCAGATCAAAGTCAATGAAATAGCTGACTAGCTGCCCCATTTGGGACTTTTGCTAGATTAGTGCTCATAGACAAGTAAAAGAGGCTATACTAACACATGCTGCTTAGTTGCTTTTTGAAGCTCTCCCTGGCAGGTGTCACGCTCTGAGCATGGTTTTTGATTACTCTAATTAAATATAATATTATCAACAGATCTTCATATTGATCTCTAAAACCCCTTTATAAATAGAAAATTAAAAGCCCTGAGAGAGGACCTCAGAGGCTAACAGGTAGGTTTAATGATTTCATCATATCAATTTTCTCTGCTGCTTACTGCTATCAATATCACAATTAAAATAAGTTCTGATTTTAGAATTTGTGAAAAAGAAATTAGTGCTTGCTAGTTCACACCTTTTGGCTTATGCAACAAATAATGCTTATTTCCATAGAGAGAAAATATTCCAACAATAGTGAATGAAATTTGCTGTGTAAACGCAAAGTATTGCAATGAAATAGTCTTTATTATGCACTGTTATATTGCAAAATAACCTATAAACCCCTTACTCCTTTAACCTTTAGCTTTCACAAGGCCCATTAACTGCTTGCATGTACACCAATAGTGCATATATATTACCTTTTTGTTATTACAAATTCCTTTTTTTAAACTAAATTCAGATCTCAAAGCTTTACTTCAGCAAAATGATTTACTGTTCTTATTTGTAATCGCAAAACCAGAAAAATAGATATCATGCCATATATTACCATAAACACCCCCTTTTTTTTTTAGGTATTGCTTTTTTTCTGACAGAAGTCTGCTCTGCTACAATAGTCCTGCTCACCATGTTATCTCTCTTCTTATTCATTTAATATTCCCTCAGGTAATTCTCATTGCTAAAACCCAAATGGCATCAACCTGTTGTTTAGCACATCTATAAAAAGGCTAGCCTGCTGGCTAATTTACCAAGGGATTGAAGCCCTGAAACCACTTCAATCTGTTACTTTGTTTCCATGTAAAAGGCTCTACCCATGGCCATGAACCTCCCATGTGAAACAAACAAAAATGCTCTTTTCAAGAAAGAAAAATTCAAAGTAAAAAACATTTAATGCATGACCCTCAGATACCAAATATACTACTACAACAACTAAGTCAATCAATATAAAAAAGGTCAATGCTTGCAACAACTTCACAATTTATTTTGCTTTTTTATATTTACAACATTGTAGGTGCAAGATTCATACATTGCTAAGTCACAAAGCGCTAGTAATTGCCTTGCTGACTTCAACAAATTACATTTTAAGGATTTCTGAGTGTTATTTAACAGATGCATTTTATCACTAATTGTGAATGTCCACCCACTTTTGCAACTGGTTTCTCCTCCCTCAAGCCCCCACCATGAGCCCCCCCCCCAAAAAATCTGCTTGTTCAATTTCAAAGATCTGGAGGATTTCAAGATATCTGGAGAAGATTTTGGAGATGCCTATTTCATAAGCACATATCTAATCATGCTACACTGGATTTCACCGTAAGTCTTTTTTATTTGTTTTAACTCCACACTAGAAATACCAAAGTGAATCTGTTTCATTAAATATAAGTACAACTGTGTAACAGGTTTTAAAAGGGGATACATTCTGGAATACATAATCAATGCTAAAGGAGTGGCGTGGAGCCAAAGCCTTAGGAGAAAAATTAATGCTTATTTATTATTTACTTAAGGCATTTGTATACTGCCCTTCCTAAGCATTTATCCCAGGACAATACAGAAGGCAGTTTAAAATCCAAAACAATATAAAATATACAATGAAACATTTTCATAATTTTGAGTAAGGGAATAACCAGCACATTTACTCTTGTCACATTGTTTCCAACCAATTTTGGCAATACTTTTTTGGCAAAAAGTTGATACTGTAGAACTTTTTTTTTATGCTAGTATTCAAATATGCACTGTCACACACCCTCTGTGCTGATGAGGGTTTGCCTGGCCTTCTCAGCCATTTTATATTACCAATCATAGCCCACAATCCTAACACGAGTATATGATTCTCAGCATACCTACACCTGCACTATAATAATAATAATAATTTATTATTTATACCCCGCCCATCTGGCTGAGTTTCCCCAGCCACTCTGGGCGGCTCCCAATCAGTGTTAAAAACAATACAGCATTACATATTAAAAACTTCCCTGAACAGGGCTGCCTTAAGATGTCTTCTGAATGTCAGGTAATTCTTTATCTCTTTGACATCTGATGGGAGGGCGTTCCACAGGTCGGGCGCCACTACCGAGAAGGCCCTCTGCCTGGTTCCCTGTAGCCTCACTTCTCGCAATGAGGGAACCGCCAGAAGGCCCTCGGCGCTGGATCTCAGTGTCCGGGCTGAACGATGGGGGTGGAGATGCTCCTTCAGGTATACAGGACCGAGGCCGTTTAGGGCTTTAAAGGTCAGCACCAACACTTTGAATCGTGCTCGGAAACGTACTGGGAGCCAGTGCAGATCTCTCAGAACCGGTGTTATGTGGTCCCGGCGGCCACTCCCAGTCACCAGTCTAGCTGCCGCATTCTGGATTAATTGCAGTTTCCGGGTCACCTTCAAAGGTAGCCCCACGTAGAGCGCGTTGCAGTAGTCCAAGCGTGAGATAACCAGAGCATGCACCACTCTGGCGAGACAGTCCGCGGGAAGGTAGGGTCTTAGCCTGCGTACCAGGTGGAGCTGGTAGACAGCTGCCCTGGACACAGAGTTAACCTGCGCCTCCATGGACAGCTGTGAGTCCAAAATGACTCCCAGGCTGCGCACCTGGTCCTTCAGGGGCACAGTTACCCCATTCAGGACCAGGGAATCCTCCACACCTGCCCGCCTCCTGTCCCCCAAAAACAGTACTTCTGTCTTGTCAGGATTCAACCTCAATCTGTTAGCCGCCATCCAACATCCAACCGCCTCCAGGCACTCACACAGGACCTTCACCGCCTTCACTGGTTCTGATTTAAAGGAGAGGTAGAGCTGGGTGTCATCTGCATACTGATGAACACCCAGTCCAAACCCCCTGATGATCTCTCCCAGCGGCTTCATATAGATGTTAAAAAGCATGGGGGAGAGGACGGAACCCTGAGGTACCCCACAAGTGAGGGCCCAAGGGTCTGAACACTCATCCCCCACCACCACTTTCTGAACACGGCCCAGGAGGAAGGAGCGGAACCACTGTATAACAGTGCCCCCAGCTCCCAGCCCCTCTAGACGGTCCAGAAGGATGTTATGGTCGATGGTGTCAAAGGCCGCTGAGAGATCCAGCAGAACTAGGAAACAGCTCTCACCTTTGTCCCTAGCCCGCCGGAGATCATCAACCAGCGCGACCAAGGCAGTTTCAGTCCCATGGTGAGGCCTGAATCCCGATTGGAAGGGATCCAAATGGTCCGTTTCCTCCAGGCGTGCTTGGAGTTGTTCAGCAACCACCCGCTCAATCACCTTGCCCAAGAATGGAAGATTTGAGACTGGGCGATAGTTGGCCAAATTGGCCGGGTCTAAAGATGTTTTTTTAAGAAGCGGTTTAATGACCGCCTCTTTCAGCGGGTCTGGGAAGGCTCCCTCACAGAGGGAAGCATTCACCACCCCGCAAAGCCCATCGCCCAGCCCTTCCCGGCTCGCTTTTATCAGCCAGGATGGGCAAGGATCAAGAAGACAGGTGGTCGGTTTCACTCGTCCAAGCAGCCTGTCCACATCCTCGGAGGTAACAGATTGGAATTGATCCCATATAACAGGACCAGACAGAACTCTAGCACTCTCCCGCCCTGGCCCTGCTCCCACTGTGGAGTCTACTTCCTTCTGAATCTGAGCGATTTTATCTGCAAAAAACTTTGCAAAAGCATTGCAGGAGATCTTGGGGTCCCTACCAGGCCCCGGTGGTACAGGTGGTTCCGATAAACTGCGAACCACCTGAAAAAGTCTCCTGCTGCTGTTTTCTGCAGATGCAATGGAGGCGGCGAAGAAGGCCCTCTTCGCCGTCGCCATTGCCACTTGGTAGGCTCGACGTTGAGCTCTAACCCGTGTCCGGTCTGATTCAGAATGAGTTTTCCGCCACCGGCGCTCTAGCCGTCTCAACGATTGTTTCATCACCCTCAGCTCCGGGGAGAACCACGGGGCTGTCCGGGCTCCATGCAATCGGAGAGGGCGCTTCGGAGCCAGACAGTCAATAGCCCTGGTTAACTCCGCATTCCAGCGTGCCACCAGGGAATCAGCTGAAAGGCCATCAACTTGGGATAAAGCATCCCCTACCACTCTCTGGAAGCCAATTGGATCCATTAAGTGGCGGGGGCGGACCATCCGAATCGGTCCCACCTCCCTGCGGAGGGGAAGGGTTGCGGAGAAGTCCAGTTGCACCAGGAAGTGATCTGACCATGGCACTTCTTTTGTTTCGCTTTTAGTTAATGTCAGATCACCAACATCCGTAGAGGTAAACACCAAGTCTAAGGCATGTCCGTGGCTATGAGTTGGGCCAAACTTATTCAGGGACAGCCCCATGGAGGCCATGCTTTCCACGAAGTCCCGAGCTGCCCCTTGTAAGGTCGTGTCGGCATGGATGTTAAAATCCCCCAGGACAACCAAGCTAGGTGTCTCCAGGAGTATATCCGCCACGACCTGAAGCAGCTCGGGCAGGGAATCCTTGGTGCAGCGGGGAGGTCGGTACACCAGTAGGAATCCTGTACTGCCCCTATTGCCCAACTTCCAGAACATGCACTCAGAAAACTGGGTCTTCCCAATAGGACGCCTGGTGCAGACTAATGACTTCCTAAAAATCGCTGCAACCCCCCCTCCCCGCCCACATGACCTGGGTTGCTGTGCGTAAGAGAAACCTGGTGGGCAAGCAGCGGCAAGGACAGGCCCATCTGCCTCATCCAACCAGGTCTCTGTCACACATGCCAGGTCAAATCCTCCATCCACAATCAGGTCGTGGATGGCAGTGGTTTTATTCATCATTGACCTGGCATTGCACAGCAACACTTTCAGGTCATGTGGGTTTCCCTTGCTGATTACTGTATCCTTCCGGTCAGGACCAGACCTGGAGGCAGGGATAGTCCTCAAACAACGACTAAACCTGCCTCCTCGGTAATGACATGGTCTGGTCTTAGCATAACTCCTCCTCCTGCCCGTGATCACTGAGATCGGGTGTCCCAATACATCTCCCCCTGTGGAACCTGCCCCACCCAATCTATTGGCTGAGGCCCACTCCCAGGCAGCCATGACCCTCCCCCTTAAAAGGCAAAATACAAACTATATAATAATTTAACAGAATAATAATAATAATAAAACAAAACAGAACAAAACAAAACAAAACAAAACAAAGCAAAACAAGGAACAATAGTGCTGACTCAGTGCTTATCCCACCCCAAGCAAAAATAAAATAATGAAATAATATAATATTATAAAAAACAACAACCACCATTTAAAGTGCTGCAAATTAAAAGCGATTAAAACATTTAAAACCATTTTGTCCATTGCTGCCGGTAGCTACTCAGGCCTCTTATGCTGTGGGTGTGAGTGCAGGCCCCGCCCCCTAAGCCGGATGGAGTTGGCAGGAGAGGGAGCGGTCCTCCCAACACTCACGCAAGCAGCAGCAGCAGCAGCAGCAGCAGCACTAAGCCACCACAATTGCCAAGCCACCCAAAGAAATGGGCCGCACACCTGCAAATGAAATTCAAACAACTAGAAGCAATTCAGAATCAAGAGAACATTGCATGTTCATAAATAAAAGAAGGTAAACTCTGTCTGCTGGTCACTGGGGGTTGCTTTCTAAATAATATTTATACAAGTTATAGAAAGCCAAATCTGGAAATCCACCACTGGAATCTATGCAAATATAGACCCAGATGTGGATCATAACTGCTGTTCCAAAGGAGCTCAGTTGTTTGGGGTAAAACCCAAAGTACACAATCATATTTTCAAAAAAGTTTACAGTAATACTGATTTAAATGATTTTTTTAAAAAAGTTTCTTAGCTTAGTCCTTCAAATTGTAATGGTTTATCCCCTTGATCTCCAACATGACCCATGTTTTAATAGCATGTTTTCACTTATGGGGTGGAGCTAGATGGCTGGGATCAAAAAAGGCATATAATCTCAGAAGAATAGAAGTTGACATAGGTAGATCAAATTTATAGATAAGCCTTGTTTATCTCTCAGAAGGCTCTGCTGAAGAGTGATAAGCAGATACCACATATGGATTTTTACTTCTATTTTTTTGGATCTCCGCCTTTAACACAAGTTGTTGTTGTATTTCCCCTGCTTTTTAGGTTACAAGAAATACTTTGAGATAAATTAATAGGATACAATTAAGGAGATGAACACAACACTTAAACGTAAAGGTACCCCTGCCCGTACGGGCCAGTCTTGACAGACTCTGGGGTTGTGCGCCCATCTCACTTAAGAGGCCAGGGGCCAGCGCTGTCCGGAGACACTTCCGGGTCACGTGGCCAGCGTGACATCGCTGCTCTGGCCAGAGCCAGAGCCAGAGCCAGAGCCGCTCACGGAAATGCCGTTTACCTTCCCGCTGGTAAGCGGTCCCTATTTATCTACTTGCACCCGGAGGTGCTTTCGAACTGCTAGGTTGGCAGGCGCTGGGACCGAGCAGCGGGAGCGCACCCCGCCGCAGGGATTCGAACCGCCGACCTTTCGATTGGCAAGTCCTAGGCGCTGAGGCTTTAACCCACAGCGCCACCTGCGTCCCGTACTCTTGGTACTCCCCATATTCTTTTAAGAAAAAGGAACAGCAATTCTAGTCTATTAAGGAATGACAAAGATGTGATTTTAAATGAGCGCTATCATTCAGATTACTTTTTTAAACTGTTTATTGTTCCATTGAAAAAGGAAGAGAAACATTAAGCTCATTGCTTCAACTACTACATGTTTCACCACTCGATTAAAGAAAGTAATTCAATCAGTTTGCATTTTCTCGGGACAATCTCATTCAGATAAATTTTACTGCCGTCTTTCTAAATAGTAAATAATTATTATTGTCTCAAAATGAATTTTTGCTTGCCAAGGGCAAACCATTGCTGTTATTGTAGAGCTCTGTCAGAGAAAACAAGAAGTTAAAAAGGTTATAAAGATACCATTAACATCATGGGTCTGCTTTGTCAGGACTCAAAAGTGCTTAGTAATTGAGGCTTTTATTCAGAGTGTATTAGGACCCATATAAATGGCACAGTTAATATGATGCTTTAGGCTTTATTTTGTTGCAACCTGGCATAATCACCTACAACAGCTGAATACTGTAAATTTATCTGCTGGAGAGCACAGCTCATTCTATCATCTGTTTCTAGCTGGAGTCTTTGAAGAAAATGTTAATAGCATACGGCTTAAAGGCACATTTTAGATTCAGCCAATACAAAAAATAGCAAAGTTTAAAATAACTAATTTGTTTAAGCAGCATGCATCTCCTCTGGAATTATGAGGGCAAAAGAGGGACAAATGCATTTGCCTTAATGGCAGAAGCTCATATTTTCTCAATGTTTGAAATACGGTGGTTAAAAATATAAACACACAGTGAAGTGTGACCTCAGCAGACAAGTTCAGCAATAATGATCCACAGCAACCAACACATTACTGATCAACACCATACCCAAATATATTCATGGGCATCTTTCTGCTTATATACATACACTGTTGCTACAGCATGTACACTACATTGGTATCTGAGTGCATTGCATAAAAAGGCCAATATAAATGTAATAAATCCATCAATAACCGCAAGGTATAAAAATGGCCATAGAATCAGAAACACTGCAGCTACCCAGTTAAACTCTTGAACATATACAGTTGTACCTTGGATCCCAAACGCCTTGATACTTGGACGTTTTGGCTCCCGAACTCCGCAAACCCGGAAGTGATTGTTCTGGTTTGTGAATGTTCTTTGGAACCCAAATGTCCGGCGCGGCTTCTACGGCCTCCAATTGGCTTCAGGAGCTTTCTGCAACCAATCAGAAGCCATACTTTGGTTTCCGAATGTTTTGGAAGTTGAACCAACTTCCGGAATGGATTCCGTTCAACTTCCAAGGTACGACTGTAATTTGAAACTAGGTGGAAGAGAGTATTTGTACCAAAGCCTAGGCTCAACTGGCGAGAGAGACACTGGATAATATTTAAGCAAATTTTATTCAGAGGAGACCACTGGAGTTAATAAACTTGACTTACATTGAGGAACTGTACAGGGCAGGAATTTATGGCTTCTTGTGTCTAGGTCTGGAAGTTTTGGGGAAAGGTTGAAATACACTAATAGCATCAGCTTTGGGGTTACTTTGGGATGTGAAGGTGTTAGCTAACTTATTGGCAAGCATTTTGATCACTTGCTCATTTTGATAGTTTTAAATAAACTGTTTTGAGTTATTAATGTAATGTTGCAGTGATTTTATAGTTTTTATGTTTATTCTACAGCAATCATGCACCCCACAAGCTTGGGCAAAGGAGCAACTTTCAACTTTGCAATATGTTTTCACAACCAAAATAAACAATTGTGTGTTGTTGTTTTTTAATTTTAGGAACAGTGCTTGTTTCACCTTGTCTCAAAACTATGCACATAAATAATAGATAATAGGTTACAGTAAATAAAATTTGCTTGTCATTTAGGAGTTGTATTTGCAGTTTCAGTGGTCTCCACAATAATGTGCACACTCAGGCTCTTTCTTTACATGCAATATATAGGGCAGGTTTCACAATGAATTTAAGCATCTAAAAGGTATACTGAAAATCTGGATTATTTTTTTTAATGTGCAGTTTTATTTTGGCAACAACAACATCAAAAGGATTCTATCAAAGCAACTTTTAATTGCAGGGTTGTGGGTTAGAGCCCCATGTTGGACAAAGATTTGCATTACAGGAGGTTAGACTAGATGATCCTTGTGGTCCCTTCAACTCTATGATTCTATGTTTCAACTCTATGATTCTATGTTTCAACTCTATGATTCTATGTACAATTTCACTCTTGGGCATCTATCGTATGTGTGTGTGATATATACTTAAATGCAAAGAAACCCACCAGCTAAAATCAAATTACACAGCTGAGAGGATGGAACTTTCAAGAACTGATATTTGAATTTCTCTGCTTTCCTCTTCCCTCCCTGTCCCTTTCATCTTTCATATCATGTCTCATTTGATACTAAATCAGGGGGCAAGGCGTGTCATATGTTTTAACCTTTGTACCTATTATATGGGTTTATCAGGAAATTTTGCACTGGAAAAAATTTCAATGCAAATTAAGCTAATTTGCATAAGCAAATGTCCGGTTTCACTGGAAAAATTTTGGATGTCCAAGACAGTAATCTAATTTTGTAAGCTTATTTTCCTTGTACATAGTGAGCACAGCTAAGAACTTGGATGCTTCCAAATTTACCTACTATTCTATTTGCAAATGGTATCCCACACAGTGTTACTAATAAATTTATGAAATAGAAAATATTACTCCAAAAATAAAACACAGGAAACATTTATTGGGAGGAATTCTACCCTACATCACTACGTTTTACAGTGCTTATAAATGTTATGTGCTCTTTTTAAGTGATAAAAACAACAACAAAAGCATCTCTTATATCTCATGAACCTGTTTTACAGATTGCTGATAATCCAAAGAGACAAGAGAAGATCTGTTTGTGTGGCTTTCCTGGGGGCGGAGGAGAGACAGGAGACCAGCAAACTGCATCTTAAGTGCTCTAGGATAACTTTTGCAACATAAAACAGATTGCTTTTAGACACAGGTTGTGTATGGATAAATAGAATGATATTTGGAACGCATTTATAAAAAATACAATGACTTATTAATAATTTTATACTTGCTAGAATAACTGTACTACTTATATACCCATGTGTCGTATTGTATTTTTTTTTCTTTTTTAATCTCTTTCACTTTATGTCTGACTGAAAATACTAAATAAAATAGAAATAATAATAATAATAATAATAATAATAATAATAATAATAATAATGTGTTCTTTAAATCCCTTCCTCAACCAAGAGAGATTTGTTACAAAGACTCTACAGTTTTGATGGTGGGGGAGCGAGAACATAGGAGGATTTTGTGAGGCCACAGTACAGATTGCAGGCATGGGGGAAACCTAGAAGTATTAGCACTGCCCAAAAAGCAGGGATTCTTTGAAGAGACTGGCTATCTGGACCATTTCAACCTGGATTCAGGCCCCCTTTCAGAACCAAATCAGCCTTAGTTGTCCTGATCTTACCTCTTCTCAGAAGCTTTTCTTACCACTGAACATAGCATTCTATTGCAATACCCCTGTGGGAGGGGTACTCATGGACACTGCTTTAGTTGTTCTGATCCTACTGGAGTGGTACCTCGCAAGACGAATGCCTCGAAAGACGAAAAACCGCAAAACAAAAGAGTTTTTCGTTTTTTGAGTTGCTTCGCAAGACGGATTTCCCTATGGGCTTGCTTCGCAAGACGGAAATGTCTTGCAAGTTTGTTTCCTTTGTCTTGCAAGTTTGTTTCCTTTTTCTTAAAACCGTGCATTCACTTTGAGGAGCAACTCATAGCACGCGGTGTGGTAGCCTTTTTTGAGGTTTTTGAAGACTTTGGTGATTTTTGAAGCTTTTCCAAAGTCCGTGCTTCGCAAGACAAAAAAATCGCAAGACGAAAAAACTCGCGGAATGAATTAATTTCGTGTTGCGTTGCACCACTGTATAAGGTTGGGTTCAGAGAACAGCATTGGGAAAGTGTCTCTCTGCCTCTCTGTGTTATAGGCTGCCACAAGGCATGATACAACTACAGATGCTATTTAACTTTTATATGAAGCTGCTGAGTGTGTGAATATTAGGTGGGACTATTAGGGTGTTCCTGGTATGCCGATGATGCCCAGCCCCATTTCTCCTTAACTTCTGGGACTGATGCCTGGCAAGATGGAAATACTATGGAAGAGCAATTCTCATGTCTGGGAAATAGGTCAGTTGCCTGTTCTGGACAAGGTTGCACTGCCTCTGAAGTTGCAGGTACACAGCTGCAGGTACACAGCTTAGATCACTCCTGGATCTAACTTTCTCATTTGAGGCTCAGATTTCCTCAGTGGTCAGCTTTGAATGGTGCATCAGCTATTCCTGGATAAAGAGAGCTTGGTCAAGCACTGGTAATCTTGTGGATAGATAAGTGTAATGTGCTGTGTGTGGGGTTACCCTTGAGGCTAGTTCAGAAGCTGCAGCTGGTGCAGAATTCTGCAGCCTGGTGGTTATCAGATGTTGGATGCCACCAACATGTAACACCTGCATTGATGGAGCTGCCCTGACTGCCAGTACACTACTGAGTCATCTTCAAGGTCTTACGATTAGTGTATAAAGCTCTAAACGACATGGGGCCAGTGCACTTAAAACATTGCCTTATTTCTTCTACCCAGATGGGGCAGCAGGTAGGTCCTTTGCTTTGGTCACAGTCAAACACTACCCATAGCTCAAGATGTGGACACACAAGGCTATGGTATTAAGCTGTTTGTTTTCATTAACAAAGCAAATAGCAAATACATTTTCTGAAGAATGAAATAAAGCACCATGAGTAACCGTCACCATTAGACTGACCTCTGGAAAAGCCTCAAGAATGGGAATTTGTAATTATCAAGTGTCTTACTTTGCAGCCCTAGCACTTTTTAAACATCATTTTTGAATGACTAATTATAACAAACCAAAACTACATATTCAACTAAACATACATATTAAGGAAAGAACCTATAACATACTTGGACAGAGAGAAAAGGCATTAAAATATTTACAGGCTTGAGATAGTGGCTTTTTATGCAAAAGCTGCAGTGAGTAATATGAGTGTTTTGAGAAAATATGCCTTTGCAAATGTACAATGTAATATCTAAAGATTTATTCAGCCAACACCTCATAATCAACTCTAAATCTGAAGGGACATAAATGCATTTCATCAGAGATGAAAATCTTCAGTGACTGCTAAAATGAGAATCAAAAATTATTACAATCTAGTAATTTGGCTTGCAGCATGCATTAATCAGAAATCATAATAAATCCACATGCTTCTTAGACAGCACATTAGTCAAACAGTTTTGTATGATAACGACATTGACTAATGGGCTCCAACTTAGAAGGGTCAATCATAAACTCATCAAATGCTTCATTTAATTTCTTAATTTGGACAAACACAATTTGTTTATGGGAAAGATATCAGGTGTTCATGAATGAATAATGGCTAGGAAACCAAACTCCATTAATCAGCTCTTGATTACAAATGACTCCAAGATTGTTTATTCTAATTTCATTCATTTGGGTCAACAAAGAAAATATGAGCAAATGAAACTATTTGGTAAAAAATGGCACTCTTATTTCTCTGTATTTAATGAGGTAGTGATAAATACTGTTTCAATAACACAATGATTTTATTACCTGCGTTAAAAGCATTCTTGTTCAACAGAGAAATTAGTTCAGATGATTTATAATGAAAGTACAGAGACATAAAAACAAAGCTATCCTTTACAAGTAAATAGGTGTACAACAGCATAAGATTGTTCTGTTCTCAACAAGACCGACTTTCTACTGTAAATTGACTGAGGCAAAACCCAAATGTGTCGAAGCCTTGCAAAGAGACAGGGCAAGCAGAGATAATCTAGCACGGATGAGCAGAATTTCAATTACTATCAACTGCAGACCAGATTATAGTAGACCATCAACCATACCTGGCTTAAGAGCAAGAAGAAATCCTCATCTGTCACAGCTTCCATGCCTGATATGCTACCCGATCCTCCCTTGCATGCATTTCTAAATTCATGAGAATTTGTGGCAGGAGGAGGACTTTATTTTGGGGCCATGAGCAAATCTGAAATGAGTGAGAGGCAACAGCAGCCAGTCCAGCCAAATTTGACGTGACAGTGAGCAGCAGAACTGGCTTGCTGGGAATGTCTCAAAATCTGGCACGTCTCTAATTGGGGCAATGTGCTTGTAACAACAGTGGTAGGACGGGCTTCTCACCCAGCATTTCCCTGGGTCAGCTTGGTTCATTCCACCCAGGACAAGAGAAATAGCCACATACTAAGTGACAGCAGGGAGGCATAAGAGCACAGCCCCAGAAGCACAGAACATAGAAAGTTGTGTTGCATGGAGTCAGACCACTGCGCTCATCTAGTTTAGTACTGTCTCCATTGACTGGCAGTGGTTCTCCAGGTTTCAGGCAGGGTACACTCCCAGCCCCACCTGGAGATATGGGGGATTGATGCTCTACCACTATAACCTGATCTCCCATTGCACTAGGGACCAGCTTCATCTTGTGTGAGGATAGCCTGTTTCCCCCCCTAAGTTTCCTGCTGTGCTTTTAAGTGAGGAAGTTGTATACAAGTGAACTGAGTTCTCTCCACTCTGTATCATGTACCTGTGTGAATGCCTCTGTGAGTGTCTTTGCAGATCTGGCTGTCTCGGGGATCCTGCAGGCCTCTTCCTTGAACATTCAGGTTCAGTGAGGGGAAATGCTTGTGGAATGTTCTCCCAAGGAGGTTCGGCTGGCACCTTTAGGCGCCAGGCAAAGAGGTTCCTCTTTAACTAGGCCTTTGCATATGGACACCCAATACCCTTTTAAATGTGCTGTGCAAGTGGAGATTACTGGTTTGTTGTTCTGTTTTTTATTATGTATAGGTAGATGATAGATAGATAGATAGATAGATAGATAGATAGATAGATAGATAGATAGCTTTTATGTTGTGAACCGCCCTCAGATCTAGAGATATAGGGTGGTATACAAATTTAATAAAACAACAACAACAACAACAACAACAACAACAACAACAACAACAACAGGTTTCCTGCTCTTTTCCTTATAAAGATACAAGGAAAAACATGCAGGCAGTATTCTGCCCAATAATTCAGCATGAGGCAAACCTGCTCTGTTTCCATAATTCTAGCCAGTGAGTTACAACAGAACTACGACTGCTGAAGGGCACGTTCAGGTTTAATTGCATTAAACATTGCAAAGTTTTATTTTTTAAATCAGTAAGTTTTTAGAAAATATCATTTTGAATAGATCAGTGATCTAAAGCGTTTCCCTAAAAATATTCTTATTCTGAGACAGAAGCAATAATCACCATTCCATAGTTTAAGATGCAGATTTTGACAGATTTCACATTCAAAGAGCAAATAGTGTCTCTATACATTCATAAATTTTATGCATGACCATGAGAAAGAGACCGTGTACTGAATAGACTGAGTATTTTAAAAAAATAAACAATGATGCGGACATATACACTATAAAACTGTGACCAAAACCTCTCCACTATTGCTTCTTTTGAATAACAAAACTGAAGGATGAGACGCATCCAGGGATTTACAGGGGAGTTACATCGCTGCAAGTTTTAGGGTTTTAGAGAAAGAACAGTTGGTTTTATAATAAATGGTATTTTTTTGCAGATAATAAGAGTTCGCCGAAAAGGTAATGCAGCTTGGAGACAGAAAATGCTAAAAGCTTTAACAGAAGACTTCTCACTTCTCCTCCTGTTGAGGATCAGTCCCGTTTCGTGGAAAAACACAGAGAACAGGAACAATAGAAGTGTGATGTTTCTTTGAGTTTCCAGTGCTGACTACTTGCCATGTATCTTCTGGCCTTGGCAATGGGTTCCCTAGCTCCTAATGCTTGATGACTGAGGGAAGGGAGTCCTGCAAAGGAACACCCTTCCACAAGTATTGGTCTAGTTGCCATCGTCTGAAATAATATTTCATGAATTTGGAGTGCAGAATTCAGCAGTGATGGTTGTGAGCTCTATCTCTCTGGAAATGGAGAAGGAGCCCTGGAGTGGGTGGGAGTGGTGACATGTACTGGGCAAGATGCCTATGGCTATCATGTCCAGGAGTTGGGACAGCTGCATGATGTCCACTGAGTGGGCATGCAAAAGAGGACTGATCATGGATACCCTCCTGGGAGAGAGAGATGCAACCCTGCTCTGTGTCCATCAATACTCCCAAGTGCTGAAGTTGGTGTGAGGGAGATGGCTCTTTGAGGAGTTGAAAAGAAAAAAGGTCATTTAGATGGGCTAGCATCACGTGGAAGTGCCTGTGAGAGAGACTTGTAGAGCAGAGCAAGAGGTTGTCCAGGTAAGGGTATGCATGTACACCCTAAGGCTAAAGATTCTGCACTGCTGTGCCCATTGCCTTTGTAAATACACAGTACTAGTAATGGAAGTCATTGTAGGAGAAGCATAGCAGCAGTCAATGTCTTGTGAATAACAGGCTATGCAAATAGAGCTCCTTTAGGTGTCTTCAGGCTAGAATGTCTTTTGGGTGGAGAGCCTCTCTGATGGAGGATAGCATCTCCATCCTAAGCTTCCAGTGGGGTCACAAACTGGTTTAGAAATTTGAGGTCAAGCGGTTTGAATCCATGTGACGGGGTGAGCTCCCGTTGCTTGGTCCCTGCTCCTGCCAACCTAGCAGTTCAAAAGCACGTCAAAGTGCAAGTAGATAAATAGGTACCACTCCAGTGGGAAGGTAAATGGTGTTTCCATGTGCTGCTCTGGTTCGCCAGAAGTCATGCTGGCCACATGACCCGGAAGCTGTATGCCGACTCCCTCAGCCAATAAAGCGAGATGAGCACCGCAACCCCAGAGTCGGTCACAACTGGACCTAATGGTCAGGGGTCCCTTTACTTTTTACTGAATGCCAAGATGCATCCTTTTTGCTACCATGAAGAAAACTGAATAAGCACCAGAGTAGGTATCTTCTGAGGAAACTACCTTTGAAGAAACCTGGCGAGTATCCCTCCTGCTGGTGACAAGTGGAAGGAGTCCAAACAGCTGCTGGAGACCCTGGTGAGTGGATGGAGGTGCATTGGGAGTGATGGGTCTGCTGGGATCATTCTTGGAATCTGGGACAGTTCCATGAAGGCTCATGAAAGTACTGGAAGAGACCAGAGGAATGTCTGGGGAAGCATATTTTTTTTTCCTTTTCTTTGTGAGTGAATGAACTTTTTGTTGCTGGTGATTTTGACCAGCACTTCCTTGAAGTCTGCCTCCCACAAATTTGGGTACTTCACATTTAGATGATTCAGATGTTTTATCAGCAAGCACAGTCTTCTTGAGTTGTATTACTTCAGTGAGAGGAGGCTTGGATGTAGTCTGCTGAATATATGAACATTGCTGAGGCAGAAAACAGCAGCGGGGGGGGGGGGCGGGGGGCGAAGCCTGGAGCAACTCAGAAGCCTTGTGGGCATCTTGGTCCTTAGAGGGTTGAAATGGAGGGGGGCACCTGAGCCATGACAGCAACTTCCATGTATGAGGATAGGGTCTCCTGCAGAACTGGCTGAACTGAAGAGCACAGTGGTACTCCAAAGTGCTCTCTGCCACTTGCCATGGACACAAACAATAGAATGAGAGTAGTGATCCCTTCTTCAAAATTGCCATGGCCGCCATTTTCAGCTGCTGATAAAGGCAGGAGAATCTCAAGCAGCTGGACACTGACCATGGCTGTCATTCAGTGCTGCCCTCCATGGGCTTTTTGATTGCCCAAAGGCACTTTGGAGCACAAGGCAGGAGGAATTTTCCCCATGGAGAAACATGGTTCTAGAGAGTCCTATCCTCTTGGAGTGGGGCAGGGAAATGAAGGCGATGGGCAGCTAAGGTAAACGGGGCTCTCATTTTTTAAAGAGCCAGTCACTGAGGTCCACCTCCAAGGGGTTACAGGAAACCAGGCAGAGGGCCTTCTCGGTAGTGGTGCCTGCCCTGTGGAACGCCTTCCCATCAAATGTCAAAGAAATAAACAACCATCTGATATTTAGAAGACATCTGAAGGCAGCCCTGTTTAGGGATGCTTTTAATGTTTGATGCTTTGTTGAGTTTTTAATATTGGGAGAATATTAAATAATATTGGGGAAACCCAGCCAGATGGGCGGGGTATAAATAAATTATTATTACAGTTGTACCCCTGGTTACGTACTTAATTCATTCCAGAGGTCCATTCTTAACCTGAAACCATTCTTAACCTGAGGTACCACTTTAGCTAATGGGGCCTCCTGCTGCCGCCATGCTGTCGGTGCATGATTTCTGTTCTCATCCTGAGGTAAAGTTCTTAACCTGAGGTACTCCTTCCAAGTTAGCGAAGTCTGTAACCTGAAGTGTTTGTAACCCAACGTGTTTGTAACCTGAGGTACCACTGTGTTGTTGTTAGGCAAGAAACAGATGGAGAATGATACAAGGCAGTTGTGGGGAGAAGAAAAAAGTAAAGAAAGGAGTGCTCAGTAAGGAGTGAGTATGAGCAAGAGGGGAGGAATAAAGTCTTCTGTTTAAGCTTTAGGTATTTCCTGTCTCCAAGCTGTATGGGAAGCTGCACTGCCTGTTTGAAGACCTATGTCATCCACGAGAGAGATGCATTTGGCCTAATTTTATAATCCTATGCACTCCTAGCATATTCTTGCTTCTGAATAATAATATTTAGGACTGAGCTGTATATACACAAAGTAGGCACTTGTACAGAGAAATGAAACAAGTAGTATTTAAATATAAAATATGAAGCAAATGAAAGACCTTTCCCCACAGAATAACAATTTTTTCTTTAAAAAATGATAAAGGATTCTTCTTGTTCTGAATCACCATCTCCATTGCTGTGCATTAGCTCAACAGTCAATACATATAGAATTAATTTTCTTGGCAAACTTTGCTAAATACAAATAGATATAAATAACTTAAGGTAACCACAAATTTGTATTTGACTTGAGATCAATGGCAAGCATGCAAGATTCAGCTGCACATAATTAGCACACATTTGCATCAGAATAATTTATACCATATGTTACAACATTTGCAAAATCCTATAGTTATAATCTAAGCATGAGTTACTTTTATTTGGAGCTAGAAAAATTACAGCTAGAACAGCAATTCTGAAAAGTGTGGGACCAATTCTGAAATCAGTAAGGTCAGTTGGAAAATTTATTAAAAATACACACAATACCCCATTCTTTAATAACTAGGCCAACCCTGTATAATTGTTAATATCTGGAAAATAAAATGTTAGACTTTACCCACCACTATAAATATAGAATATTTGAGGTATATTTTCCTTCGAAATACTGCATTATAATTCTGTTAGTCATCTAGACCTAATACAAGTTAGGTTAAAGTATTAGGATTTCAGATAATTTCATAACTGATTTGTGGTGTGCCTTTTGATTATAGAATGGGACTGAAAAATGGGCTTACCATGAACCAATTCTGTGAGAGAACCACCATAATCTCAGATCTCATATATGCTCCTATTGTATTTCACATGCTGCCTGTAACCCATCTGTGCTACAGCAACCAAAGCATATTGCAAAGTTTTTCAATGGAAATTAATTTCAAATTCGATCAATTTTAATCTTTATATTTCAAAATATGGAGCTGTCAGGCCACTGGCCAGTTTAGCCCAGTACTGTCCAGTATGATGGGGAGTGGCTCCCAAGGCAGTCAGGCAGAGGTATGGCACATAACTTCTTACATAATTTTTAAATATGGGATTGGACTTGGGACCTTATGCATGCACAGTAAATGACAGTTGGGTTAGCGAATGGACACTCTTCACCCCTCCCATCAAGAAAGGAACTTCACCAGCTCAAAATCCATGGGATCACTAACTAATTTTGCCAGAGGTTCACTTTGAGAGTGGAATGGGGTGCAGTAAGCAAAACTTCAAGCTCCTGTACCCACAACGGCTAGCTACCAAGTGTTGTTGCCAAATACCATTCCTCCATATTCCTCTTTTGCCTTTGCTTTGGTTAGACTGGAAAGGGAGTGGGGGAGAACCAGATTTGGCTCAATTTTCCAGTAGCTGATCCTTCTTTTAAATAGCTGGTACTTGAATCCTGGCACAATGGAGGCACTGTAGAGGAGTAGTTCCTGTGTCCAAGAAATTGGTCAACTGCACTTCCCCTGAAGTAGCGGTTTTGCAGTATGGGGTTGCTTCTGGATCCAGCTTTTTTACTCGAGGGCCAAGTGTTGCCCCAGTGCCCGGAAGCACCTTTTATTAGCTGCAACTGGCACAACAGCCACAAATGTTCCTGGGCTGAAAAAGCATTAGTTCGTGCACTTCAAGATTGGATTACTGCAGTGCTCTCCACGTGGGCTTCCTTGCATTTGATTCAGAAACTGTGGTTGGCGCAGAATGCTGCGGTACAATTGCTAACAGAAGCAATTGGTATCATACAACAACTCTGCTCAGAGACCTGCAAAGGTTGCTAGTTTGCTACTGGGTCAAGTTTAAGGTGTTACTCTTAGTATATAAAGCCCCTAGCAGCTCAGGACTAGTTTACTTGTGAGATCGCCTTACCACCATATATGCCAATTCAACCGCTTCATTCTGTAGAACTGGCATGCCACAATAAACCTTCTGCATTTGTAGGAAATCAATCTTTTAGTATTGCACTATGCACACTTTGGAACTCCCTGCCTATCGAAATCACACAGGCATCTCCACTGTACTCTTTTAGGCACCTTTTATTTAGGCAAGTTTATTCACACAAGTAGAATGTTAACATGTCTTTTAATCTGATTTTCATCTTATCATTCATTTTAATTATTTTCAAATGTTTTAAATTGTTGGTTTTAACTGTGCTTTACAGATGCTATTGTTTTATTCTTTCTGTAAACTGCTTTGAGGTTTTATAACAATCAAGGGGTATTGTAAAATCAATCAATCACATCTTAATGCAAGCAAAACGCCACATTGCCACTCATTTTTCAGAACTGCCTGCCTCTGGGACAACTTTGAACTGTAGACTTGCAATTTTCCACCTATTTTATTCTATTAATAAAATTCAATTTTGGGGGAAAGTTTCCCCCTTGTATTTGTTGCTCCATCCCTTAAACTAGACATTTCCATTTTGTACAACATACAGGAAAATTGTACTATTTCCCTATTTGTTACCACCTACCTTAAAAATGGCTTTGCATAACCATTGAACACTGGAAGAAAAAGGCCACCCAATTTAACTAAGCAATTTTCATTAAAGGAAAAATAAGCAAGAATCTATAAAGTAATGAGTGATCCTATTAGTTCCACCAGACTAAAATCATACAGTCTACGTATGTGGTCTTCTAAGCCACATCTGTCACGAACCATTTTGGAACCATGGATTGTAGACCACTTAT
This sequence comes from Podarcis cretensis, assembly GCF_951804945.1. Classification (NCBI taxonomy): domain Eukaryota; kingdom Metazoa; phylum Chordata; class Lepidosauria; order Squamata; family Lacertidae; genus Podarcis; species Podarcis cretensis. The sequence goes on along the minus strand of NC_137174.1, from coordinate 81,602,685 downwards.
TAGGAAAGACTGAACAAATACAGATTTGTCGTTCTTAAGAATTATTTCATGAAAGACTGAAGACAACCATACAAGAAATGCCCTAACACATTTGCAGCAGCTAACACTAATATATTTGTATTTTATCTGTCCAATTCATTTATAGGAACATTTACTTTTTTTACAAAAAATGTGATGCAGAGTTAACTGGAACAAACTGGCTATATAATCACAGGATAATGAGTTAAACAGCCAAACAGGCAGATAAGCTGTCAAACAGCTCAATTAAATATAAAACATTCATTATTCCTCTGTCAGTTTTTACCACATATTGCTAATGTCATATTAACATCTCTATTCTGAAGTCTGCTTTAAACTATCAACAATTCTGTCTTTAAAATACAGTATTTTGCATGCTCTTTTAGAAACAGATTTGAAATGCAGATTCCACACACAGATCAGACAGGCATTTCAACTCAGGACCTTTGAAAGCTCACATCAATCAACTTTTGTAATTGTCTTTATAAGCAGCAGAAGAGAATCTTACCAATATGGCAGATTTTCACTATGTTTTTATATGGTAGTAGAAATTAACAGTTCACAAATGTTCACATCTATTTTATTTTTTTCAAAACCGCATTCTTAAATAAAACCACAATTATTCAAAATATGTTATTTTATAAACTATTAATAATTTCTTATCAGAATAGGAAATCCAATTTTTTTGAATGCTGCCTCTCAAGTGTTTGAGAGACATGGGATACATTTAATATACCAACAAGCACGAATCCTTTTATGGTTCTCTGTCATTCAATAATGAATTCTGGAAAAGAAATCAGAGACACCCAAGTGGTTTGGCAACTGTAAGTGACAGAAGCTATGCTAAATCCTCTGTTTACACTGGGGATTAGCTGAGTAGATTGTGAGCAGCAAACTGAGCTGTCCATGGTCAAGGGAACCTGTTCCTTGTCAGCCTATAGGGCACAAGGACAAAACATGGTCCTGGTAGGAAGTGACCCATAAACATATTCCAACGAAGGATTTATACAAAGCCAGTCTGCCTCATAGAAACTCCATATGACCATTAACTGGACTCCAAGGCTTGCCAGGAGGCCTAATTACAGGTCTACAGAGCCCAATAACAAAAGCTGAAGAGCTTTAGCCTAGGGATGATCTGCTTTATACTGACTTGAGAGAGTCCATATAGAGTGACAAAAAGAAAGAGGTTTAGCTTTAAAATTCTCCCAAGAGAGACAGCATTGTAACTAAGCTTGGAAAGCGCACATGCAACATACTTCAGATAGGCTTAAACATGCTACCCTCTCAAAATTAACATTCAGCTACTGCCTGCTTAACATCTGCTAAGTTGCTGTGATATTGTTAGACTATGCTAAAATGGCTTTCTTCTGTCTAACTATTGAGAGGGATAAGTAAATAAAGTCACTCAAATATAAATTTATAGTTGATAGCCGTAATCCTTTCTGAGTGGCAGTTCTTACGAGCACAAAATTAGTTTCTTTAACAACTCATTAAAAGCGGTTATGTGACTTTAGTTATTACCCTTACTGTGTAAATATATCTACAGTCTGTCATTAACATGAAATCTCTTACCAATATCCAAGCAATACAAACTAGATTTGTGCTCTTATAAACACAGATTAGTAGTTTAGGCTTCTTGAAGGCATACCTTATGTAAGTTCCAGAGTGACTGAGTAGTTATTAAACTTTCTATAAAAATTACCTGAAAACACCATGAACATGATAAATAGACCAGGAACATGAAGTGCTTTCAAATACACAAGCTAAAACAAATAAACCCCAAAATACTATCCCCAAACTCTTTTATATGTGCCTTGAAAACCTTTGTCTGTACTTTAAAAATCAAACGGAAATACTCAGAAATTCAGACATTTTTGTTGAACACTCAGATATGCTAATGATGTTGCACACATTAACACATGCAATGGTTACTAAAACAGAAGAAACTTTGTGCGAACTATGAAATACCAGTTTTCCAAACTAAAGTATATGATTACATATTATTTCCTAGGCTAACAACTTGCTACTTGAAATCTAGAAAGGTTTAGTATTTCAAAACATGAAAGAAAACTTATGAAACATAAATAAAGATCTTAATATGTGTTATAACCATACAGCTTAATAGTCGTGTGTTTGTGTGTGGGTATAAAATTTTCACTCCTCACAGAACAAGAAAGCATAAAGAACAAAATGTTGATTTCCAATATTGTTCAACATAATCCCTAATTTTACAAAAGGAATCAAAGGGACCGTTTATGTACTTGTTCTTTTCAATGTTTAAATAAAAGTTAGGAAAGAGATTTCAAATTTCATGAATAACTTTAATGTATTTTCCAATCCCTTAATTCATTTAAGAGTAATCTGGACCTAAGGTTTAAACTCCCATTTTAAGTTTTTTAGATTAAAAAGTGTCACAAGAACCTCAAATATGCCTTGAAATCTACAGGCTTCTGATCACAATGACAAAAAATTCATAGTATCTTTAATACATTCTCGAGGTGTTAAATTAAAAAATGAGGTGTGACAGCTCAGAGCAGTATAAACAAATTGTGCTTTTCAAGGTCTGCCCTGTCACATCTACTTTATAATTATATGCTTCAGAGACATATTAAAAGAATAGGAGAACAATGCATACGTTTCAAACTATGACGGAGAAGATGCTACACTGGAGAATGTGAGCATTTATTGGAAAATGGAAAAGAAAAGAAAGGAAAGTTTTGCTTTTTAACAAAAGATTTCTGCAAAACAGTATCCCCTACAATAGTTACTGTATATTCCACCATTAGGTTCAAATACTAATAAGAAAACACAAAGGCGGAAAAGTAAAATATGTTCTTATATGAAGGAGTAGATAGTTTAAAAAACCTTGGTTTTGTCTTTTAGGCTAAGGTATACACATTTTTTTTAAGATCATTATCTCCATGATCAGCTGCTCTCTAATGTTTTGTTGTAAATAGGTATGGATACAAATAGAGAACTGTAGCACCTTTATTAAATATATTTAAATGACAGTTCTGCTAATTGACCACACAATCCAAAGTATGTTTATTCAGAAGAAAGTTCCATTAAGTTCATTGAGGCTTACTCTCAGGTAAGTGTGAACAGGATTACAGACTCATTTAGTTACTGTACTGCTATAATACTTTATGTATTTATTTTGACGAATTACATCACACCCTTGGTCAAAAGACCTCAAGGCAGGAAACTTTTGAATTACATGAATGAGCCAAAATATAAAAACAAAACATGCAATTTTCAGTTAAAATAATACAACGCAGGTCAAAAGATTTCCTAACAAAGGCCTGGATGAAGAATAAAAGCTTCACCTGGCACCAAGAGATGGAATAGGATCAGAGCCAGTCAAATCTGATGAGATAAGGTACTCCAAAACTGGGTAACATTGCTGAGAGGCACTAAAACAACATTATTGCTTCCATCCATTTACTTACCAGCAGCTTCAAGAACCAACTGTAATCTAGCTTTCGCCTGTTCAGCAGCGGACTAGAAAAAGGGAGGAAAAAGGAATAACTATTATATTTTATTTATTAAACTTGAAACCTGTCATTTCTCCCAAAGGAGTCCAAGACAGCAAACACCAAAATGATAAAACAGATGATACTAGTAAAATTAAAATATAAACATATTTAAACCATCTAAAAACTTGTTATGCAGTCACATACTCTCAGAGCTGATAATTTCAAGGTTGGCAGGAACAGTATCTTCCAGCTGCCAAATGCCTGGGTAAACACAAAGTTAGTAATAAGGGAGCCAGGTGCATTTCACCAGGGAGGATATTCCACAAACAGGGAACCGCCACTGAAAAGTCCCTGTCACAGGTCAATGCCAACTGGGCAGCAGCCAGTGGCACCAATAGCAAGAGGGTCTCCTATGCAAAGTGCAGGGTCCAAGATCAGAGTTAGAAACTGAGATATATAAGCTAGGCATCAAATACCACCTTAAACCTAGGTTACAGTCAACACAACAGAATGTCTATTCACCAGGGCGTTGGACTAGATAACCCTTGGGGACTCTACAATTCTACAATTCATGAGCAAAACTACATTGCTTGGCTGTAGCTTGCTCTTACAACAACAACAATTAATAATAATAATACTTTTATTATACGCCGCCCATCTGACTGGGTTGCCTCAGTCACTCTGGGCAGCTCCCAACAAATTATGAAAAACACAATAAAACTTCAACCATTGAAAACTTCCCTGAACAATTCACTTGCCCCAGTATGCAAGAAGGAGAAACACATACACTGGAAATGGAAATGGAAATGGAATTAACTATGAACTAAGGCAAAGGTTTTTAAACTGTAGTCTGTGAGTTTCATTGGGTGACCTGGGGAAAGGCTGCAGCACAGACAAAGATACCTGCAGGTATCTTAGTCCTGGAGGACTAAGATGCCCAGCAATGGGTCCATACGCCTTTTGCTGTGCACAAGTCAGCTGACTCAATGGAGATGTCAATCGCCAACCTTGTGCCCAGAAATTTCCACATAGTCACAACTGGACCTGCATCAGTAGCTAAACATGCCTGGCACCCAGGAAATTTCAAACAGTGCCCACGATTGATATTGGTGAAGGTTTGCTTTTGGTACTCAGGTCCCAAGCCATTGGACAAGGGGAAGAGAAATTTCATTACAATCAAATGGTATATAAATCTTGTTAAATCACTCACTCAATTAATTGATAAAATATTGTCAACCTCTGCTCCTTGGGCTAGGGAGCAGCTGGACATGCAAAAGTCAAAGCTCACACCCCACACACATCTTAATGCAAGCAGGCATAAATCCTTGCATGAACAGAATAAGTTACTCAGCCTTACATTGGATACAACCCTTATATACACTTTATATATATTTAATAAATGTAAAAGCATGCAAATTTCATTTTTTATTAGCCAGCATTGAAAATTGTTCAAAGCAATGCTTTAGTAAACAAAATAACAAAAATGATGTGACCTGTTTAAAGCTAAGCAAGCGACAACGATATATAAACATGTAAATGCAGCACTGCATCATCATTATGAATACTGACCAACAACCAGAAACAGAATTCAGCATTCATCTTATGTATTGAGCCACGGAAATTGCCTTTATACTGCTCAACTGAAAAATATCGAAAAGTCTGTTCAGATAGTCTAAGGTTTAGACTCTAAAACACTGTCTCAAGTGTACAAAAACCTGCTCATGTGAGCAGTAAGAACTATTATTTCATATTTCTCTGGACATGTAAACTAGTTTGCCTAATGGTGCCAATTAGAGCATCTTAACTGGCTCTATGTCAACAACATAAATTGTCTCCAGCTACACAGAATTGTGTCTATTGTAAAGAATCCTCAAGCTGACCTCATGCCATTTTGATAGTATGCAATGCACCAATCATGAACTTAACCATCACTATATTTGCCTGCCTACTTTTTATGACTCCCAACAAATTTTGCATTTACATTACTAGTATTCTGAACAGTTTGCCTTCTGCTAACACAGCCTTATAAATCCAGATGTGAATATTACAAAATGGACCCAGTAACCCCAAATGGACCCTATAAAATCAACTAGAAAAAAATTCTTAGCTTGTAATATTACAACTGATTTATATAAAGCTTTATAATAAATACGTAATTTTAAATGGATAGCAGTAATTGTTTGTCTTACTGCTGGTAGTGCTAGAATAAATTGGGAGCAATCATTCTCTTCAGCTTTCTTCCGTTTACAATAATTGTGCCAGTGTGGTTTAGTATATATAATAACAACAGCAGGATAAGGGGGAAATGAAATAGTGTTTTGTTTTACTTTTGTCCCCAAAGAAAATTCTACAATAGGTCACATCTGAAAATAGACATATTGATTCTATGATTCATTAGGCATAAATATGTTAGTTAATGGATTCAGACTTATAGTACTTGCTGTATTTCGTATATATAACATAGTTGATATATAACACTCACTCTCTATATATTATTCTTTTTGTAAAAATTCCAGAACTTGATGGTTTTCAACAGCCCCAGTGAAAAAACAAACATATGCAAGAAATCAATTTAGGTAATAAGGGCTCTTGGGGGGGGGGGATCCAAGTAGATAATAAGATGCAATCTGGGGAAGCTAAATAATACTACTTAAGTCCCAATAAAGCCAATATACTTTTAATACCAATGCTAGAACACCCTAGGTACCCATAATCCCCACACAAGTTTTTGTGTATTTTTTATATAAACATATATTTGCTTTTAATCTATAGCCTAGTTTGCATGTCACATTAAGGCAAGTACAGTGGTACATCTGGTTACGAACTTAATTCGTTCTGGAGGTCCATTCTTAACCTGAAACCGTTCTTAAGCTGAGGTACCACTTTAGCTAATGGGGCTTCCCGCTGCCGCCGTGCAATTTCTGTTCTCATCCTGGGGCAAAGTTCTTAACCAGAGGTACTACTTGTGAGTTAGCGGAGTCTGCATCCCAAAGTGTTTGTAACCTGAGGTGTTTCTAACCCGAGGTACCACCGTAAAAACAAACTATGGTTTCAAAGTGAATGTGTTGGTTTTTTTGAAAGAAAAAAAGGTGCAGAAGATACCGACAGAAAAAAAAGAAAGTCTGAATGCCTCAATAGAAATTAGTGAAATAAAAGAAGTGATAAAAGAACTTAAAAGAGGGGAGGCCCCGGGACCTGATGGATTTACAGCACGTTACTACAAAGAAATGAAACACATCATGTCAGTACCTTTGAAAGAAGTTATGGATAATATTCTTAAAGAGAAAGAAATCCCTGAAACATGGAAGGAAGCATTTATTACCTTTATTCCAAAACAAGATTCAGATTTGACACAAGTAAAAAATTATAGGCCAATTTCACTGTTAAATACAGATTATAAAATCTTTGCAAGCATTTTAGCGAGGAGAATTAAAACAATACTACAAGAAGTTATCCATAAAGATCAAGCAGGTTTCCTACCTGGCAGACAGATGAAAGATAATGTAAGGAATATAATTAATATTTTGGAATATCTGACTGCCAGGAATGAGAAACAAGCGATGTTAATATTTGTGGATGCGGAAAAGGCCTTTGATAATATATCATGGGATTTTATGTTAAAAAATTTGGAATATATGGAGACGGGGAAGGAATTCCTCAATGGAATAGAGGCAATATATACTGAACAAAGAGCAAAGTTAATTGTAAATAATGTCACTACGGAAGAAATAGGGATAAGCAAAGGTACGCGACAGGGGTGTCCACTTTCGCCATTGCTATTCATCATGGTCCTAGAAGTCCTTCTGAATACTATAAGAGAGAACAAGGAAATAAAAGGGGTAGAATTAGGCCGAAATAAGGTTAAAGCCTTTGCCGACGATCTGGTTTTAACGGTAGAAGAACCTCTAGAGAGTACCAAAAATATTCTTAAAGAGGTGGAGAGATTTGGCCAAGTGGCAGGTTTTAAATTAAATAAGAGAAAGACCAAAATAATTGCTAAGAATATGGATCAAGAAACAATAGAGTTAATGCAACAGCAAATAGGAATAGAAATAGTGAAGAAGGTGAAATATCTTGGTGTTTGGTTAACCCCAAAGAGTATTGATTTATATCAGAATAATTATATACCAGTGTGGAATGGAATAAAGAAAGATCTGGAGGTGTGGGGACGAATGAAATTATCAATGTGGGGAAGGATGTCAACGATAAAGATGAGCGTGCTGCCAAAACTACTGTTTCTGTTTCAAACAATTCCAGTAATCAGAGGGACGGCTATTTTTAAGGAATGGCAAAGAACAATTTCAAGGTATATTTGGCAGGGTAAGAAGCCTAGAATTCAATTTAAGTTACTAACAGATGCGAAAGAAAGAGGAGGCTTCGCCCTGCCAGACCTGAAATTATATTATGAAGCAGCTTGTCTCTGCTGGTTAAAGGAATGGATAAAACTAGATAATACGGAGTTGCTAGACTTAGAAGGATTTGATAATAGATTTGGGTGGCACGCATATCTATGGTCTGGAAAGAAGAAAGGCCATGTAGGCTTTGAGAACCACATTTTCCGAAGATCGTTGAAAGAAGTTTGGGATAGGTATAAAAACCTACTCGAGCCAAAAACTCCACACTGGTTGTCTCCATTAGAGGTTATGAGTGTTAAAAAAACTAATATGAGGAAAAATTGGGCTACATATGGAGAGTTAATTGTCAAGGAAGGGGGGAGATGGAAAATGAAACCTTATGAAGAGGTAAAAGAGTATGTGTACGACTGGTTGCATTACCTACAAACAAATGAAATGTTTAAGAAGGATTTTAAGGAGTACGGGTATGCAGAGAAAGAGTCGAAATTTCAAACAGAAATAATAAATAATGAATTTAAGATATTATCTAAAATGTATAAAATTTTGTTGGAATGGCATACCAAAGATGAAGAAGTTAAATCGGTTATGATAAAATGGGCCAGGGATTTTGGATATAATATACAAATGGATGATTGGATTAAATTATGGAATGAAAACATGAAATTTACTGCATGTACAGAGTTAAAAGAGAATATAATGAAAATGATGTATAGATGGTATATTACACCGGTAAAACTTGCAAAAATGTATGAAACATGTAAGAAATGTTGGAAATGCAAAGAAAAGGATGGCACTTTTTATCATATGTGGTGGGAATGTAAAAAAGTGAAGAGCTTCTGGGAACTGATATATAATGAACTGAAGAAGATGTTGAAATATACATTTGTTAAGAAACCAGAGGCTTTTCTTCTAGGAATTACAGGAAATGAAATAAATAGAAAGGATTGCAAACTTTTCCAATATGCAGTAACAGCGGCGAGAATATTACTGGCCCAGAATTGGAAACAAGAACAAGTTCCAACAATAGAGGAGTGGAGAACAAAGTTGATGGACTATGCAGAACTGGACAAATTGACAGGGAAGATTAGATATTTACGAGATCAAAAGTTTATCGAGGACTGGAAAAAGTGGGTGGACTATTGGGAAGGTATAAGTGACAGAGAAATAACGTTAGTGGCATTTAAAGAAGCTCTGTAAAAGTCAAAGAAATATTGCAAAAAAGAAAAACAGGTCTCAAATGGTTTTCGAAAGGCAATAGCAAATTTAAGAACTGTGTATTTAAAAATCAAGTTTGGATGATTGTCAGAGAGGCTGAGGGAAGTCCAAAATTGGAAAATCTGTTAAAGTTGAAATTGTGATGTGTTATATATTCTTTTTGTGGAAATTAATAAAAAAATATATTAAAAAAAAACAACAAAGTGAATGTGTTGTGTGTTGGTGTACACTGCTAAAAAGTTCTTCTTCCATTTCCCCTCTGCTCCTGACAGAGTCTGGCTTCTCATGACATCAAAACGCAAACCCAGAGAGGTAACCACCATTTGCTCTTGGCTTTCTGCTTGTGATTTATTTGGAGAAAGGAAACCACAAGCCTGAGTTTGGAGTTTACAACAAGTGGCAATACAGCAGAACCAGGGGAAGAGTGCTGTGGGAACTTTTGAGCGCTAGCACGCTGCTCATTTGCATTAAACCATTGCTTGTTTTCAACTATGGTTTAATGGAAAGTGTGAATCAGGCATTTGTTGCAAGCCTGCCTGGGGGCTTTTATAGGCAAATGATGGGATATGAATCTTCTAAAGTAAAAATACCAACCCAATATGAAAGGCTTATATGCACAAGGCCAACACACCCATGTATACTCAGTAGTAGCCCCACTAGAAATCTGTAGGAACGATGAGCAGTAAGTCCTACTGAAAATTAAGAGAGTCGCATACAGCATTTAAGAAAGCAATTCATGTACATGAATGAAGAAATGTACAGAGATCACTTTTAAATAATTTCCTAAAAGGATGCAATCTCTGTAGAGAACAAGTGGTATGTTGTAGAGATGAAAGTTCTTCCCTAATCTCTCTCTTCCTTAATGAGACATGTACTGGAAATTCCCACGATGGGATATGTCTAAGCTATACAGGAAGTTCTCTCTTAAGATAAAAATCATATCACAAAATCACAGAATTGTAGAGTTGGGAAGGGACCTTGAGGGTCATCTAGTCCAGCCCCCTGCAATGAAGGAATCTCAGGCAAAGCATCAATGACAGATGAGCATCCAACCTCTGCTTAAAAACTTCCAAGAAAGGAGAGTCTACCACCTTTCATGGGAGACTGTTCCACTGTTGAACAGCTCTTACTATCAGAAAGTACTTCCTGATGTTTAGTTGGAATCTCCATTGGTTTGGGTCCTAGCCTCCAGGAGAAGGAGAAAACAAGCATGCTACATCTTCCATGTGACAGACCTTTAGATGTTTGAAGAAGGCTATCATATATACTCTAAGTCTCCTCTTTACCAGGCTAAACATACCCAATTCCCTCAATTGTTTCTCATCAAGCTTAGTATCCAGACCCTTTGGTTGCTCTTGAAAAGGTTGTGCTTACGTGTGTGTGTGTGTGTGTGTGTGTGTGTGTGTGTGTGTAAGAGACACTGCAGACTGGAGTCTCCTCACAAACAGGAATCACAGATCTATTTACAAGTAAGAACATCAGCCAACTGCCTAAACGATAGGACAGCTGTCAGCTTTGAGAAGTGGGATAAGTCAATTTCACTCCTAAAATACACTCTCTCTCTCTTTGCGTCTGTGTGTTTGTAGGGGAAATGAATATTCCCATATGTAGATACATGCTTGCATGAAGGAGAGAGAGAGAGAGAGATTAGAAACTGAATGTATTGAGATAGGAGGCTGGGAAGGGTTTTAGCTTGCAGAGGTAGACAGGAGAGTGAAGCCCTTCTTGTCAAAGTATCTACGCATCAAGTGACAATCCAGAGTACCTACAAACTAGCAGATTTACTCGTCAGGAAAGGGCTCATTACAAGCTGGGATGCTAACTCCTAACCCATGTGTACATATAAAAATATGCATTGAACAGCAAGGGAATGTACAGAAATTTTAACTATTAGTTTGCACCATCGTTGCTCTTCAAATACAAAAAGGAGAAATTGCACTTATTCAGTCTATTAATCCTCAGTAAGAAGGCAGTGCCTGCACAAGCAGCTCCCTACAGCCAAGCACAGGAGAACAAAAGGCAAAACATGGCACATTATGTATCTCAAATCAGAAACACTGAACTAAGGGGCTAGTGATTACAGCCATTAGTGATCACAGCCATTCATATATTACATATCACCTGGTTAAGTTCACACTGACATCAAGACAAAATTTAGCCTGCACTTCCACTGCATTTCTACTGAGTACATCTAGTACAGCAACTGATTGCAGTCACTGAAATAGTAAGGGCCAAATTAGTTTATCAGTGCCCTTCCATATTACATACATTTTCAGAGGTGCCTCCCATCTAGTAAGTGGCCGATATTCCGTTTCTGGTTTAGGACCAGTGATGCTCATTTATGCCTTATTTATTTATGCTATTATTATTAGTTCCTAGTTTATAGCAGAGATCCAATATTAATCAGAATGTTTGGTCAGCATAACTGCGTAAATATTTTAAGACAGGCAAGTTTATGAAGTAGGTGAAGAACAAATCTGCTTTGCATTAAAGTATGTCTAATTATTTATGTAACAATTAATATTGTGCAATTAGATTTAGGAGTATTAACTGTCAAGGAAAAGTAATTATGAAGAATAAGCCAAAGATTTCTGTGATTCATTAGGGTTTTTTCTTGTTAATTAACTAGAAATTAATTATACTGAATAGAAGCTTTAATAAGAAAAAGGAAGGTTGCCTTGTTTGGGAATATCATTTAAAACAACGGATGACACTTGAATACAGCAGGGCATGTCAGCGGGGCACAGCATAAATTCAATTTTTCTCAGCTGTAAGAATCTTAAGTACTGAGAAAACAGCAAACTCTAATGTGGAAGTATCCAATGGAAACCTTGTTATATTTTTGAGTGTACTAACTATTTTGGAATCCACAGATTGCATGAGTAGAAAAGCCATTTTCATGCTTGCAAGTTGTAATGAGCCCATGTCCTTTGCAAGTAGGAATTTGGGATTCAAGCAACTCTGATTCAATCTGAGTGAACTTGGGTGTTAGGAGTTGGATTGGAGTGATGACGATGACGGCTGTTCAGTTGCTTCTTCTATTGTTACCAGATCTGCTAGTGTGTCTGGATACAGAAGTGTGTTTGTGTGTATGAACAAGTATTTTAGCTATGTATTTACAAAGAAAGCTAGTTTTGGAGAATTAGCAATACTGCTCTTGGGATCCTTCCCAGAGACAACAGCATGCACACAAACAGACTACATTGGCTTTGAATACCTTCCTTACTCTGGGGGATTTAGACTCCTTCTTGCCACGACCCTCTCTTTGTTCCCTAGCATGTGAACTGTGCTTGCTATTTTTCTTAGAGACTAGTTAGGATACTGCTACTGGGAGGCACTTGCCAGTGTCTTTCCAAAGGGGAGATCTTTCTACTTGAAACCAAATTTTGGTGTGTTCATGAGCAACCAAGGGCCATTGACT